>NC_137454.1:173438677-174038677 GCF_964235325.1 Thermobia domestica | reverse complement strand
ATAAAGTCATTGCGATATAGATTATGTCTTTGTATCAAAGATAAGTATTTAGTTTTGAGAAGAGAAAAGTAAAATAATGGAATGTGTGACTAAGAACTAAGCATAGTACCCAGAGTATATTGCTGTAGTCTTCTGCACATTACAAAATTACAGAAGCATAAAGATAATAATATTAATTTTCAAATAAGTGCCAAACTTTCATTTTAAACATCGTCTTAAAGAATGGTAAATGACAAGTCATGATTCTCGTTTCTATATTAATAGTCAGCCTGAGTCATTTTGCCAATTTTCAGTAATTTCAGTTTAGTTCATAATATGTGAGGTTTGCAATACATCTCTGTTACACGGCTATTAATTCAGAGAAGCATATAGACTTTTGGATTCGCCCTGTTAATTTTAACAGATGAAATGTTATGGAAAACGCTACGAGTAACGACTAATGCATTTACGATAATAAATTCATTACTAACATCTATAGAAAACCAAACGCATTCAACTTCTATATGCGTGAAAAGTTTGTACATTCCTATAGAACCAAATCGAATAAACTAGATAAACTTTCCTTGAGAGTATACAAAGTTGTCTCATATAATAACATTGTAGAACAACAATTAGAACAGATATATGCAAAAGCAGGCCTTGACTCTATACTAAAACGATCTCAATAAAAAACCTTCACACTAAAAATGAAAATTAGGTTAAAGATAAAAAGATTTAGTTTCCATTTTGGACTAGTTTATCGATTGGACTTCAAAAAATTTGCACTTAATTATGGATTTAAAGTCGTATTCAAATTTTCTAAAACTGTAGACATGCCATTAGCAAACTACAAAAATTACTACGTGGGTGGTAGAGTAAATTCGGGAGAATCCCAACTCAGGTGTAATTCTGATCAAATACATATCGATATGACGAAGAGAAATATAGATATTAGGGTAAAGAAACATATCAAGGACATCAGAGATTTTTCAGTGGTATCAAGAACATCAGAACAATCTGAGTCAAGCTATTTTATTACAGACGTTTAGATTTTACATCATCTATGGTAGAAAGATCAGTATTCGAGTCTGTTTCATGAAGACAAGAAATCGAAAATTAAATTCACACAAATAATGGAATCTTATAAATCAATTCTTAAATAGTGATAAAGAAGTTTCGTAGTGTTAACGACACGTTTTCTCGGAATACTTACAGAATTCGGGTTCAATTGAGAGAAACTGGCGTAATAAATCGTCCGCCTGATGTCCAGTCAGAAGCAGGTTTCTAACAGGGAATCTACAAGGAAGCTTTCACGCTAGCAGAAAAGAAAGGACGCAATATCGGAACAATTAAAATTATAATACTCTACACAAATTTACAAGTGTTAAGTGAGAATGCATGTTTTTCTTGTTGAGTCTAAAAAAGTAGGCAGACTATAGAACAGAGGACCGGATGAAAAAAATTGTACTCACAGATCATAGTTTTAAACCCCGGAAGAGCCATTGGTATGTTCCCGAGTTAAGGAAAGTCGGGCCTCAATAGTGACACCAGAAGAACATGTAGGAAACTGGAAATGAAGCGGACGTTCATTGTGACCCAGTCCAGCATAGGAGATAGGTGTCTTAAATAGACGTATCTCTAACCAAAAGCCTTCGCCATATGATCACAAATCAGTCTCACCAGGGTTGCTCGGACATTGGTAGCTTAATGAGTAGTTTAGCTATTCTCAGCCAAATAAAGCCACGTCAATAGATTGGCGATATTAAAATTATTCTCTTCCTCCCTTCTTCATTCTTTCACTTTCTTAAGCTATCAAAAGTGTGTCTTCCTCAAGATGAGGTATATCCTATTGATTCCTCCAAAGGAACGGAAGTGGCAGAAGTTAGAAATCTATAAAAGGTGGGAAAATTGATTGATTAGGTTGATACCAATGATTCCACGGACTTCAGACTTCGTGATAAGGATTTTCGACCTGGCTCTGTGTGAAGCTTTGTTGCAAGACTTCTTCACCGAAAATACAAATATGAAGCTTTTACTATGAAACTTTAATACGAATAATTAATTAACCGATCGACATAGTATGTGCAGTTAAAAGTTCAGAGGTAGGTGAATACACATTGAATCCATCTGTAACTTCTCTGGCTAGAAGACAATTGCGTCCATCGAACGTTGGAAAGTGTGTTATTGCCGGGGGCGCGCCCTGGACCATGACCGTCAGCTTCGGCATGACCGCCAGCTAGTTGCTGTTCCCGTGTGCCAATTGAGCTAATCTTCCAATGTTACCTAATTTGAACATTCATCAAATCACTTAATCTTCATGTTGGACTTTCCGCGGCCAACGCGAGACACTATTTAATGCAACAATACTAACTTGGATAATTATACATTTAAGAATTCATTGCATTTGTTCTGTTCTCTAGACTTCACTTTGGTTTAGGGTTGTGATCTATATACAAGGGTTTCGGATGACTTTTATTTTTATTTATTTATTTCAATTTTCTAATCTATGTACTCGTATTCGCTTTTAGACAAGAATTTCCATAGAGCTTTGCTGCAGGCATTGCTTTGTAATGGAATTTCAATTCTTTAATGTATACTACAAACTTTTAAGATTAAAAATAAAAGAAACAAACAGGCTGAGGTTCCGTAAACGCACTTTCAAGAAAGTGAAAATGTCAAAAACACAAAAACAAAATAAGGAACTGCATACAGGCGAGAAGCTAAAAACAGGATATATATAAACTAAAAAAAATGGTAAACAAGGGGAGTTATTTGGTCAGTCATTGGATCAGTCAGAACGAGCGTCGTGAGTCAACCTTTGGATCCTTGTCAGTAATGGACCTCAGCCTGTACAATCCAACCTTCCTGTAAGTACTTCGTTTATTATGCTAAGAAGCAATACATAAAAAGGTCGTGCATGGAGGTCTTCCTCCATTACAGGCGTAATGTTGTAAAAATTTATAATTTCTATAATTATTATTTGTGACCTTTTTCTCTATGTAACTTGTTACATAAAAATCAAGATGCATCTAAAGTAGTATTGTCCTTCTACCGAGGATAACAATAAACAATATCCTATAATCATTATTCAATTAGTAACTAAAATCTTCCTATCTAAAATTTACGAAACAGCTTATCTTCAAGGATTACAATCCCACATTCGGTTTTTAGTTTAGTAATACCATTCGGAGCTAGGATCTAACCTCGTTAGTAATGGAAAAGGTTTGGATTTGAGTATGTCATAATAATTCTACTTCTGAGAGCATTAGGCGGTAAGATACTGATCAAACTTGAGAATTATTTCTATTGTAACAGAAGTTATTGTTTGAAATAATGCAATCTTCCTTTTATATTCTAATGAATCCAACGCATCGTAACTCATAGCCTTCGATCATTTCAAGGTTGGCCAACAACCTTTCTAATACCGTATAACAGTTTATAAACTCTGGGTTAAGGATGATATACCACGTCCAAGTGTAAAGTGCGCAGATGCCCAGTAGTATTCCGGACCATGATACAATTCGCTCTTATATCTAGGCTATGCTCTGCCCCCTATTACTTGTGATAAACCATTTCTGTAGCCCTCAGACAGTAATCCGGGAACCTGATAACTGATACTGACACTTCTCAGTGGTTTCTCAGATAAATTCTCGATCCACATGTAAGTCAGGGCAGAAGAGGATTAACCGAGGGTTTAGGCGACCAGCCATTAAATCGCCTTCTTTTACCAAGCTAGTGACCGGGAGTTCAGCCCACTAGCAATCATTTCCGTCCATTAAACAGGGCTACATCTCAGCTTTGACAAGATTACCTCATCTTATCAGCTGGAAAGATTTCTAGCGTAGGACTCAAAATCTCTTCTACGCGAAAAGCGTCCGTCTACTCTCTATTTTCATATATGGAACATACACGCATACACAGAAATATAACTGTAGATACAATTTTGCAACGAAAATATGATTCAGCAAAAATCGAGAGTACGTAGAAATTTTGCAGAATTATACTGTGAAATACTGGTACTAGCTTCAGAAAGATGGCGACGACATACTGAAATATTAGTTATGTGTATGCAACCTACACTTTTTAGATATTTTTGTATACTTCTAAATGATATGAGTTTTCTTCAAGTATACAGTAATACAACTAAAGGTGTTTATATCACACTACAATGTGTAAGCAACGAAGATACATATAAATACATACATATAGATACATAAGGAAATTTCTGGTTCAATCAGCATTTGAATAACGGACCTGTCGATGGCTGTAGATTTATCAGCTGAAATTTTTGTCAATCTATCTAATATAAATAAAATAACGAGTTTGTTTGTGTGTTTGTCTGTCTGTCTGTGTGCAGCCTGGGGACCAAACGAGTGGACCGAGAGTTACCAAATTTCGGTCAGGGGTACCTTGATCCAGGCCCCAGATCAAGACGAAGCGTTTTTTTTTTTTAATTTCGAACCAGGGGGTCTCAGGGGGGGGGGCGTTTACCGGAACCGGCTTGGGAACTAGACAAATTGACCGAGAGTTACCAAATTTTAGTCACGAATACCTTGGTCCAGGCTCCAGACCAGAGTTAAACGTTTTTGTCAAAATTCGAACCAGGGGGTCTCAGGAGGGCATTTACCGGGACAGTAAAAGTAGTAGAAAATGACCGATATTAGTGTTGAATTCATAGTTTTCGCGGTCGCTGAAATTAATGGTAAAACTCCGATCGCATTAACTTCCAAATTCACGCTATTCGGCTTTGGGCCGGGAGTCATCGGGGAAGGGGGGGGAGGTGAGATACCGAGACATATAAAAGTAATCCAAAAATGACCTATATTAGTGTCAAATCCATAATTTTCGCGGTCGCTGACATCAATGGTGACACTTCCATTAGCGATGACTTGCAAATTCAGTTACAATTGCATGCGGGCCGGGAGTCAGCGGGGGGAGGGGGCGAAATACCGGGACATGTAAAAAAAAAAAAAAAAAAAAAAAAGACCAAACTGACCGATATTAGTATCAGTTCCATAGTTTTCGCGGTCCCTGAGATCAATGGTGATACTTCCACAGGCGTTGACTTCCAAATACAGCCCCCGTGCGAAGCATAGGTATATTTAACTAGTGTTAAATAAAATTCACGTAATAGGGTTAGAAATTATAATCTTTGTTATAGAATACGCGTAAAAAGTGTACATTAAAGTGGCATTGTATTTATAACTTTAAATTCCAAATTATACACCAGAATTTTAATTAATCGTACAATTAATAAATATATTTGATGCTGTTAGAATGTTAAGAAAATATGATCGACCTTTTACTAAAACAATTTGTTGTGAGTTGAACACAAATTTTTGAAATGGGTATTCCAATATAAAAAGGTATTACAAATAGATGTACCATATTTTCATTGTACGTGAAAAATTTACTTACCAGAAAATGGTGGAAAATGGTGGTGGTACACATAATGCTAAATAAAATACACTATGCGCGATTTCAATAAATACTTCATCATATAAATATGGAAGAAAGTACAATAGGAAACAATTAAAGAAGAGAAAAGTATTATGAAGCATGTAGTTACATGTTGTACAGTGTACTGTGATTAAAATTTCCACGTAGAAGAATTTTTTAAAAAAAATATGTATAACTATTTTGATTCTTAAAAATACATGTACTAAGATATATATATATATACGTAATATTTTATTAGAGTCCAGCAATTGTTTCTGCAAAATGTTGCAATTTTGGTAATTTCTGTTCACATTAGGTTAGTTTAGTTTGGGTTAGGTTAGTTTAGGTGAGTTTAGATTAGTTTGTTACATTATGTTAGTGTAGGGGTCCAGCATAATTTTCCGAAAAATGATAGAATTTCGCTTATTTCTACTAATATTAAGTTAGTTTAGATCAGTCCAGGTTAGCTTAGGCTAGTTAAGGTTAGCTTAGGTTTGTTTAGGTTAGATTTGGTTACGTTATGTTAAGTCTAAGAACTTGCATTATCCATTTCCCTGTAAATTTTGTGTTTTTGGACCCTTGTGCTAAACATACCTCAAAACTTCCTTGAGGAATGAAATGGTTTAAATTTAAATAAATCTTAATTCAAATGTATCATATTTGTGCTGAAGCAACTAATGTAGTTAACTAGTTTTAATGCTTGAAGTAAAATCCTGGAGATATACAGGTACGTAAAATGATCTTATCCCATTTCCTGTAAGTTTCTCACAGCAACCAAAAGTATCAATTTTCAAAGGTGTTCGTGTTTCATATTTAAAATAGTCTTCCTGTGATATTGTCCTATTACTATCATGTCTATATAATCGTGTTGCAGTGTGAAAACTATAACGTATACATGCCAATATTTTAATCTTTTCTTTTTTAAGTCATGATGTTAGCAATAGTGGAAGACATGATTAATAGAATTTGATTAAACTTGTGTTTAATTTTCTATATTTATAGTTAATAATAATAATAATAATAATAATAATAATAATAATAATAATAATAATAATACCAATAATCGAATTCGTGACTTTCTTTATCTGAACTCGACCTTGTGCTTTCAAATTAGACTTAAAACGTCACTACAGTTTCACAAAAATACATTTAAAAGCAACAAATATTTTAATAGACCTAACATTTACTCTTGTTCATGAAGCAATCTGTAAGTACAAAGAGCCACACACTGGTATAACTGAAAACAATATTTGGACCAGAATTAACGAACATACTCGGAATTCTTAAGTTTAGTAATGTGCTAGTGCGAGACTTACATGAACCTTTACGCAACTTAAAATATGAAGTTGAAGCGGTTAGTGATTTGAAACAGTCGGATTTAGAAATTAGAAGTAAGGTAAATAATAATAATAATAATAATAATAATAATAATAATAATAATAATAATAATAATAATAATAATAATAATAATAATAATAATAATAATAATAATAATAATTATTATTATTATTATTATTATTATTATTATTATTATTATTATTATTATTATTATTATTATTATTATTATTATTATTATTTACAAACATGAAAATACGAAATTAAATCAAAATTCCAGCAAAATGGAGAAAGAATGCTTTTCACTTTTCCAATACTTCAGAACTTGAAAAAACAAAAAACGTAACGATAGATTTCTACACCGGCAATGCTTGAACAAAATAGTGGTAACAGTACAAGTTCACAGAGAGGTTTCTTTCTAGCATCCATACGTACCTTATAGTTTCCAAAATGAATTTTCCTGAATGTAAATAATGTTTTTAAAAAGTCCGAATTTAGGTAGCTGTGAGAAAGTGAAAAGCTTTTTTTTTTTTTGTAAGTTTCTACAATGATGCTTTCCAGTAGCCTATGATTTCAATACAGTGTAGGAACAGTAGTTGTGAGATTCTTGGATCAACATATTGCTCTCAATAACTCAAAACATCGATAACTCAAAATTTTCATTGTTACCTGTACAAAATCAAAATCAAATTCCAGTTTCGAGACTACCCTTTCTTCATTTTCAGAGCTGAAAATAAAAATTTACCATAAGCTTTTAAATTAAAAAAATTATAGTTCTGCCAGGAATTATGAAAAAGGTATGCATTAGTATTTACATTATTTCTAATAGTACATAGTATAGTTTCCATACCATAAGCAAGTCAAATAAAGCATTATATCCATTATTCCAATTGAGGAGAGGATTACCATCACATTCCCAGTACTCTAGATGGCCTTGTGCAGATGTATCATACCATGTATCGGACCCATCTATCGAGTTTTGAAATTTATGGTACCAATCGAGGACGGATTTAGCAACTTCATCATTGACACCTATCTCTTTCCCACCTTCTATTGCATGCATAAATCTGCAAAATTGAAAGATAAAACTAAAATTAATAATTTTTTTTTGGAAAATACAATAAATAAATAAATAAACTTGAATCCCAGTAATGTTCTTGCAAGACGGGTGATCTATCATTTAAAGTAGCACTAACGCACTTAGTTTTCTGTGTTTATGGCTACTTTCTTCTTATTATACAGCTATTATACTATACAAGTGCCACAAATATGCCTCATATTTAACTGCCTACAAACTAAATCGTATCAGATAATGAAATGTTCATAATTAATCAAGCCTGATTAGATGTCTACAAGTATTGGTTGAGGTAAACTTGGAGCTACTCTGCGAGTTTAACTTAATACTATCTGAATATCGACAAGGCATTAAGACAAAGGATATTTCTATATATAGGGTGTTAATATGTACGGTTGACAACATTTGGGAGATAAACTTACTCATAGAAACAAGAAAAATATCTAGTAAATATTTCCTCGGAATCGCTTAGTTTCAGAATTACACGTTGTTGAAAGCATGAGAACTTTGCAGGTGAATATCTCGAGAGCTACTAGACACTGAGCTGAGGCGGCATGTTATCGTTTCAGACTTGTAATCTGGTCTATCTAAACCTGCATGATTTATAGTGGCGCAATGGATCTCCTTACAGGAAGAGAGGAATTCCCAGATATTGTATATTAGGATAGAGGTGTCCATGGGCGCCCGCAGGATATTTTCCAAAGGGGGGCAACACACACACACACACAATTGCTAGAATTAAACCCAACAAAACAAAACTTCATTGCTATCAGCACCACGTCATCAAAAGAAACAACAAAGAGGGAAATTGTCTTTTCAACTCAACTGACGGATACCATCATTCAAAATACTTAGTATTGCATGCAGCATCAGGCTGAATATAATTATTACTGAAAAAATATGAAACATCACATGGGGGAGAGAAGTAGATTAAAATCTTGGGGATGCATTTGACTAAATTTTGTAACTCTAAATCATTTAGTGAATGCTGATTTTAAAAGTATACTATTGTCACCAGAAGAGCCTATAAAAGTTAACCTTTTTCGAAAATCCAGGGAGGGGCAATTGCCCCCTCTTGCCCCCCTCTGTGGGCGCCCATGGAGGTGTCCTATTCATGATGTATGAAACTACGTTCCAACAAGTAACGAATATTCGTTGACAGAACATCGATATCTTGATCAGAATCAAGAAGGCGAAGAGTTTTTGGTGTATTGTGCATGGTTGCGTAACTACATAAAGGAGTGATTACAGTTGATAAAATAAAATTAAATAAAATCTTTAGTTTAATGTCTCACGACCATACCCTGTGAGCTAAAGAAGACAGATTTTTTTTTATGATGTTTAATGATTTGAAAGAATTAGCGCAACGACGATGTGCGAGAAAATGGGAGTATCCTAAGGGAAAAAAAAAAAAAAAAACACGAACGCAATATTCTCCCCTCACAAACTAACTTGATTTGGGACAGCAAGAGGGACTGCTTGCAGTAGAGGTGAACGCTTTATCACTGACCCACCACTTACCCTTTCTTCCTTGTTCTGCGTAGTGAATAAAAGATTTTTGACAGTGCATGGGAGATTTTGACACATAAAAGCAACAGAACTGATTATGTAACAAAAAGTTGAAAGGGGTGTGTATTGAGTAAGAAGATATTTCATAAAGTGTGAGTAAATGAACTTTTGAGACGGATATTTGCAAAGACAATACTACGGAAGTGAGGTGACAGTCGGCCCTTAAACTGTGACACAACATGACTGTTCAAATATTTCAAGATCAGATATGCAAAATGAGTCGGCGTGCACCACCGTTTGATCCAATGGGACAACACTCTATAACTCCCTAATGATATTATGAGAGTGCGTTCCTGTAAGGTAGAGGCGATATGAAGAACGCTTCAGAGATTATGCTGAAACTGTTCATCATTGGTCTCATTATATCAATGGCATCGATGAATCTTGTGTTATCTGGTACAATCAAATACGCCTGGCGTTTCTGAGATCACTGCAGTAGCTGCAATGTCATGGGCAACAAGGTGCTCGCATGCTGCGATAGGTCTTTCGCGCATTAGATGTTTCATCTCACCCGTAGAAAAAATCTGAGTTGTCAGGCAAGCGTGGTGGTCAAGGCACAAGTGCACTACTAGCAATCCAGCATTCTATGAATATTTGATTTAGAATGTTTCTGACATCAACGTCAAAATGTGCCGGTGCGCCGTTGTTTTGGAACAACATTCGCTGCTTAATTGCAGATGGCACATTCTGTAGAAATTACGGCAAAATATCAGTAGAAACGCAAAGCAATTGCCGCAGGGTGTGTCTAATTTACTGACCAGAACATTTTCTTGGCCACCGCCAAAACTATGAAGGCCACCAACTTGAAATTTTCACCAAATATGCTCCTCAAAACCCCCAATATATCCAGCAAATTTCATTCAGAAATCTCAATATTTACTATATATCTATATCAAAAAATTGTTAAAATTTTGGTATAACTCGGCCACCGCCAAAATTATGATGGCCACCAACTTCAAATTTTCACCAAATATGCCCCTCAACACCCCCAATATATCCACCAAATTTCATTCAGATATCTCAATATTTACTATATATCTATATCAAAAAATTCTTAAAATTTTGGTATAACTTGGCCACCGTCAAAACTATGAGATCCACCAACTTCAAATTTTCACCAAATATGCCCCTCACCCCCCCCCAATATAACCACCAAATTTCATTCAGATATCTCAATATTTACCATATATCTATATCAAAAATTGTTAAAATTTTGGTATAACTTGGCCACCGCCAAAACTATGAAGGCCACCAAATTCAAATTTTCACCAAATATGCCCCTCAACACCCCCAATATATCCACCAAATTTCATTCAGATATCTCAATATATACTATATATCTATATCAAAAAATTGTTAAAATTTTGGTATAACTTGGCCACCGCCAAAACTATGACGGCTACCAACTTCAAATATTCACCAAATATGCCCTCAACACCCCCAAAACATCCACCAAATTTCATTCAGATATCTCAATAATTACCATATATCTATATCAAAAAATTATTTAAAATTTTGGTATAACTTGGCCACCGCCAAAACTATGACGGCCACCAACTTCAAATTTTCAACAAATATGCCCCTCAACACCCCAATATATCCACCAAATTTCATTAAGATATCTCAATATTTACTATATATCTATATCAAAAAATAGTTAAAATTTTGGTATAACTTGGCCACCGCCAAACCTATGAAGGCCACCAACTTCAAATTTTCACCAAATATGCCCCTCAGCGCCCCCAATATATCCACCAAATTTCATTCAGATATCTCAATATTTACTACATATCTATATCAAAAAATTGTTAAAATTTTGGTATAACTTGGCCACCGCCAAAACTATGTGGGCCACCTACTTCAAATTTTCATCAAATATGCCCCTCAACACCTCCAATATATCCACCAAATTTCATTCAGATATCTGAATATTTTCTAAATATATCAATATCAAAAAATTGTTAAAATTTCGATACAACTTGGCCACCGCCAAAACTATGACGGCCACCAACTTCAAATTTTCACCAAATATGCACAACAACACCCCCAATATATCCACCAAATTTCATTCAGATATCTCAATATTTACTATATATCTATAAAAAATATTGTTAAAATTTGTGTATAACTTGGCCACCGCCAAAACTATGATGGCCACCAACTTCAAATTTTCACTAAATATGCCCCTCAACACCCCGAATATATCCACTAAATTTCATTCAGATATATCAATATTTACTATATATCTATATTAAAATATTGTTAAAATTTTGGTATAACTTGGCCACCGCCAAAACTATGATGGCCACCAACTTCAAATTTTCATCAAATATGGCCCTCAACACCCCCAAAATATCCACCAAACTTCATTCAGATATATCAATATTTACTATATATCTATATCAAAAAATTGTTAAAATTTTGGTATAACTTGGCCACCGCCAAAACTATCATGGCCACCAACTTCAAATTTTCACCAAATCAGCCCTTCAAACCCCGAATATATCCACCAAATTTCATTCAGATATCTCAATATTTACTACACATATATATTAAAAAATTCTTAAAATTTTTGGTGTAACTTGGCCACCGCCAAAACTATGATGGCCAAAACTTCAAATTTTCACCAAATATGCCCCTCAACACCCCCAATATATCCACCAAATTTCATTCAGATATCTCGATATTTACTTTATACCTATATCAAAATATTCGTAAAATTTTGGTATAACTTGGCCACCGCCAAAACTATGAAGGCCATCAAATTCAAATTTTCACCAAATATGCCCCTCAACACCCCCAATATATCCACCAAATTTCATTCAGATATCTCAATATTTACTATATATCTATATCAAAAAATTGTTAAAATTTTGGTATAACTTGGCCACCGCCAAAACTATGACGGCTACCCACTTCAAATTTTCACCAAATATGCCCCTCAACACCCCCAAAACATCCACCAAATTTCATTCAGATATCTCAATATTTACCATATATCTATATCAAAAATTATTTAAAATTCTGGTATAACTTGGCCACCGCCAAAACTATGAGGGCCACCAACTTCAAATTTTCAACAAATATGCCCCTCAACAGCCCCAATAAATCCACCAAATTTCATTCAGATATCTCAATATTTACTATATATCTATATAAAAAAATTGTTAAAATTTTGGTATAACTTGGTCACCGCCAAAACTATGATGGCCACCAACTTCAAATTTTCACCAAATCAGCCCCTCAAAATCCCCAATATATCCACCAAATTTCATTAAGATATCTCAATATTTACTATATATCTATATTAAAAAATTCTTAAAATTTTGGTATAACTTGGCCACCGCCAAAACTATGAAGGCCACCAAATTAAATTTTCACCAAATCAGCCCCTCAACACCCCCAATATATCCACCAAATTTCATTCAGATATCTCAATATTTACTATATATCTATATCAAAAAATTGTTAAAATTTTGGTATAACTTGGCCACCGCCAAAACTATGAGGGCTACCAACTTCAAATTTTCACCAAATATGCCCCTCAACACCCCCAAAACATCCACCAAATTTCATTCAGATATCTCAATATTTACCATATATCTATATCAAAAAATTATTTAAAATTTTGGTATAACTTGGCCACCGCCAAAACTATGAGGGCCACCAACTTCAAATTTTCACCAAATTAGCCCCTCAACACCCCCAACATAACCACCGAATTTCATTCAGATATCTCAATATTTACTATATATCTATATCAAAAAATTGTTAAAATTTTGGTATAACTTGGCCACCGCCAAAACTATGACGGCTACCAACTTCAAATTTTCACCAAATATGCCCCTCAACACCCCCAATATATCCACCAAATTTCATTCAGATATCTCAATATTTACCATATATCTATATCAAAAAATTATTTAAAATTTTGGGAAAAATTGGCCACCGCCAAAACTACGAGGGCCACCAACTTCAAATTTTCAACAAATATGCCGCTCAACACCCCCAATACATCCACCAAATTTCGTTCAGTTATCTCAATATTTACTAAATACATATATAAAAAAATTGTTAAAATTTTGGTATAACTTAGCCACCGCCAAAACTATGACGGCCACCAACTTCAAATTTTCACCAAATCAGCCCCTCAACACCCCCAATATATCCACCAAATTTCATTAAGATATCTCAATATTTACTATATATCTATATCAAAAAATAGTTAAAAGTTTGGTAAACTTGGCCACCGCCAAAACTATGACGGCCACCAACTTCAAATTTTCACCAAATATGCCCCTCAACACCCCCAATATATCCACCAAATTTCAATCAGATATCTCAATATTTACTTTATACCTATATCAAAATATTCGTAAAATTTTGGTATAAATTGGCCACCGCCAAAACTATGAAAGCCACCAACTTCAAATTTTCACCAAATATGCCCCTCAACACCCCCAAAACATCCACCAAATTTCATTCAGATATCTCAATATTTAAAATATATCTATATCAAAAAATTATTTAAAATTCTGGTATAACTTGGCCACCGCCAAAACTATGAGGGCCACCAACTTCAAATTTTCAACAAATATGCCCCTCAACAGCCCCAATAAATCCACCAAATTTCATTCAGATATCTCAATATTTACTATATATCTATATCAAAAAATAGTTAAAATTTTGGTATAACTTGGCCACCGCCAAACCTATGAAGGCCACCAACTTCAAATTTTCTTCAAATATGCCCCTCAGCGCCCCCAATATATCCACCAAATTTCATTCAGATATCTCAATATTTACTATATATCTATATCAAAAAATTGTTAAAATTTTGGTATAACTTGGCCACCGCCAAAACTATGTGGGCCACCAACTTCAAATTTTCATCAAATATGCCCCTCAACACCCCCAATATATCCACCAAATTTCATTCAGATATCTAAATATTTTCTAAATATATCAATATCAAAAAATTGTTAAAATTTCGATACAACTTGGCCACCGCCAAAACTATGACGGCCACCAACTTCAAATTTTCACCAAATATGCACCACAACACCCCCAATATATCCACCAAATTTCATTCAGATATCTCAATATTTACTATATATCTATATCAAAAAATTGTTAAAATTTTGGTATAACTTGGCCACCGCCAAAACTATGATGGCCACCAACTTCAAATTTTCATCAAATATGGCCCTCAACACCCCCAATATATCCACCAAACTTCATTCAGATATATCAATATTTACTATATATCTATATCAAAAAATTGTTAAAATTTTGGTATAACTTGGCCACCGCCAAAACTATCATGGCCACCAACTTCAAATTTTCACCAAATCAGCCCTTCCAACCCCCAATATATCCACCAAATTTCATTCAGATATCTCAATAATTACTACATATCTATATTTAAAAATTCTTAAAATTTTGGTATAACTTGGCCACCGCCATAACTATGTGGGCCACCAACTTGAAATCTTCACCAAATATGCCCCTCAACACCCCCAATATATCCACCAAATTTCATTCAGATATCTCAATATTTACTATATATCTATATCAAAAAATTCGTAAAATTTTGGTATAACTTGGCCACCGCCAAAACTATGAAGGCCACCAAATTCAAGTTTTCACCAAATATGCCTTTCAACACCCCCAATATATTCACCAAATTTCATTCAGATATCTCAATATTTACTATATATCTATATCAAAAAATTGTTAAAATTTTGGTATAACTTGGCCACCGCCAAAACTATGACGGCCACCAACTTCAAATTTTCACCAAATCAGCCCTTCAACACCCCCAATATATCCACCAAATTTCATTAAGATATCTCAATATTTACTATATATCTATATTAAAAAATTCTTAAAATTTTGGTATAACTTGGCCACCGCCAAAACTATGATGGCCACCAACTTCAAATTTTCACCAAATATTCACCACAACACCCCCAATATATCTACCAAATTTCATTTATCATAGTTTTGGCGGTGGCCAAGTTATACCAAAATTTTAACAATTTTTTGTTATAGATATATAGTAAATATTGAGATATCTGAATGAAATTTGGTGGATATATTGGGGTGTTGAGGGGCATATTTGGTGAAAATTTGAAGTTGGTGGCCATCATTGTTTTTGTGGTGGCGGAGTTATACCATAATTTTAACAATTTTCTGATACTGATATAAAGTAAATATTGAGATATCTTAATGAAATTTTGTGGATTTATTGGTGGTGTAGAGATATATGTTTGGTGAATATTTCAGGTTGGTAGCCTTCATAGTTTTGGCGGTAGCCAAGTTATACCAAAACTTTAACAATATTTTGATATAGGTATATAGTAAATATTCAGATATCTTAATGAAGTTTGGTGAATATTTGGGAGTGTTGAGGGGCATATTTGGTGAAAATTTGAAGTTGGTGGCCATCATAGTTTTGGCAGTGGCAAAGTTATACCAAAATTTTAACAATTTTTGATATAGATATATAGTAAATATTGAGATATCTGAATGAAATTTGCTGCGTATATTGGGGGTGCTGAGAGGCATATTTGGTGAAAATTTGAAGTTAGTGCACCTCATAGTTTTGACGGTGGCCAAGTTATACCAAAATTTTAAGAATTTTATAACATAGATATATAGTAAATATTGAGATATCTGAATGAAATTTAGTGGATATATTGGGTGTATTAAGGGGCATACTTGGTGAAAATTTCAAGTTGGTGGCCATCATAGTTTTGGCGGTGGCCAAGTTATACCAAAATTTTAACAATTTTTTGATATGGATATATAGTAAATATTGAGATATCTAAAAGAAATTTGGTGGATATATTGGGGGTGTTGTGGGGCATATTTGGTGAAAATTTGAAGTAGGTGGCCATCATAGTTTTAGCGGTGGCCAAGTTAAGCCAAAATTTTAACAATTTTTTGATATAGATATATAGTAAATATTGAGATATCTGAATGAAATTTAGTGGATATATTGGTGGTGTTGAGGGGGATATTTGGTGAAAATTTGAAGTTGGTAGACCTCATAGTTTTGACGGTGGCCAAGTTATACCAAAATTTTAATATTTTTTGATATATATATATATCAAATATTAAGATATCTGAACAAAAATGTGGTGGATATATTGGGAATGTTGAGGGGAATATTTGGTGAAAATTTGAAGTTGGTGGCCATCATAGTTTTGGCAGTGGCCAAGTTATACCAAACTTTTTAACAATTTTTTGATATAGATATATAGTAAATATTGAGATATCTGAATGAAGTTTTGTGGATATATTGAGGGTGTTGAGTGGCATATTTGGTGAAAATTTGAAGTTGGTGGCCATCATAGTTTTGGCGGTGGCCAAGTTATACCAAAATTTTAACAATATTTTGATATAGGTATATAGAAATATTGAGATATCTTAATGAAGTTTTGTGGATATTCGGGAGTGTTGAGGGGCATATTTGGTGAAAATTTGAAGTTGGTGGCCATCATAGTTTTGGCGGTGGCCAAGTTATACCAAAATTTTAAGAATTTTTTGATATAGATATGTAGTAAATATTGAGATATCTGAATGAAATTTGGTGGATATATTGGGGGTGTTGAAGGGCATATTTGGTGAAAATTTGAAGTTGGTGGCCATCATTGTTTTTGTGGTGGCTAAGTTATACCATAATTTTAACAATTTTCAGATACTGATATATAGTAAATATTGAGATATCTTAATGAAATTTTGTGGATTTATTGGTGGTGTGGAGATATATGTTTGGTGAATATTTCAGGTTGGTGGCCTTCATAGTTTTGGCGGTGGCCAAGTTATACCAAAATTTTAAAAATATTTTGATATAGGTATATAGTAAATATTGAGATATCTTAATGAAGTTTGGTGGATATTTGGGAGTGTTGAGGGGGATATTTGGTGAAAATTTGAAGTTGGTGGCCATCATAGTTTTGGCAGTGGCCAAGTTATACCAAAATTTTAACAATTTTTTGATATAGATATATAGTAAATATTGAGATATCTGAATGAAATTTGCTGCGTATATTGTGGGTGCTCAGGGGCATATTTGGTGAAAATTTGAAGTTGGTGGCCGTCATAGTTTTGACAGTGGCCAAGTTATACCAAAACTTTAACAATTTTTTGCTATAGATATATAGTAAATATTGAGATATCTGAATGAAATTAGGTGGATATATTGAGGGTGTTGAAGGGCATATTTGGTGAAAATTTGAAGTTGGTGGCCATCATTGTTTTTGTGGTGGCTAAGTTATACCATAATTTTAACAATTTTCTGATACTGATATATAGTAAATATTGAGATATCTTAATGAAATTTTGTGGATTTATTGGTGGTGTAAAGATATATGTTTGGTGAATATTTCAGGTTGGTGGCCTTCATAGTTTTGGCGGTGGCCAAGTTATACCAAAATTTTAACAATTTTTTGATATAGGTATATAGTAAATATTGAGATATCTCAATGAAATTTGGTGGATATATTGGGGGTGTTGAGGGGCTAATTTGGTGAAAATTCAAGTTGGTGGCCATCATAGTTTTGGCAGTGGCCAACTTATACCAAAATTTTAAGAATTTTTTATATAGATATATAGTAAATATTGAGATATCTGAATGAAATTTAATGGATATATTGGGGGTGTTGAGGGGCATATTTGGTGAAAATTTGAAGTTTGTGGCCTACATAGTTTTGGCGGTGGCCAAGTTACACCAAAATTTTAACAATTTTTTGATATATAGTAAATATTGAGATATCTGAATGAAATTTTGCGGATATATTGAGTGTGTTGAGGGGCATATTTGTTGAAAATTTGAAGTTGGTGCCCATCATAGTTTTGGCAGTGGCCAAGTTATACCAAAATTTTAACAATTTTTTGATATAGATATATAGTAAATATTGAGATATCTGAATGAAGTTTCGTGGATATATTGAGGGTGTTGAGGGGCATATTTGGTGAAAATTTGAAGTTGGTGGCCATCATAGTTTTGGCGGTGGCCAAGTTATACCAAAATTTTAACAAATTTTTGATATAGATATATAGTAAATATTGAGATATCTGAATGAAATTTGGTGGATATATTGGGGGTGTTGAGGGGCATATTTGGTGAAAATTTGAAGTTGGTGGCCATCATAGTTTTGGCAGTGGCCAAGTTATACCAAAATTTTAACAATTTTCTGATACTGATATATAGTAAATATTGAGATATCTGAATGAAATATTGTGGATTTATTGGTGGTGTAGAGATATATGTTTGGTGAATATTTCAGGTTGGTGGCCTTCATAGTTTTGGCGGTGGCCAAGTTATACCAAAATTTTACGAATATTTTGATATAGGTATATAGTAAATATTGAGATATCTGAATGAAGTTTGGTGGATATTTGGGAGTGATGAGGGGCATATTTGGTGAAAATTTGAAGTTGGTGGCCATCATAGTTTTGGCGGTGGCCAAGTTATACCAAAATTTTTACAAGTTTTTTGATATAGATATATAGTAAATATTGAGATATCTGAATGAAATTTGCTGGGCATATTGGGGGGCTGAGGGGCATATTTGGTGAAAATTTGAAGTTGGTGCACCTCATAGTTTTGACGGTGGCCAAGTTATACCAAAATTTTAACAATTTTTTGATATAGATATATAGTAAATATTGAGATATCTGAATGAAATTTGGTGGGTATATTGGGGGATGTTGAGGGGCTGATTTGTTGAAAATTTCAAGTTGGTGGCCATCATAGTTTTTGTGGTGGCCAAGTTATACCGAAATTTTAACAATTTTCTGATACTGATATATAGTAAATATTGAGATATCTTAATGAAATTTTGTGGATTTATTGGTGGTGTAGAGATATATGTGTGGTGAATATTTCAGGTTGGTGGCCATCATAATTTTGGCGGTGGCCAAGTTATACCAAAATTTTAACAATTTTTTGATATAGATATATAGTAAATATTGAGATATCTGAGTGAAATTTGGTGGATATATTGGGGGTGTTGTGGGGCATATTTGGTGAAAATTTAAAGTCGGTGGCCATCATAGTTTTGGCGGTGGCCAAGTTATACCAAAATTTTAACAATTTTTTGATATAGATATATAGTAAATATTGAGATATCTGAATGAAATTTGGTGGATATATTGGGGGTGTTGTGGGGCATATTTGGTGAAAATTTGAAGTCGGTGGCCATCATAGTTTTGTCGGTGGCCAAGTTATACCAAAATTTTAACAATTTTTTGATATAGATATATAGTAAATATTGAGATATCTGAATGAAATTTGGTGGATATATTGGGGGTGTTGAGGGGCATATTTGGTGAAAGTTTGAAGTTGGTGGCCATCATAGTTTTGGCGGTGGCCAAGTTATACCAAAATTTTAACAATTTTTTGATATAGATATATAGTAAATATTGAGATATCTGAATGAAATTTGGTGGATATATTGGGGGTATTGAGGGGCATATTTGTTGAAAATTTCAAGTTGGTGGCCTTCATAGTTTTGGCGGTGGCCAAGTTATACCAAAATTTTAACAATTTTTTGATATAGATATATAGTAAATATTGAGATATCTGAATGAAATTTGGTGGATATATTTTGGGTGTTGAAGGGCATATTTGGTGAAAATTTGAATTTGGTGGCCATCATAGTTTTTGTGGTGGCCAAGTTATACCAAAATTTTAACAATTTTCTGATACTGATATATAGTAAATATTAAGATATCTTTATGAAATTTTGTGGATTTTTTGGTGGTGTAGAGATATATGTTTGGTGAATATTTCAGGTTGGTGGCCTTCATAGTTTTGGCGGTGGCCAAGTTATACCAAAATTTTAACAATTTTTTGATATAGGTATATAGTAAATATTGAGATATCTCAATGAAATTTGGTGGATATATTGGGGGTGTTGAGGGGCTAATTTGGTGAAAATTCAAGTTGGTGGCCATCATAGTTTTGGCAGTGGCCAAGTTATACCAAAATTTTAAGAATTTTTTATATAGATATATAGTAAATATTGAGATATCTGAATGAAGTTTCGTGGATATATTGAGGGTGTTGAGGGGCATATTTGTTGAAAATTTGAAGTTGGTGGCCATCATAGTTTTGGCAGTGGCCAAGTTATACCAAAATTTTAACAATTTTTTGATATAGATATATAGTAAATATTGAGATATCTGAATGAAGTTTCGTGGATATATTGAGGGTGTTGAGGGGCATATTTGGTGAAAATTTGAAGTTGGTGGCCATCATAGTTTTGGCGGTGGCCAAGTTATACCAAAATTTTAACAAATTTTTGATATAGATATATAGTAAATATTGAGATATCTGAATGAAATTTGGTGGATATATTGGGGGTGTTGAGGGGCATATTTGGTGAAAATTTGAAGTTGGTGGCCATCATAGTTTTGGCAGTGGCCAAGTTATACCAAAATTTTAACAATTTTCTGATACTGATATATAGTAAATATTGAGATATCTGAATGAAATATTGTGGATTTATTGGTGGTGTAGAGATATATGTTTGGTGAATATTTCAGGTTGGTGGCCTTCATAGTTTTGGCGGTGGCCAAGTTATACCAAAATTTTACGAATATTTTGATATAGGTATATAGTAAATATTGAGATATCTGAATGAAGTTTGGTGGATATTTGGGAGTGATGAGGGGCATATTTGGTGAAAATTTGAAGTTGGTGGCCATCATAGTTTTGGCGGTGGCCAAGTTATAGCAAAATTTTTACAAGTTTTTTGATATAGATATATAGTAAATATTGAGATATCTGAATGAAATTTGCTGGGCATATTGGGGGGCTGAGGGGCATATTTGGTGAAAATTTGAAGTTGGTGCACCTCATAGTTTTGACGGTGGCCAAGTTATACCAAAATTTTAACAATTTTTTGATATAGATATATAGTAAATATTGAGATATCTGAATGAAATTTGGTGGGTATATTGGGGGATGTTGAGGGGCTGATTTGTTGAAAATTTCAAGTTGGTGGCCATCATAGTTTTTGTGGTGGCCAAGTTATACCGAAATTTTAACAATTTTCTGATACTGATATATAGTAAAAATTGAGATATCTTAATGAAATTTTGTGGATTTATTGGTGGTGTAGAGATATATGTGTGGTGAATATTTCAGGTTGGTGGCCATCATAATTTTGGCGGTGGCCAAGTTATACCAAAATTTTAACAATTTTTTGATATAGATATATAGTAAATATTGAGATATCTGAATGAAATTTGGTGGATATATTGGGGGTGTTGAGGGGCATATTTGGTGAAAGTTTGAAGTTGGTGGCCATCATAGTTTTGGCGGTGGCCAAGTTATACCAAAATTTTAACAATTTTTTGATATAGATATATAGTAAATATTGAGATATCTGAATGAAATTTGGTGGATATATTGGGGGTGTTGAGGGGCATATTTGGTGAAAGTTTGAAGTTGGTGGCCATCATAGTTTTGGCGGTGGCCAAGTTATACCAAAATTTTAAGAATTTTTTGATATAGATATATAGTAAATATTGAGATATCTGAATGAAATTTAGTGGATATATTGGGGGTGTTGAGGGGCATATTTGGTGAAAATTTCAAGTTGGTGGCCCTCATAGTTTTGGCGGTGGCCAAGAAAATGTTCTGGTCAGTAAATTAGACACACCCATTGCCGCAACTATGACTGGTAAGAGTAAGTAAGGACTAATTAGGTATTCCTGCATTATAGCACACTATACACTTAATAAGAATTTTTGCTTATCGTAATCAAAAGAGTAGAATGTGGATTTCAACATTCACACATGACTATTGTGCCAGTTGGCCATCTATATCCTCGTAAATATTGCCTCGTCAATCCAAAAATCAGCGTTGGAAAGTCCGATACAGCAACATTTTGCTGTAGAAACCATTGCCAATGAGAAAGTCTTTCTGCGATAAATACTGTACTGTTTACAATTCACAACTTGAATGGGTGCATCGCTTCCTTATTGAGAATGCGCCAAATATTGATACAGTGAGTGTTTACCGCACGGTCTATAGCGTGTGTACTACTGTCAAGTCGTGCCACTATTGTAGCAAGTACTCTTCAAACTGATACGTATGCAATGTACGAAATCATCCACGTTCCAGTCGAAGTGGTAAAACAGGTCCTCCCACCTGTCTCCCTCGAAGACGAACATCAAGTTCGAAAAAAGTACGTATGACGGTGACCTCCGACTCCGGAACCGTTTACTAGAAAAGCGCTTCGCTTCCTGGATGTCTCATGCGTTTCCATAAATGAGGTACATGTATGCCAGCTAAGATGTAGAGCGATCCGCTATCCTGACTACTGTAATTTTTTATATTTTACAACAGGATAGCCAGAAATGTGGGACACTGCCACAATTAATAGAGCTTCACTGTACAACTGTCGTTTTACTTTTTTCACAAACTGTTTACACTACTTCTAACATCTAAACTGGAACTCTCAAAAACCATTGGACACACTGCAGCAGTGACAGTCCCCGCATTGACCAAATTACCATCAAAGAAAAAGTTTGATGGGAGTTTAGTTTTAGCGTTGAAGGCATCTATGCTTAATCTTTCAATGCTAATATGTTATAAAATGATTCGTTTCTGTGTAGAATTATGTATTTCTATTAGTGATAACTTGTTTGATTTAGGTATATACTCTCAGGAGTTATTCAGAATAGCTGTTTTTACCCCCTACATGGGAACTGGTCCATAATAGCTTGTAGAATATAAGTCTGATATATTAAACACATGTATATATTTATCAAACACTACCATACAGGATAAAATTATTATAATTGTGTGTAATTTTAATTAGGTTTCCATTTCATAGAATCAATGGGTTTTTTACCATTTTGTTCCGGGAGGCTATGCTAACTTTATTCCTGGAAATGTGAAAATTGTGTAATATATATAGAACCATAAAAGGTGGTTGCGATAAAATTTCGGTAAGTGCTCAAGCCCGGAAGCCACCACCTTAAATATGCCAATACATAGAATACAATATTAAATATCTTGCGTTGAATCAAATAAAGTTCCTTTTAAACATTAACATATCTAGTGAAGTCATTATCACGTAATGTATTAATTAAATGTTGTATTGTACAGCGAACCACAAAAGTATCTCCCCCACTAAGTGTTCTAATTCCATTATTTGGGGTCCAGGTAATTTGCAGTTGTGAGAACGCCTGGACAGATGCAACCCAACTTACACATAACTTTCCTAGGCACTGACAGCAGTTGGTAGCACTGAGTCAGGTCTTTATGCAAGTAAAATTGTGAGTAGATGACGCACGAAACATTTCTCCATTTTGAGATGAATCACTCTGGTTCAGAGCGTGTTGTCTAATGAACACCATATACAGGGGTGTAGCTAAGGGGGGGGGGGGCATCGGGGCCAAGCCTTCTCAAATGATTTCCTGGCCCCCCAAATGACTAGCTTTTAAAACATCATAGTAAAATTATCTCATTTCAGTCATTTAAAAGTAACAATAACAATTAATAATTTACCGTAAAATAGTATGGAGAAATAGTATGGTATATCTTCCTTATACCGATCGACAAATAGAATACTTCTTTGTGACAGCAGATTACACAATTTACTGTGATTTGTATTTGACAGTTTGAAGGCAAACGTTTTAACAAGGTACTATAAATACAGCCATAAAACAAAGGTACTAAACTGATTTGTAAGTACAGTATATTTTTTATATGCTTTAACAAGTGTTTTAAAAGACATAAATTTATCAGATGGAAAATTTGGTGAGAAACAATGTTTTTATTCAGTTTGGATTTCATTCACTCTCTCTCTTATTTCTACTCAGTGTAATAAAATAATTATGTTTTTTTAGTCAACCGTAAAGAAATTGAGTGAAATTTCAAAGAAAATCAATCTTGTGTAGATAGGTTCTGTATACAAAGTCTTAAATTTAAATATAAAGGTAACCAAGAAAAGTTTTGTTGCTTTTTCACCCACCGCCTTCGAACATCGGTATGTCATCTAAGACTACCTGGAAGATCAAAAATAGACCCCATCAGCATCGACGATCATCTGAAAACGTTCTAGAAGGCCATGATTCCATCGCCTTGGTGGAACTTGGTGGGCCGTAAAACCAAGAAAGTATCAGGTGCTTTTTGCACTTTTAGTAGGGATTTGAACTGGTGTCCTCTAAAGTGATTGTCCAAAGAATGGAACAGGTGATAATCGGACGGTGCAATACCCGGGGAATATAGTGGTTGCAATATTGTTTCCCACCCAAGGCGTAGAATGGTGTCCTGAATCATCCTAGCCACGTGGGACTTAGCGTTATCCCGTAAACGAGGACCCGTTTGCGATTCAGAAGTGCTGGCTCCAGAGTTGAGTTTTTCTTGAACACAGCTCAATGCTGACACTACACAATTGCATTGATCTTCTTCTGGTGCAGTGCTGGTTTCGGCTGTTTTGAAATCGGTCTATGGAGTGCTAACCAATGATGACGGCGCCGTTGAGCTTCGTATAGGACCCTTCTTATCACATGTCAACACCCTGTTGCTCCGAAACAATAAATAAACACAGGCGACTACCGCGTTGCCTTCTGGTCAGGAGTCAAAACATGTGGGACCCATCGACCCAACCTTGTAGTGCTTCCGAAATTGATGGAGATGCTGCACTTACACTGAATGGTTTCTCCACTTATACTGAATTGTAGTCCCAGTTCGTCACATGTCTGGCCATTGTTCGCCTCAATTGCTGCCTGAAGATCTTTATTTTGTACATGTGATGGTCTTCCGGCACGTGGTGTTTTCGGGTGTTTCGTAATCGTCCTTAAACTTGTTAAACCATCGCTGCACTGTCCGCGTCGTCACGACACCCTCACCAAAGGCCTGGTATATCTTTTCTGTCCCGCTGTAGCGGCGTTTGACCTCCATTTGAACTCGTTCAGCATACATGCCCTTACGCTCTGTGGATGTCCCATGTTCCCTCTGTCCTTACGCAAGTTCACGATGTATCTGAATTGCCACAACCAGGTAGTATGTTGGATATACCCACACCAACAACTGACCTTCCCCTTATCTCCACTCACATTCAACTCACGGTGTGAAGTCCAATTGAACACAGATCTCCACGAAAAGGAACAGAACTTTCTTGGTTACCTTTATAATTATGCACGAAAGTAGAGCGTTTAGTTCCGGACAGTAGTTCTTGGTTAAGCATAATAAAAACTACCTTGAACATAACTTAAGGAGAAAATAATAATAATAATAATAATAATAATAATAATAATAATAATAATAATAATAATAATAATAATAATAATAATAATAATAATAATAATAATAATAAGCTAAAATAGTGTTTTTAGTTTTCCAGAAGGAAACCAAAATGTTCCTGTTTTTTTCAGGTCTCAAAAACACTAGCAGCAACACATTTTTTTGGCTTTGTACATTGTAGCTGCCCTCCTCAAAAAGGACGGGCCCCTCCTACATAAACCTGCTGGCTACATGCCTGACCATATATTAATCTCAATACTGCTGTGTATGTAAAATATTATTTCATTATATACTGTATATTCAAAGAAATAAAAATACTGATCACGCATGAATCAGAAAATGCTTGAAAGTAGATGAAAATATCAAATCTAGAACAAATGCTGGAAATAAGTTTGTAAATCACTGTCTCCATTGACATACCTTCTCCAATTCTCCTTATTACAGCATCTTTTTCATTCTAGGGAAGAGAAGGTCTTGCTTGTCACACTGAGTATGCATTGAAATTGAAACATTTGAAAACGTTTCGGCCTGGCCGGGATTTGGACCAGGGTCTACTGAATAGAAGTTCAATGCGCAAATCCCGGCCAATAATGAGATCATGCGCTATAGCTGTATACATGAAGACTATAAATGTGATTATGAGAGTTACGGAAATCTGTGGCCTGATCACGTTCACGAATTGTAAGAAGATGGTAGATTACAGAATGAGCGTAACGTGGTAAGGCTGGAATCTGCTTAGAATTTCACAGAGAATTGGATGATTGTCTTTGATACGGTGGTGAATATAATGAGAGCGAACGCGATAGAAATGTGGAAGAAGTGTCGGTATATCGGTGTGGCGTGTACACCATAACTTTATATAGTCTGGGATCCCTCTCATTATAACTAAGAACTCTGCCACTCACTCACTGTGTCTCACATCTTTTAAAAATGTGGATTCTGCAGTGTCCAAGGAATGACCACTTAAACATATACCGCCTTATGCTGAGTCGTTTTGACGTATGATTAGCGTCATACTAAAAGCCTGACAACTACAGGAAACTTATGTTAGTCGAACTCTTTAGTATTGCATTAATCACGCGTCAAAATGACTCTGCAGAAGGCCCTTAAATTTCAACTGTGCGTTTCCAACATGTCAAACTAGTGACAGAGTTCCCATATCTTGCTGGATACATCGCTCATGTAGGAAGAAAATATGACACGTTAACAGATACTACTTGGGAATACACTTCCAATTAAGTAAAGCATCTGAGAGTTGGGCAGTCTCTGTGTTGTGGTCTCTATGGGTGTCGATTCTGGGTGGCTGTGGAAGCCCAACCCGAAAAAGTTTGATTGGCGCATCCAGAATTTGGATAAAATATATTTGCTTGAACTGACTTGTTTATATGATAATCAATCACATCTACCCGAAGCTCCAGCCTCCGTTTATATGATAATCAATCACATCTACGCGAAGCTCCAGCCTCCATGTTATACAGCAATCGATGCCACTGATAGTCTCCACATTCGGTCAAAGATATGGGTGATAAAAGGATTCGAGTTGCCTTTCCACTATGTAAATGGCAGCAAGATTAGGGTTGCCAGATTTTGTAAACGGTAAACCGGGACACCGATCTCAGGCTATATATAAGGTTCGGGTTCCTACTCATTTGCTCAGAATCAATTAATTACCTGTCTTTTCCAGGTTACTACACACAATTTTCAAGTTCATTCTATACACAGTTAACATAAATGAAGCCCCACGAGGGATGTATAAAGAATATGAAAAGGTAACATAAGAGCTTCCTGGCATCCCTTGTTCTGAATCCCGAATTGTGTTTAACAGGTTGAAAATATTCCGCCAATTACAATACACCCTCCTACTTACGATTGAAGAGATACCTTTTTCTTTGTTGCATCACCACCGGAAACTACTTTAAACACTACCTTAAAAGAGATACAAATTTAGCATTTAGCAAGAAAAGGTACATTTACCCTCAATTCAGAACGACAAACAAAAAGTAAATCCCTCTAAAAATTTACCAAACTCTCCAAAAGTTGGCAGAAAAAAATCTCGTGCCAAAATTAAACAAGACACATCTTTATGTGCTTAACTACTACTTCTTGTGATTGAGTAAGTTGTTACGGAATTTAACCTGAAAATTACTGAAAATTTTGTCAGATAAAGGAAAATTATATTTGGTCTAGGAATTAATTCGTGCGGTTGGTACGCACACATTGAAGCTGTAGTACAAACACAAAATACATAAATACCTTAAGAAAAATATTGTCCATCGCTAGCCACCACTTTCGCTTATCTGTCAGGCAATGTACGGATTCCGTGGCGAAAGAAGTCCTCATCCTTGGAAGCGATCCAGTCAGAGACCCATGTTTCGATATCTTCTGAAGAAGTAAACCGCTGTCCAATCAAATCGTTGTTCATGCAATCGAACAAGTAGTAGTCCGAAGGAGCAACGTCTGGTGAATACGGCGGGTGGGGTAAAACTTCCCATCCGACATTTTCTAAATAGGTTTTGACCGGTTTTGCGACATGTGGGCGAGCGTTATCATGTTGAACAATAAGTTTATCATGTCTGTTCTCCCATTCTGGTCGTGTTCTGGCCAGAGCTTGCTTCAAACGCATTAATTGTCGTCGATAACGTTCTCCATTCATAGTTTCACCCGGTTGCAGCAGCTCATAGTACACCACACCTTTCATATCCCACCATATGCACAGCATAACCTTTGCACAGTGAAAATCTCGTTTTGGTTGTGATGGACCTGGTTCCCCTGGTTTCACCCAGGCCTTTTTTCGTTTAGGGTTCTCGTAATGGATCCACTTCTCATCACCCGTAATAATTCGATGCAGAAACCCCTTTCTGCTCTGTCGTTGAAGCAGCAATTCGCAAATGGTTTTTCGTCTTTCAACGTCTCTGTCTTTCAATTCATGTGGAACCCAATGTGACATCTTTTGAATCATTCCCATGGCTTTCAAGCGTTTGGAGACTGTTGTTTGATCAACGCCTAATGCTGCTGCAAGTTGTTCCTGCGTTTGACACGAATCCTGCTCGAGCAATGCTGTCAATTCTTCGTCTTGAAATTTTTTTGGCTGTCCAGCTCGCTCTTGGTCTGCCAAGCCGAAATCACCACTTCTAAACCGTGCAAACCACTTCTGACACGTTCGCTCAGCTAGAGCATGGTCACCATACACTTCCACCAAAATACGATGACTTTCAGTCGCACTTTTCTGCATGTTAAAGTAATGCAGCAGGACACCCCACAAAAACACTTTATCAGGTACAAATTGCGCCATGTTCACTTAACTACAAACTGGTGTTGTTGACGCTTTAATCCACTGCCCTATACTCAGTGGTGCCCACCCCCCCTTATGTCTATGACGCACCCCCCCCAATTGTCTATTCGTAGGTGTTCTTCCATGAAAAAAATCTTCTTTTCGATTAATTTTACCCCCCCCCTCATCAAACATATTTATATCGATTTTACCCCCCCCCAAATATTTCAATGACGCAGTTTGCGTCATAGCCCCCCCTTGTGGGCACCCCTGCTATACTACGAACGATACGCGATGACAGGGGTTTGCAACACATGTGTGGATACACGGAACTGTGGGACGCTCCGTTCGTTGCGCCATCTCTTGTCCACCCGCACGAATTAATTCCTAGACCAAATAAATCGAAAACTATTGAATGCGTGCAGCATCTTTAGAAATACTCACATGTGGAAAAGTATATTTAAGACAACTCACAAGTAAACCTTACGTTTGGGTGAATCGAGTTGCTGACTGAGACACACATGAGAAAGTAGTACTAAATGTGGTCAGTATTTCAGTGAAGTTGTAGGTGCGAAGCTCCAGGGGTTTAGGAGATACAGCTACCAGAACATCACATGGAAGTACAGAATAGTCTTCATACAGTTGGAGGTAAAAGCTCTGTAAGACCTCTTGTAACGACAAAAGGTGAATAACAAATTTATGAGTACATATTAGGACTAGGGGGACGGGGAAGTCATATAGTAAGGGTATACTTGGCGGCGGCCATCTTGAAATCCGCCATTTTGAATTAAGGTTAAGTTTTTAAAATAGGAATAGGTCATGTGATACATGATTTAAGGCGCAAATTTAATCAGAAGAACAATGGTGATGTTAATTTTGATTTACACACAATTGGTAAAAAGTTACAGGGAAATTAAATATTGTTGCAGCATATGTATTAGTCCTGTACCCCACCTTGTAAATTTTGTGTTAATGATAATAATTAAATAAAAAGCAGGTGGATAAATATTAGATCTATGGTAAAAGTTGCCTTGATGGCGGCCATGTTCAAATCCGCCAGTTTGAATCAGACAAAAGTTTTAAATAGCGAGCGAGAAATAGATGTGAACAGGATACAAGAAAAAACAACAAAATGGCGTGCAAGTACAGCATCAAACAACTAACATTGTAACGCCACCATTGTATTTCTGATTAACTTCTAGCCCGAAGTCATCTATTGCATTACTCTATTCCCATTTAATTTTGTGCTGGTTAATGATAAAGCAAAAATGGTTATACCGTTGGTTTTATGGTAAAATTTGCTATTAATAGGGTGTCACTGTTATGCGTTTTGTTTAAAACTTTTGTCTGATTCAAAATGGCGGATTTGAACATGGCCGCCATCAAGGCAACTCTTACCATAGATCTAATATTTATCCACCTGCTTTTTATTTAATTATTATCATTAACACAAAATTTACAAGGTGGGGTAAAGGACTAATACATATGCTGCAACAATATTTAATTTCCCTGTAACTTTTTACCAATTGAGCGTACACCTAAATTAACGTCACCATTGTTCTTCTAATTAAATTTGCGCCTTAAATCATGTCTCACATGACCCTATTCCTATTTTAAAAACTCAACCTTAATTCAAAATGGCGGATTTCAAGATGGCCGCCGCCAAGTTTACCCTTACTATATGACTTCCCCATCCCCCTAGTCCTAATATGTACTCATAAATTTGTTATTCACCTTTTGTCGTTACAAGAGGTCTTACAGAGCTTTTACCTCCAACTGTATGAAGACTATTCTGTACTTCCATGTGATGTTCTGGTAGCTGTGTCCTAAACCCCTGGAGCTTCGCACCTACAACTTCACTGAAATACTGACCACATTTAGTACTACTTTCTCATATGTGTCTCACTCAGCAACTCGATTCACCCAAACGTAAGGTTTACTTGCCAGTTCTGTAATCGTTGAAGTGGGATTTCAAATGAAACTTAGATGTAAAAGACTACGGATCTAAATCCGACAGACACTCAGGTAACTACAACGATATTGTATATCTGTTTTGTGAATTTCTTCTATTTTTGAATCTTGGTTTTGGGCAACGGTGCATAAAAGTACACAACCTGTTGAGTAGAAGAAGAAGAAAAAAGAAGATATATATTGTTGATTCTAAATATAAAGAAATAAAGGACTAGCTCGGGAGAGTAATGCTCCCGGAAGTAGAAACGAGAAACACAGTTCTGATTGGTTGGCGTTATCCACTTCTTGTCACGTTGCATGAAAATAGCAGAAAGCAAACGCTTGCTGCTGTCCGCCTTCGTGGCCGCGTGGGCTAGCGCTCTATGCCAGTAATAAAAGTCTCTTTTGGCGCGAGTTCAAACCCGGCCCGAGGAAAGTTCTTTTTTTTTTTTTTTTACATTTTTATAACACTTATTAAATTAAAATAATATGAAAATAATACTTAAAAAAGTGATTTATTTATTTTTGTGCAGATAAGTAGTTGTAGTACTTATGCCCTTGTACTCCATGATATAGGGCTCGTTTTGTTCCCCTTGTACTTCATGATATAAATTTTGTGACCAACTTAAAACAACTGGCTAGGATAGCGCGTAAAACAGCTGGCTAGAATAGCAAACGGAAAAACGTACTTCCGGGAGTATTACTCTCCCGAGCGGGTCGTAGAAATAAGGTTTACTCTTAGTAGCTAAAAATACACCCTATTTCAAAAATAATATACGTATTACGAAGAATTATTTTGTCCAAACTATCGATCGCTGCGCCTCGACTCGGATATTGGAGAAAGGAATACATAGTCTAGTTTATATTAATATCCGCTATATGTCAGTTGTCTTCTGTTTTGCTTGGTAACCGTCATATGTTTAAAATGACTACTCTGCAGCAGAAATCATTTCGTGTTCTCGAGTTTGCGAAGTGCAATTCCGTGACTACAGTGCAGGTTGAGGTACCAAATTGATCCTCCGAATGAGTGGAACATTCGAAGATGGTATAGACCAGCGTTTCCCAACCTTTTTCAACTTGCGGCACACACGGGGGTAGCTTGAATTCTCGCGGCACACTCATAGATATTAGTATTATTATTTGAAAATATAAAGTACCGTGGTATTTTTTTCTGATTACTGATTTTCTCACAGAGAAGAAAGCTCGATCACTGTTTTTTCCCCGTGGAAATTATTATGCTTATTTTTCATTTCAATTTAAAACTTGAAAACAATTGCAATAAAATATAGGACACAGATTTTTTTTTTTTTAAATACACTTTCTGTTTCGAAAGCTGTATCCGATTTTTCACTAAGGAAGATCACTCAAGAACGAACGAACAGATCTCTTGTACTTTTAAAACACAGTAGGTAATTTGTATGCACGTTTGCTTTGCCGAGAGGATTGAATGATTTTTTTTTTTTTTTAAGTTACAAAATAGTCTGCAACAAAAAAGAAGCAATAATAGTCATAATAATGATGATAAACACGTTTGTCCACATTAAAAATGTACAGAAAAGTAACACAGTATGAAACTTAAATTTGTAGATTCATAGTAGAGGTTATTTTATTTATTTATTTAATAATCACCAGATACAGCTCAGATGCCATTTTATACTGGATATCTAACAACAACAAAAATAACAACAATGGAAAGGATTTTTGGGAAGGTATCGGTCAGGGCCTGTTTAGTAGGTACCATACCGGCATTTGCCTGGTAGGACTGAGGGAAACCCTGGAAAACCCCAGTCAGGATGGTCGGCAGCGGAAATCGAACCCACGACCTCCCGAATGCGACGCCAACGCTCTACCGCTTGAGCTACTTCGCTCGGTGAAATGTGAAATAACAAATGTGAAATAGTAATGTGAAATAACAAATATACAATTTTTCCCCTATGTCTTGCAATTTATTGCTATAGAATTAATAATGTTTCGATTTCCTCGCGGCACACCAGCGGCCCATTCGCGGCACACCGGTTGGGAAACGCTGGTATAGACAGTTTGTAGATACAGGATGTGTATGTAAATGAAAGAGTCCTGGCCGCCCTCGTGTTCCTGAAGAAAATGTTGCACGAATTCAAACTGCTTTCCAACGTAGTCCTTCAAAATCAACTCGTCGTGCCAGTCGGGAGTTACAAATGCCGACAACAACAATTAGGCGTGTTTTGAGACGTCGGTTGGCTATGAAGCCGTACAAGTTACAGCTGTTACAAGCTTTGCGTCCTGATGACAAATGCAAACGTGTGGCATTTTGTAACGAGATTCTGGATGCTATTGATAATGATAACACTTTTGTACAACGCATCGTGTTCAGTGACGAAGCGACTTTCGGTGCTAGTGGTCAGGTAAACAAACAAAATGTTCGATTTGGGGCCTACAGAACCCACATGCAGTCATTGAACATGTACGAGATTCGCCCGAAGTCAATGTGTTTTGTGCGATATCCTGATCATCTGTTTACGGCCCATACTTCTTTAATGGAAACACGGTTAACAGTCAGCAGTATCTCGCTATGTTACAAAACTGGTTGTTTCCGAGGCTGCACGAAGACAACTTCATTTTTCAACAAGTCGGAGCACCCCCTCACTGGAGTCGCCAAGTGTGTGAATATCTGAATGAAACTCTACCGAACCGTTAGATTGGTCGTCAAGGAGCTGGCGACTTAGCATGTCTCAGCTGGCCTCCACGGTTACCGGATTTGCCAGCCTGTGACTTCTTCTGTGGGGTTTCGTTAAAGACAACGTTTATGTACCACCACTCCCACAGAACCTGGAAGAGTTGAAGAACCGAATCCGTACTGCCATAAGTGACACAGGATATGCTTGCCCGAGTATGGGAGGAATTTGAGTATCGATGTAATATTGTTCGTGTCGCTGATGGAGGACATACTGAACATCTGTAATTTGAACTTTGAACTGTAATTTGAACTTGAGAGGTTCGTAAATATGTGTGTAAAATTTCATATTCGTATGTCTTAAAGTTTAATAAATATATGCATTCGAAATACGTATATTCTTTTTGAAACATGTTGTATATGTTGATTTTATATGTATAATCTGTACTCACAGTTACCGTAACAGCAGATAGTTGTTTCTTTTTAAGTTGCTATGACAACCAAAAAAGAATATTATTAATGGAGATGTGAAAAGGTAATAGTGATACAAGGTAACGTGTCTGATTTAATGTAATTTGATCGTGTTGACAAATCTTAAAAATTACACGAACTGTGTGTGGCGTATAAAATAAGAATAATAATTTAATCGTGGTTTAGCGATGATGGTGGTTTACCGACCAGGAATACCTTGAGATTGGTTTGAAGTAGTGCTCTCAAACGGGTCGGGTCAGGCTACTCGGGTCGGGTCAGTTCACTTTGGTCAACTGAGTTTAGGTTAAGCTTAAACTCGGCTGGAGTCGAAAGCTGCTGTTTTTCACTAGCTGCTTAGTTAAAAATAGCAATTTTCAATTGATTTTATAGAAACCATAAATCTATTTTGAACACTCGCAGCTGGTAAATGCTTATTTTTGTACTTGTGTGTACTTTAATTTTTAAATGTGGAAGATTGATTTTACCAATCGACTGTAATATTAATATCTACGCCAATATGGAGTCTGGATTTAGAACAAAACTAGAAGTTGTTTAAGCAAGGCCAAAAGAAAGATTGGATATGGACGACCAAGCCCAAGCAGGGCCGCGGTGGCTCAGTGGTAGAGAATTCATCTCTGGTGCATGGTCTCCATGGTTCGATCCCAGCTTGTGCTAAGTGGGCTTTGTGGTGGAAAAACGCCGTGTAGTAGGTTTTATCGGGTTCTCCTGTTTCCTCCCACTTTCTTCATTCCACCATTTCATTCATTTCTCATGGTCACCATATCCCTTGGCCTCGATGCAGAATAGAGGGACCTCAAACTGAATATTTCATTTTATTTCACCAAGCCCAAGAACATCGATACAAGAACAAGATAAAAAGTTGGATATGCAAGACGAAGTGCATAGTAATCTTGCTCTTGGCGTTGTTTTGGTGATCAGCAAGTAGCGATGCGCATATTTTCTTGCTTTCCGTATAGTATGAAAGACCATAATCAAAATCACACTTGGTCTTTATTTGTAGCGATGAGGCGAGCATTCTTGGCTTTTGTATAGCATGAAAGACCACCAAGACTACGGAATGCAGGACCAAGACTTGACTTGAAGACAAAGAATAAGACACAGTACTGATGACCAAGACCCAGGGTGCGAATTGATTGAATTGCATTTGTTGGGCAGAAAGTGATGAAATAAAATTAGTATTTATAATTAATTATCATACTGTATTTTTAAATTTTAAATTACAAAAGACATATTATGCATCTTCTTACTTGCAACTATATATACTGTAAAATACGTTTTAATTGCCGAGAAAGAAAAATCAAAGTGGCGCGGGTTCCGGAATCATAAGAATCTATTTTGGAATGAAAGATGAAGGGTTGGAAAAAATCAAAGGTGTTCTCCTGTTTCCTCAACCCTTATCATTGTAGTTGAACGATTTCCTTTTGTCTCCGCCAAGAGACTCTTGCTACTGCCTTCCGAGAAGACCCTCTGCCGTCCGAACAGGTGAGAACACTGACCTTGAAGAAAAATTTCGTCACATAGAACTAAAGCAAGAAAAAAAATTCTCCCACGTCGGACATTGGTATCAATTATAATAAGAAATAACCAAACCTCAAAAGTGCCAAATATTCATTAAGATGCATATACAAATCCCCCGCTTGATCTAGCTAGTGGGTAACGTGTAAGACTTCGGTATGCGTGGTCCGGGTTTAATTCCCAATGGGAGTGCATTTTGGTCTTTACCCACTGTCGTGACCAATTTCTTCTATTTTTGTATCTTCGTTTTGTGCAACGGTGCTTAAAAGTACACAACCTGTTGTGTAGAAGAAGAAGAAAAAAGAAGATATATATGTTGTTGATTCTAAATATAAAGAAATAAGGTTTAATCTTAGTAGCTGAAAATATATGTTGGTTTTATATGTATAATCTGTACTCATAGTTACCGTAACAGCAGATAGTTGTTTATTTAAAAGTTGCTGTGACAACCGAAAAAGAAAATTATTATTAATGGAGACGTGAAAAGGTAATAGTGATACAAGGAGACGTGTCGGATTTAATGTAATTTGATCGTGTTGACATATCTTAAAAATTACGTGAACTGTGGGCTGAATGTAACATATAAAATAATAATTTAATCGTTACATAACCTTCCATATTTTTCTTACAATATTAGCAGTGAATTGTTCGTAAATAAAGCAAATTCTTCACATCGAATGTATAAAACACGTAAGGACTCTCAGATTAATTTGCGAAAGTAACACAGCCAGCAAAAACTTAAAATGTCCCTTCACAAGAGCACGGGATTTGCTACTACACAATTTTTTTCCACTGGTGTAAATTTTTGCTCGCAAAAATTATGGTTTTATTATTAAGGTGTTCTCAATCCCCCTCCCCTTGTTAAGGTAATGTTCGTGAAGTTCTGGAACTTTTTCCGCTAGGTCGTCCTATATACAGGCCCATTTAATAAGATTTCCAAAACAAAAATACTGAAACTAACAATGGATTTTGTCACTATAAGTCCTGCGTGAAAATAATAATGATATTTAAAGTGGAAATTTTTAACCACTAATCGGCACCTCTTTTATGCATGTCTTACAAGAAATGGCTGATGTCGCAAAATGGACGTTTGAAACAATATGTTCAAAGTAGCTAAAATCATCCACTCTTAGGCCAATAGCTTGACTCCAGCTTCATACACTCTGTTTATATATATGGTAATACTGTCACTATATTGTAACAAACCCACGTATATGAGTTTTATTTTGAATCTGAAGAACGAAAACCGGGACAAACAAGCATACCGAAAGCCTTTTTCGGGACAGTTAATTCTTTTATTTAAAACCGGGACTGCCAACCCTAAGCACGATAACATTCCGTTTTCCATTATGGAAACTAGGATTTTCATTCTGATGAAGTGCATGAACAGGAACAATAATATTCAAAAATCAATTTCAGCCTAAAGAAGAAAAATCTCGTTAACTAAAATTTAGCGACACAAACAAAAAAGGAAAGGTACACAGCGATTAATACCATTGCTTCTGGAAACGCCAAGCATCGTCTGTCTTCGGCTGTCTGCTACTCCCCCTCTGTTCCTGTAATGACGTAATATCACTAGCCAATTAGCATCTCGTTTCCAATATGGCCAACCTTACTACTATATTAACCTTGGGAGCAGTGTTCTTAGTTTGAGGGAAATTTCGAAGGTCAATTTGGGAGAAAGGAAATGTTTTCATAAAACGAAAATCCAGGGAAATTCTCAAGCTGACTGTGCTTCATTTTTCTTCGTTCTTTAGAAGTAAACAAACAGAAATACAGAATAGCAATAGTTTGTGTGTATGTCTTCAAAGCAGCATAATTTATATCCAATGTTAGCTGGCTGTATTTTTTTTTTTTTTACAAAAAAAAAAGGTGAAGGAAAAATAAATAAACAGAAGCAAGAAGTGAATGAATAAAACAATGTGGCTGTCTATTCCTTTAATATAGTTAAATTAATCTTATCATGTCATAGGAATTGGACATTCAACAAACTAATGAAAATTTGATAAAAGGGAAACTTTTGAATCAGTTGAGGGAAATTTTCTTTAAAACTACAAAGTACGAACACTGCGTTGTGTAGGAGGCAGTGTTGCCAGAGCTACTGATTTTGCAGGAGATCTGCTTTTTCTACGTTCTAATGATCTACTGCGAAAGAAAATGAAAAGTGAACAATCTCCTGCTTTTTCCTTACTTCGAGAAGTTAAAGAAATATATTATTACTACCAATACTTAATTTCCATTTTTTCCTTACATAAAAAGAGGAAATTTCTCTGTATGCATACACAAAGCTCTGTATAGCATATAGAGCTTTGCTGTATATAATATGAATACAAAGATACAACTGTACGTCATCTTCTATATATATGATGGTTGGCAATCGTTATGACTTGTAAGATTTACGAGTACGTGTTGTTCAGATTGAGACTTGGGTTGGAAACAGGGGGTAAAAGTGAGGGGAAAATGCGGGGGACGTCGTTACTCCCAAAATAAATATCTATGGCGTCCCCCCACTTTAGAAAAAAACTATAATAGGCAAAGATATGCACGGGGGGTGTGTGACGTCATATGTCACCCTACATTTTCAGAACCACTTTTACTCCTTTTTGGAAGAGTAGATTGCTTAGATCACCTCTCCATGATCGTCAGCGAAAAATCGTCTTATATTAAGATTACGTGTGACTGTATCATATAGCTATACTGTCGCTAGGTGCATGGTTAGACATTTTCCCACCCCATTTTGCTCTTTCACTATGTCTTACTTCTCACACGTGTGTATCAAACATTATAATACAAAGGTGACATGAGGGTCTTTCAGCGGTAATAGTATACAACAGTGCCTCATGATCTGTGCGCGTGGATACTTCCTACTGTTGCACTACGTATAAAAATGATTTTATTACATTTAGAAGTAGTAAGAAGCATCCACGTGCACGTGACATGCGATATGTGTTTCAAATCCCCCACATATACTCATACACTACGTACAAGGGCACATTATTATTCTTCGCATACCATAAAACACAACGAAACGAAACGCAAACCGACGTACATTTTATTTTATATTACTCAGTAATTAAATGAAAGTCGCATTTTTACCTCATTTTCAAGTTCCTATATCCTCAATGAATAATCATTAAAAGACTGCACTTCGTGAGTCCTCGCTAAATAATGAGGCACTCTCGTATACTATATCCTTCAAGTTTATGTTTTGCATGTATTGCTTTATTTTAAAATGAAAGTAATAATGAATTCTGGACTGCTTGTTTTGGCTACTGTCCCCCTAATAATGGCAAATATTTGCACTCAAATACCGCCACTTTATGTCTACTGCTTTCTCCTGTTTTTTACCTTCGTATCTTGTTTTCGGTCTGGCAACACTGGTGGGAGGAGAGGACAAATATGGCTTCCGCCAGGTGCGTATGTTTCTAATCCAACAAGGAAGTTGATGATTTTATTAAATAACGTGGGTGCTTTTGTTAAATGAAACGTTCTAGTATTATTTATGTTATCAATAGCTTGTATGAATACGTGTGATGTGTTTAAGAGGTTAGGTTTGATTTCATATAAAATGCCTGATACAAACAAAACGAGGAAAAGTTACGCAAAACCATTAGGTTTCACAGAAGGAATCAATAAAAGTTAATCGTTTTTTAAAAATCTTACAGGGAGAATTAAGAGATGATTAAAACATAGGACATTCACTAAATCACTAATTTCGCACAGATTAAGAATAAAGACACATATTTATAAGAGGTGTGCTCTTGCATTCTCGGTGCAGGTACACTTTAACAGTTCTACAATACAACCGATCTGTGCTAGGTGCTCACTAAAAAGCACGGTAATAGTTAAGAACAGCTACTTCTCATCTCCCGTGCACGAAGATACATCTTACTGTTGCACTACCTAAACACACTAAGTACAAGGGCAAGAACTCAGTCTATTACCTACTTTTTAACATGCTAGATAGTAAATGAATAATTCCTGAAAGTATGGCGTTTCTCGTCCTTCCCTAAATGGGAAGTACGGCTCCTTAACTATAACCAAAGCACTAATGCCACACCAAACAACGTGCAGTTTTACTATACGGATCCATAATATAAGTAGTAGTAGGACAAATGCTTTTTAGTGGCCGCGTATCACATGTTGGTTTCTTTTCTGCACTGTAGTTTTTATACCACGCATTCGGAAGTTGTATTGATGCGCAAATCGTAAAGAAATTGTAAATTTCCAATATTTATTTCTCGTGGGTTCCTCGAATTTTATCTATGCCAAGTGAGTTATTTTCATGTCGCCCAGCGGAAATCTTTCCGGGGACAGTAAGAATGAAATCAGTAAAAGAATTAAAATTTCTCAATAATTTTTTTCTAGTGGTGCGCCAAAACCAGTAAGTACGAATCCATCTGTATTGTATTACTGCTCGAAATTAGTACTTTCCAAGTGTTGTGTTGCAAACTGTGTGATCTTAAGCAATAACAAAAATTAGGAATTTTTCCCTTCTCATGTTTCCATCCAGCACTATAAATACAGGGTTTGAAAAAACCCAACCCACCTGGGCCCATGTGGGTTTTTTGGGTTTTATTGGTTTTTTTCGGGTTTAATTGGGTTTTTTCGAAATATTTCAATCTCTTCGGGTTAAAAATGTTAAAATATGATCTACATTTCATGAGTGTCATTGTCACAATTCGCAACAACTTTCTATCCACTGCTGTTTTGAAAAAAAAAAAAAATGCTGCCTTTTTGAAATTTTATATTGGATCGCCGGAAAAACCTATACAGCAAATTTAGAATGTCTTGTGCTTCTACCCTCAAAATATCAACTTAAAAAGTCCGAAAATTGCACCTTGTAGCATGGATATCCACTATTTTGAAAAATGGACGCCATTTTGAAATTTTATGCCGCCAAAATACATACAGCTAATTTAGTCTCTCGTGCTTCTACTTTGAAAATTTCAACTTGAAAGACCTAAAATTGCGCTTGTAGCGTGGATATCATCAGCGGCGCAAATTTGTCTTCAACATTGGGGGGACGGGTAAGACGGTATATATATATGAGATGTACAAAATATTGATGAAGGCGAAAAACAATGCTGAGGAGGATTACCCATGTCAGACCCGGTGTCCGAATATGATCATTCCCTGTAAACAGTTTTCAATGTTGCCAGTCTGATTTTAAAGTTGTAAAGCAATAATAACATCGTCATATTTTATGTCCCCTGTGTGGGACTCCGGGACAACATGGGTAGGGGAGCAGAGTTGTCTTCAACATTGGGAGGCGGTCAGATTTGAGGCTTATTCTGGGAGGTAACAATTTCATCTCACTTTCCTTTGTGACAGTTAGACACAAATCATCACATTTCTTCCTAAAACACATTTCCAATCGGATTATTGAGGGGGACAGTTCCAAGATTGTAGGGGATATGTCCTCATCATCCCCCCGGGATTTTCGCCAACGGATATCAGCTATTTTTTTTTTTTTTTTTTTTTTTTTTTAAAAAGCGCACCATTTTGTAATTTTACGTTGGTATGCTGCCAAAATCTAAACAGAAAATTTAGTGTGTCTATGGTTTGTATCCTGAAAATTTAAAAGACCGAAACTTGAACACTGTGTGGTAAAGGCAGACAAACTAACAAATGTAGATCGAGTCATCCTAGGAGCCTCAGTGACGTTCGCCAAATATGAATACCAAATAGCTATGTTAATTTAAAACAAAGACATAATTCATCAAAATGTTTTAAATATTTTACAACGTAAAATAAATGGTCTTATTGTTTGAAGTTCACTTTCGATGCTTTGTGCATTCAAATACGGGAATTACCCGAGCACTTGTTGCAAGACCGTTCTTTTCCGAAAATTAATTTAAAACAATTAACAAAGATAGGCCAATAATTCATATTTTATAAAGTAAATGTTTCAAAATGTCTAAAATGAAATGAAATATCCTTCAGCGTAAAATAAATAGATTTATTGTTGAAGTATTCACTTTCGACGCTTTGTGGGTTCAATTGCGGGAATTTCCCGAACACTCCTTTCACGACGGTTTTTCCCTGAAAATGCAGCATGCTTTACTGTACATCGAAACTTCCATTAATACTGAAGTTTGAATGGAGCACTTGAAATAGTAAGCGTTACGTAGTCTTCGGAGCTCCGAGCATTATGCTTCTTAATTTTGACAAGAATTTTTACACTATTGCGGGTGTTGATTCTACAGAATGCTTATTTGAAGGGTAGCAACAAATGACTGAATTAAACTGTTGGTGGAAAACCAAATTTTATTGAATACTTTTGTTAGCGTCAAAGGTAAGAAATAATACTAATAGTTTTACTAATGTATTTACATATTTACTGTTAGTACCGACACCTATGACTTTAAAACTGTCAACATATGAGGGATGACATCCCTCGGCGGCGCCGAGTCAGGAAGCACACTGTTCACGGAAAGTATTTACTAAAATATAAAATTGCTTATTTTACTTCAAATAGGCTATACGCATAATCCACACATTAATTTGCTCTATAATTATCTCAAGCTAAGGTGAGGTTTATTTATTTATTTATTTATTTATTTATTTATTTATTCAGTGAGCTTTATAAAGGTCTTATGTTGAATATTGTTGTCTATCTTAACATGAAAGCATATAATTCGCTTAAAGAAAGTTTAAAATCTGATAAAAATAACTTTCAATGTGATCACCTTAGTTGTACCAATAATACACTAACAAAAAAGTCAAAAACCCAGGTGGGTTTTAAGATGGGTTTTTTCAGGTGGGTCCAACCCGAAAAAGCCCGGTGGGTTTTTTCGGGCTGGGCCCAGTTGGGCAAACCCTGTATAAATAGCATCCTCTTACAGTATTATGTAAATTAACTTTTAGGGAGGGGATTAAGAACAGTGCACCCTATCAACTACACGTCTCTGGAACAGCAAAAACTAAAGAACACATACGAAAATACTTCTTTCCTGTGTTAAGTTGCAACACAGGTGGAAACTTGTATTCATGAAATATAATTTTTCTTAATAGAAGCTGCAGTCTTACAGCCTTAGAAAGTATTTCGTAAGGCAGAAACTGCATTGATTTGCAGATTAAGTTGGGATAGCTGAGTATAACTACATGTAACAGAAACATACATGTGTGTTTCTACTGTTACATACACTACATGTGTGCATATGTGACAGAAAATAATGCATAAAACACGAGTTAACTTAAGAACTCACGAATTTCTGCTAGGTGACCACTCAAAGCATGAATGCTATCTAGTTGATTCAGGCCAAGAGTGCAGCTGGTGCGTCCGTAGGGAGAAGGCGCGTCTGCGATGGTGGGTATAAGATAAACGAAGATATGAAAAAGCACTTTGTATGACATAAAGCACGTGCCTCGTATGTGGCAGATCCTTGCGGCACTTCTAAGGTCAATTCATCAACTGCTTTCACATATCACTGCACTTTATTATGTCTTTCTTATGACGCTGTATGTGGTAAAGAGCACACTTTCAATCTTGTATTTCTACCTTATACATGTAAGAGGTAAGATCCCCATATATTTTAATTACTTCCGCAATATCAAGAATAACCTTACATGTAGTTTAGAAATGTATGCCCTTTTGCCCCCTTTCATTACATTTGGTTAAGATGCAACTCCCCTATTATTACCGTTCTAAATTTCTGTATTTCCCTCCATCACGTCAACATACGTCCCAGGTTAATTAACAGTGGGTTTGAAACGTTGCCATATTATGCTCTGTTGCATGTTTATAGGTAAATTATTTCGGAACTGCTATGACTTTTGGTGCAAAGCTTGTCAGCGAGCCGGAACATGGGAGGGAAGTGATAAGTTGCGCACAGTGAAAGTGCTGTGGTCTGTATATGTAAGCTGTTAGCCAATTGTTTTCGCGCTTTTGTAGAAACTTCATGCTGTGCGACTGGATTCAGAGCTGCACGCACGAATGCTACAGCTGTTCCGAAAATAATCTACCTATACCTAATATCACATTAATACGCGAACTAACTAAAACTAACTCTATTGCCTATGGAACCTAGAGATTCAATTCCACGTTCACAAAAGCTCTCCACTGACTTCTATCCTTAGCCAATTGGATCCAGTTTCTACTTTGTATCCCTATCTCTGCGAGATCCATCTTAATATTGTCCTCCCATATGCGCCTAGGTCTTCCTAATGGTCGTTTTCCGATTGGTCCTCCAATCAAGACTTTGAAAGCGTTTCTACTTTCTTCCATTCTAGTTACATTACTTGTCCACCTAAGCCTCCTAGACTTGACGACCCTACCAATGTTGGGTAAACCGTATAAATTATGTAGTTCCTCGTTATGAAGGTTCCGCCATTCCCCATTCCCGTTCCTCTTGGGTCCGAATATTCGCCTCAGGAACTTGTTCTCAAATACTTTCAGTCTATGTTCTTCCCTCAGAGTAAGCGACCATGTTTCGCAACCATACAGAACAAGAAGCATGATTATCGTTTTATATATTTTAAGCTTCAACTTTCTCGACAGAATTCGCGACGACAAGAGATTTTGAACCGAATAGTAACACAAACTGCCTGCTCTTAGCGACATTTAATTTCTTCGTGAATATGATTTTCGTCTGTTAATATTGATCTTAAATATTTGAAAATGTCCACTTTATCAAAAGTATTATTTAATATTTTAACGCGAACTAATATTTATATAGAACTGGTCTAGATTTAAAATTTTTTTCCTCCCTAATTATTCACCTGACTGATAACCATGATTATCTTTTTCGTGACTCATGTTAAGTTTTCGTCTGATTCTGTTACTTCGTATATTATGTATTTTGGGATAGTCATCTGCGGCAGTTAACCCTAAAGTTGATTCAAAGTGTACTTTCTTACTTCGCACCCTTAGTCAGCTACGTTATATTATTGTTTGAGTGCCCTCCATGCGGATTCAGTTTAGAAGAGCTTTACCGTTATGTGTATAAATACAGCGTACGTAATATGCCGTAAAACTTAGTGCATAAAACCAACCTATGCTAGGTTTCTACTAAAAAGCACCAATAAAATTAATCGAGTCAGCGCAGTGGCATAGCAGGTTGGCCCACGCGGGTGTGCGTCCGTAAGCTGGTTCGCCAGCGACGGTAGATATGCTATAAACTTGGATGTTTCAAAAAGGTAATGTAGAATTTAAATGCTCCGCGCTAACAACAGAGTGTGATGCAACATCCTAAACTACTTTATTTTCCCTGTAAATTTTTCAATTTTGAGTACTTCTGACTCACATCTGCGGAACGAAGACCATTACCGATACCTTATTTTGTAGAGTGGTAACGTGTTGGTAACTAACAATGTGTTACGTTAACCCTCCCGTTACATACGCTCGTAAGAAGGAAGCAAGACTATACATAAAAAGGATATGAAATCTTCGTAACTGTAACAATAACGTTAAAAAGAAATTTCCCTTTATGCGCATACCCATCGTCGCTAAAGCGTCTTCCTCCAGCTTCGCCAGTCTGGTTTATGATGGGAAATGTTTTTTGGAAAGAAAGGAACCCAGATGCCACACAGTTTACCTAGTGGAAGCACTTCATAATCTTGGAGGTAATTTTAGAATATCGTTTTCACTGCTGTTATTAATTCTACAATGTTATGTTACAGCGGATTTAGAAAAGTATTTTAGAAGGGATTTCAATGATTAATTTTCCGTTTTACTAAAAATCTCTAATTTTTATTTCGGATCTTGAAGTTTATGAAATATGAAATGAAATCTTTAACGTCCCACGAATATGCCGGTTAGGATAAAGGGAACGATGATGATGAGAAATGAATAAAATGGTGGAATTACTAAAGTGGGAGGAAATGGGAGAACCCGAGAAAACCCATACACAGTGGTGTTAGTCCATCACAAAGTCCATGGCGCGAGCCGGGATCGAACCAGAGATCCCACGCACCAGAGGTGAATGCTCTACCGCAGCCCTTTGAACTTTTGAGTACAGGCATAACTAATATTTCGTTTCGTTTGTATATTCGGCAATAATCTTCTGGATACAACCTTAAAGACCATTTTATACTGATACTCAGTGGTGTATTTAGAATAGTATTTTGGGAGGGGTTTCTTTGATTAATGTTTGTTTTTTGTGAAAGTCTTAATTTTTATTTGGGAAGAACTTGAAGTTTACGGGTAAAGGCATGACTAATATTTCCTTTGTTTTAGAAATTTCGGGGAACACGCTTCAGTCCGAAAGACCCCCCTGCTTCCTCTAATCCCCTCCGCAAATCCGTCACTGCTGGTAATTAGTAATAACGATTTAATCGCCCAGGACTCACAGTGCAAGCACTATCTCTACATTCACAAACAGAATTAAGAAAAACTTCTGTCAGAATGATTTAAGGCGGGATTAAATCACGGACTTCCCAATAGAAGCGCATTTTTTAAAAAGTAGTCAGAGTGTCTACTGAGGGTTTTTTATTATTATTATAAGGAATAATCACACTCTTGGTGATTTCAGTTTGTAATGGTTTCAGTGTCAAATGAATATTTTATTTTTAATAAATTTAGTTAGCCTTCTTTGAAATACAAATTATTAGGTGTATGTAGCTGCTCACGAAAGCTCTGAAATCTTTACACAAGCAATGTGCCACATCCATACCAAGAATTAAGACTGGCCCTCAGTTTTCCATCATTGGGCATACTTTTACTGATTTTACTGACTAGTTTGCAACCTGAATACTGTACTTGAAGCATTGCATGTAATATAATGTATTCATTATTATACGTGGGGTATTCAAAATAAAAAAAAACGGAAACTGAACACAATATTAGTAGAAAGGGGGAGGTTAATGATTATCTGCAACTCCAACAGACATGACGTCACCTCTTAACGCCGGATCATTAGGGAAAATCACAATCTATTATTTCAGTAACTTTACTGTATTACATAAGTATTGTTGTTCTATAAAATCACCTTTTTTTTTTTTCATGAATTTCACTACTTTCCTTTGACCGACAACCTCAATTCATTGCTTTCATGGCCCATAGACACTCTGCAAAGTTTAGAGTGACGCTGTAGGCATCCGGAGTGGCACAGTGCTACCATCTGTGTATAAAGCGGAAGATGCATGTAGTGTGTGTTTGACTGTTCATGACATACGTTGATATTGTACTGAGTTCTGATGGAGTGGGGCGATTACGAAAATCGTGTAGCACTAATTGATATACACAAGGTCGGGAAGACAGCAGGTGAGATTTTCAACCTCCTGAAACCCTTACAAATCAGCAAGAGATTCGTGTATCGCGCCATACAGCGATACACCGAGACTAGAACGGCAGTTGACCGCGCAAGGAGTGACAGACCACGAACGGTACGAACCCCGCAGGTCCAGAAAGCAGTCGCTGCCAGAATTCGAAGAAGTCCTTTTCGAACACAAAATATGACGGCTGCTGAGATGAACATCAGCAGAAATTCCATCTCTCGTGTGCTCAGGAATGACCTACATCTATGGGCGTATAAGAGACGGACTGGTCACTTTCTGACCCAAACATTAATGTCGCAAAGGGTCCTTAAATCAAAGAGACTGTTGCGGCGTTATGCCAACAATCTACACAGAAAGATTCTGTTTACTGATGAAAAGGTGTTCACAATTGACCGTGTGTATGCCACGTCATCTGCTGAGGCAGCTCCAAGGGTTCAGAGGACACACAGTGATGGTTTGGTGAGGAGTGAACTACTCAGGCACAATCCAGCTGCATTTTTGCGAACAAGGTGTTAAAACATCTGCCAAGGTGTACCAAGACACAGTGCTAACACATATAGTGCAACCACTGTCTGCTATCATGTTCCCTGGAGAAAGGTGGACTTTCCAGCAGGATTCCGCTCCAGGCCACAAAGCGAAAACAACCCAGGACTGGCTGGCACGGAACGTCCCCGACTCCATTTCTACCGCTGATTGGCCTTCTAGCAGCCCCGACCTTAACCCGTTGGACTACAAACTTTGGGCAGTCCTTCAGGCAAAGGTCTGCCATAAATGGCATCCATCTGTCGACAGTCTGAAACCCATGGACGTGGTGCGTAATGCCATTGACCAGTGGCCGGACAGACTTCGTGCCTGCATCAAGGACAAGGGGGAACATTTCGAAAAATGATTCGTGCGTCAGATATACAACATATCAACGTAAAAGATGACCAAAATAAATTGCCTTGATGTTAATACTCTGTGTTATTCACATTCAAACTTGGAACAGTATTTATGATATAATTAGCTAACTTGTATAAATAATTGTATTTTATTCTATGCTAGTTATAATGCAAGATGGTTATTATCCTGGACTTTCGGAGTTCAAAAATACAGGGCAGATTATAAAGAATGATAATTTTTGTGTATTTCATAATTTTTACAGTATGTGGATCAAAATTCCAGTATATTTTCAGTATTTCCAGTATCAAAATTAAATTCCAGCATTTCACGTATTTCCAGCATCAGTGACACCCTGGTAGTAAACTTCATAATAAAGAATCATACTTTTTAACGTTGTTCTTATGTTCATAGAAGACTTACATGTTCTCCCCTACATAAAAAAAAATGTTTAAACATTGTTCGTTTTTTCTCAATTTAAATTTTACCTGTAAATTTTATCAATATTGTGCTTGTACTGTCCGTGATTTTTAATAGTAAGTTATGCCCTTACACGCACGGAAGTGAAATTAGATTTAGTATTATTTCTTGACTACAATTTAATTGGTTCACTAGATGATTGTGTGGGAATCGTAATGTATTGTGAAACGATATTCAGCGAAACAAATACAACTTAACATTACATGATAATGATTAAGAACAGTTTAGACACATTTGACTGTAAATAGCTCACGCTTCAGCCCTTACGGCACCTAACCTTCCGTGCCACATGACTGCCTTCGCTTTCTTCTCTTCCTACATTTCCCGGTTAGTGACAAAATTAATTTCCTCGTAGCACATCTCAGTGAATGAAAGTGGATAACAGCAGTGAGGACAATTAGGCGTAGAAACCCCTGTGTTTATAGGCATTATGGCATATGGTTTCCTAGAGTAAATCTGCACTGAGGAATTCAATCTAAAGTATATATAATATATATATTTCTATTTTAAACTACTAAGTCGATTGTATTAAAAATACATGCTATGTATAAATGCATTGGCAACCCTACCTATTAAATATTCTAAAATCTTAACCTTTGTAGGATCATTTTTAAACATACATTCTTACGTGTTCAAGCAAAACAGAGAGACAATAACAAAGCAAGCACAGAGTTTTTCATAATGTAACATTTTGCAAATCGGAAAACAAAATATGAAATTTTACTCTATTTGATCCTAATATTAAACTGATATAGAGTAGGATAAACCAATGATGAAATACTTCGTATCAAGGTTGGCTGCTTTAAACCAAACGAGTAAACCAAACTGTTTTAAAAGGGTACGTGAATGTTATATGGCAAGCAGTTGGGATTAGAATTAGGAGTAACGATAATAAAGACGTTAGGTGCCTAGAAGAGCAATGTGGTGACTATTTCTCAAACAAGTTTCCAAATACAGGCTACGAGACCAGTTTCCAATGAATTAATTAGCTAAACCAATAACAGCAACAATGAGAAGGGAAAATAGAGGAAATTTGGCACGTCCTATTCTTTAACGATATCATGTCGGTACTTGTCTGCAAGGATGAACCTGAGAGTAAACCTGTCAGGAGTCGGGCCACCGGATTCGAACCCGGGACCTCTTCATTGAAGAGAAATCGCGATGATGCATGACTAAAACAGTTTGTTCTCCCAACTGGCTGTACTGGTATTGATAAATTCAAACTCTATTTTCAAGCTTCCATTGTGCCATTTATGTGAAAATAAAGACTAGAAATAAATAAACTTAAACTAGAAACAATCAAGAAGTATATATTACGTGAAATCGTACATATCTATTTTGAAAAGTAAATTGTTTTGCTATCTCTGTGAGTAGTCCAATATATATACTGTATATATAAAATCTTTGTAGGGTACGTAAATAATTGTCTACGCTTATTTTATGTTGGGGAAGTGAGTTTACTGCGGAATGCCATTGAGTATTCTAGTATATGTAAATTGCTATATTTGCCCTGAAATTAGTAATGTGCACCTATGTGGTGTTGATTGTCTGTTGACATGTAAAGAGAATATTTCGTTATTCAATCCTTTGTCCCCCTCGTAAGGCCGTTCTAAACTTTCCGAAATTTTTGACTTCTTCCTTCCTGCAGTATAATCACTTGTCAGCTCGGGACCGGAAACGATCCTGAGGTCACCTGATATTTTCCTCCCAATTTCCTTCTGAGGACCTTACATTTGGTTGGAGTGACTATTACTTATAATGCTGTTTCTCCGAGCATCATTTTTATATAATTTTCATGTCTATGAGGAATGTTCGTGTAGTGGTGCGTTCGAGATTGCCTACAAATTAGTAATCAGCTGTTACTGTATATTGCCGTTTCTTCTGGTATGTAACGAGTCAAGCAAATAATTTGAGTAGAACTTGAAAATGTTTTTGAAATCCCCCACATAAAAGTTTGATTTTTATTAACCTAGCTAGCCTATTTATTAACCTAGTTAAGAAAAAATTTAAAATAAAAAGAGAAAGGAGGAGGGGATAAAAGGATGCCCTTTTCTTGTAAATAAATTTATAATATATCATGATTGAGGTAGCCAGTAGTATTTGTTATTTCTATTCACTTGTTTTAAAGCTTCTAAATCAGTCGTCCTATAGTCAACTTCTTAATGAATAAATAAAAACCCATATTTTCTGTAAGTGAAAAATACTACCAACTGTTATAATAAATTGTTATTTAATTAGATAACCCGACGGTCACGTATTATTTCTATTGGATACACTTTATATTGTTTAGTCTTACATATACGTAAGGCTTTAAATAGTTTGATTTAGCATATTACACTCGATTTAACAACGAATGTGGAATCAAACACCACACGTAATACAAATACCATATTAGTATTTTTAATAATTTAGAGGTTACATCTCTTAAGACATCATGGCATCTGCCTTGCTTAACGTCGTGGCCTACTAGTAGCAAGGTGGGGGAGAACATTTTCTCTCTTCTTTTTTTTTCTTTTTTTTTTTTATCTTGACATATATGGGAATGAAATACAGTTAATATTTTCAGTTTGCAATGAAAGAACTGGAAAGAAATTTGTTTTAAAAATTCACCACTAATTACTCATCATACGTGTCAACAAATATTCAGTTTCTAATGTTTTAGGACTTTTTTGTTTTTTGAGTGGCTATTGAGAAGTACTTCTAAGTAGTTGCACACATTTGAAAAATATTACGTAGTTGCAAAAATTACATCCATTTCTTGGTGCTCTGTCCGCTAGTCTAGTGGCTAGCGCGTGTGCCTTTGATGAACGTGGCCACGGATTGAACTCTTGGTGGGAGAACACAAAAATTTAGTTTTACAGTCATTTACTTCAGTGCACCCAGCTATCCTATTTTTTTATATTTTGGAAATTTGTGTATATTTGTAATATATTTTAATCTTGTCCTTTATTTCCTATATTTTTCAGTCACTGAATTATCAAAAATACAGACCAAGTGCTAAATTGCTACATATTAGCAATATGCTAAATGTATCTTAGCATTTGCTTTTGCAGAGGGACTAGTCACTAATCCTCACTATTATTTTTTTAATTTGTTTTTTCCTATCCTCCCATGTCCATTCTTTTCTTTTTTTCCGTGCTCAGTCTTCCCCAATGAAGCTTAGTTGAGGAATTTTACCATGATCTAGTTTCTTATAACGCAAGCTGTTAGCATTTTCTTTCAGCAATGTGCAGCAGTATTGACTAGGCATGGAGGTGTTTTGGAATTCACCAACATATTCCAAAGCCTTCCAATATTGCTCTATATAATATGTAGGGTTCTCACACGCGTCTTGGAAAACCTGGAAGTAAAAGTGTGTCGTGGAAACGCCGTAGAAAAGTTATGGAAAGCAGAAAAATAGTGAAAATTCTGGAAATTATTTATGAACTGGAAATGTCCTGAAATTTATGTTGTATAACAGTTGTTAGAAGTGTATATATAATTTGCAGAGTTATGATGAATGAAATGCTGTTACATTATTTATTTAGGGAAATACGTTGATCAAATAATTCAATGTTTAATTAGATTCATTACAGAGAAATAAGCTATCAATCTTCTTTTTTCATTAGAAAAATACGAATTAATGAAAAATAATGTCAAAATAAAGTTCATCTGTAAATAAAAGAACTAGAAGGATAGTAGGAAGGTAGAGAAATAGTTAACATTTTTGTGTGTATTCAAAATTATGTATAAATAACGACATGTAAAAAGTTTAAATGCCAAGGTAATCCTATAAATAAGAGTTAACTATTTCTTTTTCTTCTGAGGTAGTGCGAATATATTGGAAATTCTAACAATATTGAAGCTGCATTTTTTACTATTTTCAATTCCTTGTTCAAATTCTATTGTTTGCACAAATATCATTTAAAAAAAACAAAATAAAAAGTAGCGTGAAAAGTGTAATTCAGAATGTATGGAGAGGTAGTATCCTTAAAAAAAATAATACTTCCAGGTGCATTACTAATTTGTATTTGTGCATTGTAGTCAAAATTGTTGGTATGCCGGAAAATCTGCAATGAATACTGGAAAAGTCTTGGAAGATTGGCGGTTGAAGGGTGGCCTTTTCTTACAATACATTTATATTTTTTTCTGTGCTTCAGAACGCAATATTTTATCGTAAAAACCAAACTGTCCTATATTTTTTCAATGTCCTGCTGGGAGGCCTGTTACTTTCATTAATCACCTGTCTCTTTTTACCTAAAGGACGTATACGTAGACGCAGGGGGGGATCCAGGGGGGCGATCGCTTTCCCCCAGAAAAAGAAAATTTCTTATTTTATATATATATATATAAATAAAACCGATCCCAAGGTTTGGAGCCCTTAAAAGTAGCAGTATGACAACTCACCGCCCCCCCCCCCCAAGAAGTCAGTCCTGGATCCGCCCCTGCGTAGACGTTAAACTTAATAATAATTTTTTGGTGTGCAGATAGAAGTTCGAACAATATGGACTGTAAGCCACCTATGACTGTATAATCCACCACAATCAACGATATCTTAGTATCTTGCTATGAATGTCCTAGAGTTTGAAATCGTAGAACTGCTGAAACGCAATTTTCACAGCTTCCACATCCTCAAAGATTTTTCGAGCGAAACAAGTAATGTTATGTAGGGGAAACAGCAGATGGTGTAAAACTTCGTAACCAAAATACATTCATTCCTGGCGTGTGAGAACACTAACATGTAGCCGGGCGTTGTCATGGTAACGTATACTTCTTTGGCAGCAATTGACGAGGCCTAGCCGCTTTAATATTCCACCACACACTTAGCAGCACATTTTTGGGGTCAAGTTTCGGTTTGGACGTCGATGACGACAATTCATAAAAGCAACACATGGTTCTGTGACGCTTTACGTTTCGTAGATAACCCATTTTTTATTGCCCGGAATAGTATGTGGCAGGAACTTGTCATTTTTGTACAAGGAAAGCACGGAAACAGGTCACGACTCGCCCCTCTCGTTGCTTTACTCAGCTGATGTAAATTCTCCAACGATCGAACTTTGTGGTCAAATCCAGCGATTTAAGCCGTCTTTTGATCATTGTTCAGTGTACCTGGAAGGCGTGCGCTAATTCCGCTATGGTTGGCTTCGCGGTGTTTCTAATAGTTTGGCCAAGATCATCATCAGAAAACAATACTGGATGTACAGACCGTGGTTACAGACCAGTTTCGAAACCACCGACATGTATTATCGTCAACTGCATATGGCCCATACACATACCGAATGTTGCTGCAGCCAAAGTACAGGTATCGAATTCAATTGGCCTTTATCGACCTTGAAAAGTAAACAAATGTCTGTGTTTCTTATCGTAGCGCATTTTACCCAAACACTAGTCTCGTCCATACGCACTTCTAAGGTTACTCCAGTTACATGGGTACCGACTCATGTACTAGAAGTACCATTTGTAATGTCAGTATTCCGTTAAACGGAAACCGTTTCATGTGCTCAATAGTATAAAGCAATTATACAGAATTATAAATTATACATGCAAATTGGCAAAGATTACAGTTATGATTAAAAATTAGATTATCATTTATAGCAAGTATTATCCTTGGGCTGGTCAACTGTAGTGGGCAAACATCGTGTCAGCAGTTCATGACTTACGCGACATAATAAACGCATTTTTTTCTAAATATAACAAACGATAACTTGCATCAAAAGTCGAAGACAGTTTATATGTTCTCTATTATTGGAGGAAATATAGAGAAAACTTTTTTTTTTCCCTCATTATTGAAGAAGTCAGTATCACGAAGGAATATTTTGTTTTCTAAATTGAATTTCTTAGCTGCTGAGAAAAATTCAACTGTGAATGAAGGGTTATTTTCTTACTATTTTGTTGAACATATTTTTCTCTTTTTCAGAAGAGGCCCGAATATGAAGCTGGAGAAGCTACGACAAGAATCTGCTGTGCCTCCTCCACGATTAGAAGTAGATGATTTAACAGAAAAAGCATCTCACATTCACTCTGGCTTTTTGTTTTATGATGCACAGGGATTAAAGTTACTTCAACAACTATGTTTGTGCCTAAGCAGTACAAAGAACTCACATATTTATTCAGGATGGAAAGATTTCTCGGCTCTAATTGGTATTAGCCCAGTTCTTACAGAGGTATGTTGCAGTATAAAAAAATAACTCTTTTTTATTTTGGTTTTCTATTCTTGGTACTGCTCTAAATGTTAGTTTGGGAAACTGTTTCCTTTGTGGAAACTACTTAAAAACGATGGTTCACTTGGTTAGATAATCGTGAGTAAAGAACGAATAATTTTCTTTTGAGACTTATGTTCGTGATACTCCAAATGTAACTCAACGTTAATTAGTCTTATTCATGGTACGAGTTGTTTGGAAGGTATATTATTTACATACATACATACATACATACACACAATTTTATATATATATATATATATATATATATATATATATACATGGTGATCAGAAAAATGGAAACACCTGAACGAAATTGCAACTTACCAAATTAATATGGTGTCGGGCCACCTTTCGCCTTCAGAACAGCCTTGATGCGACGCGGGATGTCGGCATAGAGGTCGTGAATGGTAGCAAGTGGAATTTTACACCATTCCTCGTGCAGGGAATCGGCCAGTTCTGTGAGAGGATGGAGGTGGAAATTGTCGCCGGAGTCGTTTCCAAGACTGACCACAGATGTTCAATTATGTTGAGATCTGGGGATTGGGCGGGCCAGGGGAGGTGTTGAACTTCATCCCGATGTTCCTCAAACCACGCTGCAACAACGCCAGCTGTGTGAATGGGTGCATTATCATCTTGGACGATGGCGTCATTGTCCGGGAACAACATCCGGACCATAGGATGCAAGTGGTCTCCTAAAATTGCGACATAATCGTTGGCAGTGATTCGTCTGCTAAGTGTGACCACAGGACCCAATGAAAACCATGATATGGCGGCTCACAGCATCACCGAGCCGCCGCCATGTTTCACAGTTGGGCGGAGACACTGCAGATCATAAGCTTCTTTGGGCGTTCTCCACACATAAACACGGCCTGTGGTTGGGAATAGGGTGAAGGATGACTCATCCGACCATATCACACGTTTCCAGTTCTCAACGATCCAAGTTGCATGGTCGCGGCACAATTTGCGGCGTGCAAAAGCGTTATGGTCTCTGATGAGCGGTTTGGCCCGTGCAACACGACCCCGTAAGTTCATGTCATGTAATTCGCGGCGGACTGTGATTGTCGAAACAGGGTGGGGAAGGTGCTGGTTGAGTTCCTCCGTCACTTGCTCCGCAGTGGCACGACGGTTCTGTGTGACAATGTGCTTTAATACCTGGCGTGACCTGTCACTCATGATTATCTTCCGCCCACTGTTCCGCTTCACCGATGTGGTTTTCCCGTGTGTTGTGTAGGCCGTCATCACTTTCGACACTGTCCCAAGCGACACACCTAACACAGTAGCCACTGCCGTCACACTCACTCCACATAACCGCGCACCAACAATTTGCCCTCTTTGAAAATCTGAGAGGTCTCCCATTTTACACTACCTCCGTCTGCTGCAGCCACTGTACACAGCTGTTTCACTGCGCCTGACGTAGTATGGAGACCGACCTAACACACCACCACCAGCGGTCCAGCGCTGCGGGCGCCACGACACTATTGCCAACCCATACATCTTTTCTGATCACCATCTGTGTATATATATATATATATATATATATATATATATATATATATATATATTGGTAAATCTGTTTAGGAGTTAACGTTCACATAAAACAATATATTGTTACATTGTTCTAAATCATTTAATTGCGTAATTTTCATTTAAAAGAGTACTCTATTTATGATTTTGATGACATTTTTATTTAAGCTTGTTTTGTCGGTGTCGTGTACCAACCAATAAGTTTAATTATAAGTAAAGCTAATTGATTTCAATACGTAAGCATTTAAAATATAAAATTGTGAACAAAAAGTCAAAATTCGGAAAGAAAAGTTATATTTCTGTTTTAGGCAAAAATTTTCTTAACGATCAAAATTTCCCTATACGAATATACGAGGGATGATAAGAAGAAAATGTTACGAAGCACACAACTTTTACGGTATTTACTTAACGAAAATATAGATTAATAACATTTGTCGTATTGTAAGTTTGATGACTTCGGATTCTGACTATAATTACCCGAGAAGCAGACATTTAAAAAGATGACTCGTCTCGAACATTGTTAAGAATGGAAGTGAGGTCAGTGGTGCAGTTACTGTGTGCCTAAATACTACACGTGCTGACATTCATAGGCAGATTGTGGAGGTGTATAGGGAGGCCTCAATTTCAAGGCAGCATGTAGCAAAATGATGTGCCTTCAAAGAAAGACGAACCAGCAGTGTTCATGACAATCCAGGACACAGCAGTAGACCCAATATCTCAATCACTCACATGAACCGTGCCCGTGTGAATGAATGTATTCTTGTGGACAAAAGAACATTACGCTCAATATCTGCTAAAGGAGAACATGGCTGGCTACCATAACTGACGTGTAATATCGAAACCACTGCTTCACGGTAGCTGCGAGAACTAGGCGCGGATTTCTGCGCAACCGGTATGGAAAACCTCATGTAGCAGTGTTTGAATAAAAAAAAAAATGATTACATCGAGGACTAGTCTTAAGTGCCCTCTATCATCATATGTGTTAATCTTTCAACTGTTTCACACATATGCTATAACACGTTTTGTGAGTTGTTTTTATTATTATCCCTTGTACAGTCCGCAGCAAAAAACCTGCAACATGAGCATGGAAGTTTATTGTGAAACTAGGCCTAACAGCGCAGGAAATCAACATACGTCTGAGAGGCACGAATCACGCCAGGAGAAACCTCGGCGTCCTCCCCTGCACATTTATTTTGGGACAAAAGATTTCCTCGTTTCACACATATGCTTACATGCTCATACATGCTCATGTTGCAGGTTTTTTGCTCCGGACTGTACATCCGCCAGATTTTAAATGATCAATAAAATGAATATCTCAGGACTCATGTTAAGATTATAAGCAATCTGACTACAATGAGCTTTGTGACATACAATTTAAAAATATTAAAAGGCTGAAAAAGTTTTCGAGAACATTTTCTTGGAGTCTTAAGTCCTTAATTACTGGAAATGTAATTTTCTCGTGCGTTGAGAAGGTTAAAACGTAAGTCATAAAACTGTGCTCTTGTCTCCTTGCCTATTGATTGAACTTGCTTATGTGAACAACCAGTAGTAATTAAAGGTTGTCAGCCCAGTGGGTTTGGTTGCCTAAAATTGGGTTTTACTGAATTATGGACGTATATTTAGTTATTCCTATTTAAAATACCATTAGGGCATGTATTATTGTACATATAAAACTATGGGATTCCCTTTTGGGGCCAGGGTGAGTCACCTCTGGCGCGGGTTTCTGTTTCGATCCCAGCTCCGCCAAATAGGCTTTGCGGTGGACTAAGACCTGTGCAGGGTTTTCTCGGGTTCTCCCATTTCCTCCCACTTGCGTCATGCACCATTATCATCCATTTCAGCATAGCCTCTCCCAGCCTTGGTGCATAATACCGAGACATTGAACTTAAAAAAAAAATCGCACAAGGGAATTTATGAAAATCCACGTTTCATGGGACACACTTTTCACCACTGACACGTATTTCGATTTCTAGAAAGAAGAAAGTACACACTTTTGCAGAGTAACAAAGAAATGGATAATTCTATATAATACAAAATAGGAATTTTTCTCATTTCCAATTTGCTTTCATACAATAGATTTTACGACTAAAAGGACCTTTGTAACATGCCATAATTGTAGAATACGCCATATACTCTCCCAGATACATAAGAAGAATTAGAAAGTTTCACGATCTGATTACCGTTCGTGTGGAGAAGTTAGGAAGTGTTCCCGATTTGTAATGAATTAAAACATGGAGAAATAATTTTATTATTTATTTATACTAATACGTAAGCATGTACTACAAAAACAAAGGGAATGTAGTCACATTATGTTTTATTCCAGACAAGCTAAAATTCCTTTTTCTTACATGGGGAAAATTAGGTTCATGGAAAATATTTGAGCCTCCTTTTTCCCTTAAGATGGTATATCAATGAAAGTCTAATAATAAAATCTCCATAATATATTCTATTTTGAACCTTCTCCCTTAGGATGCGCCCTTTAAGCACAGCTACATGATACAATTTCAGCATGAAGGAGGTACTTAAAATGTTTAAAAATTCATTTCAAACTGTTCAACCATTTCCCCATGACGCAATCACAAACAGGCATCATCGATTTACATGTGAAGAAAGAAATAGAAAACGCCCTCCTTAATAAAAGGAAATTTTTAAAATGAGGAGTGACATGTCTCCTCAATACAGAGTTTCATCTTCCAAACTTGACGTGCTGATAAGATATTGTAATTTTGACTTAAATTTTAACCTCCCTATACTTCCATTAGGATGAGCTCTTTGATCAAACTAACATCATATAAACAGCTCAAAGTAGGTACCTAACTATGTTCCAGAATTCATTCCAAACTGTTCAGCCGTTTTTCCGTGAATCGATCAGAAACAAAAGACAACATCGCTTTTCAAATTATTGAAAATGTCCCTCCCATAAAACGAGAATTCTTAAAAACGATGAAACATGGGTCCACTTATTTTTAACTAGGAGTTTATATACGAAGATTCATCTTCCTAATTTGCAGGATTCTGAGATACTAAATTTTTCGAATAGATTTTGTAGCGAAGTTGGAGGTGGACATCATCGTGTCCGTGGGTTTTCCCGGGTACTCCGTTTTCTCGCACATTATCATTCCACCAATTCCTCCATCATTTACTTGCCTTAATCATCCGTCTCCTTTAGTTGAAACTGAAATATTTTAACCTTCCGCTCCCTCCGTAAAATACACATTTTAATTAAAGTAACATAATTAAAAACCCAGTTCGAGTGAACTACATCCAAAAAATCATTCCAAACGGTTTAGCCGTTTTCCCGTAATGCGATCATAAACAAGATTTTTTTCATTTTTATATAATACATAATATAATCCTTTCTTCCTTCCCTTTCCTCGGATAGTATGATCGCCGAGGGACGTCATCCCCCATACGTAACGAGCTGACATGGCCATAAACGCCAAAAGCCCAAAAATCTAATTCGTGATCCTAACCTAATTATGCCTGCAAGACAACTGTTATCGAAGATTACAAGTGCCTGAGGGTGTGTACCGGAGATTGGTGCCAGTGTTCCGTGTGCTCGCGACCAGCAACATGTCTTTTACCGTGCTTCCACTGACTCCAACGCACAAAAGGGACCGTTTACAGTGGTACCGAGAACTTTAGTAGTGGAATCGCAATGGATGGAGCCGCGTACTATTCACGGATGAATGCCGATAAATTTCCAGAGCAGTTTCCATCACAGATTTGAACGGACGCTATAAGTAAAAAAGTTTGTAAACAGAACGCTGAAGCCTAGCTGTTGCGCACCTAATCCTACATTTCCCCACTCCCTTCTCCGCGACGATGATGTTTTGCAGTGTTGCAATCTGCAAGGAGAGGAATGGTCTGAGGATTTTCTACATTTGAAAAAATGAAATCTTTGAGTTTTACGTCCCACGGTTATGCCAGTTAGGCTAAAGGAGACGGTGATAATGAATAATGAATGAAATGGTGGAATGAAGAAAGTGGGAGGAAACGGGAGAACCAAGAGAAAACCCACGCACACAGTGTTTGTCCACCACAAAGTTCACTTGGCGGGGGCTGGGATCGAACCCGGGACCCTAAGCACCAGAGGTGAACGCTCTACCACTGAGCCACTGCGGCCCCCTCTACGATATTTGAGTGTAAATGCTGTATATTGACTGTGCCAGTTCGTACCAATGAAAAAATAATAACAAAAAGAGAAATTTTCCTTTCAGAAGGCGTGAAGGGATCGCCCCGTCGGAAAGCGTCACTGCTTACAGTGTATCCATGAGGTAGTCTGCACGGGCCCGGCCCGTGAATTAATAATATGAGGCCCGACCCGAGTAAGAAATATGTTTTAGCATTTAGGCCCGACCCTATGTGATAATCAAATGAGCCCGAATTACAAAAACTTAACAATTAAGGCAAAATTGTATTTTTTATTTGCAACAATTAGATGTTTAATTTTGCAGTTTAAAAGCTTTCATGATTCAGAGACAACAAGGAAATAAAGGTTATCCTTTACATTTAGTTAACTATGAATTATCTTTAAACAAAAGTCATTATATAAATTCTCATATAATATAAACTGACATTGTCTTGAAGAAAAAACCAAGACACGTTGTTCCCAATGCTCTTGTTCCTTTAATTCAGTGTAAGAAGCAGTATTTTCACTCAGACAAGCTAAGCATATTTATTTCTGTTACTTTTAGTTTTTTTCTGTATTACACAGCTTTTCTCTCAATTGCACAGTGATTTTAAGTGTGGGCATCTTAAGTTACAAATTTAGGTGTGCGTTAAAAGTTCTCCAGAAAATATCGTTGTATTATGCTCGAAAAGGTCCCGAGAAATATGATTGTTTATTTAAAAATTTACGGCCCGGACCCGGCCCTAGGCCCGAGCTCGTGCAGACCTCTACCATGAGGTTGCTTACCTACTAAAAAAGTAAGATTCGGACTTTAAACATTTTAGCAGGTGATATTTGTTGTAACAGAAGTTTGCTGAGTTAGTATCACTGGAACTTTCAAAGCCAGACAAGTGGATGGAAGAGTAGTGGGGAGGATGGCGGAATACGAAGTGCTCCACAGCGATCTGCGCATCTTGGTTTGAAACTTGTCGAGTTATATCAAAGAGCCCGCTTTCGTTCCATGACCATTATGGATCGATAGGGTACTGGTGTGGGAAGACATGGTGATGGTCGTACAGACCTGAACATCTCCAATGCAGGGTCCAGCACTGCCCAGTGATGAGGTTCTGCATGCCTATGTGTGAGTCAAGGGCGCAGTCAGTCCAGAGCTTTTGCTTATGGATGAAAATTTCCATCGCACCAACGTGAAGGATGACTACCCAGCGTCGGAGGACATCCAATGCGTCAAGTTGCCAGCGCAATCTTCTGACTTAAACCCGATTGAAAAGGCTCGGGACGCATTAGAGAGATATATTGGGAGTCCGACAGCCCTCCCAAATATCTGGGATACTCTGCACTTCTCTTCTGAGCAATGAAATCAGCTGGTCCAAGAGTTCTTCAACAACCTAATCTTCAGTAAGGATTGTTGGTGCCAGACATGTGTGGCTATTTGGAGCGACCATACCCCATATTAACAAATTTGCGGTGCCGGCAATGCGTCTCGCAGTGTTTTTGTGGTACGAGTTCTGGTTCATATTTTGCGTTTGCAATGTGAGACACACTGCTACAATGATTCTTGCAAATATGGCCTTACCATGTGGAGTATGTGGTTGTATCATCTTCGTGCCCTATGTTCTCGAACAGTTATTATGTTTAAGTTTTGGACACCAGTGTATATACGAGAACCAGTCAAACAAAATTACAAACCGCATTTAGTTTTGTACATAACCCTCTGCTAGAATTATACATTTATCCCTGTGTTTAGCTAATGCCTGGAAGGTTTAGGCAGTATGTCTGAAGGACAGACTGCTTCATATTGTCTTCACTGTGGCCTGTAGGAATGTTGATCTTCGAAGAATTCTTTTGGGGGTCTAAACAAAAATCACTTGGCGGTCCTTCAATTCAGTGTCGACCTCAATAGGATTTTCACTCCCACTCAAACTGAATAATCGGGACCGCGGTGGCTCAGTGGTAGAGCGTTCACCTCTGGTGCATGGGGTCCCGAGTTCGATCCCAGTTCCCGTTAAGTGAACTTTATGGTGGACAAACCGTGTGCGTGGGTTTCCTCCCACTTTCTTCATTCCACCATTTCATTCATTTCTCATCATCACCGTCTCCTTGAGCTTAGCCGGCATCACCGTGGGACGAAAACAAAGATTTCATTTCATTTTCGAACTGAATAATCGAATTCACGGTCAAAAAGTTTATAAAATTAACCTTTATTGACCACACATCAACAATAAAAACCGCCAATGTATAGGCAGGACCAGAGGCGCAACGCGGCGGTTAGTACGTTGCAGTGGAATAATTAAACTTGCTCTTATTTCGTCCCTACGATGTCAACTGCATTATAAAAATATGGGAAACACTCAAAACAAAAATAGAATTGCAGATGATTGTTTTCTCTTTTTCTATAAATTTGAAATTTTTCTACATTTTTAAGGTTTGATAAAATTCATGGCTTATTCCAGGTTTTTCATGGTATACGAAATTCACGGTTGGGTGAGCATCTGTTGCTCTTCTGTGCAGGTCCAAAGCGGGAAGCTGTTTTGCAATGCAGAATGCATTCACTTTCCGGGACAGCAACTGATTATGAATTATTGTGTTTACTGTTTCTAAGGAAATATTACACTCCTTTGTAGCTTTACGACAGGTTATAAGACGATTGTCAATGATAGGCTGTTCAATGCGCTGAATGATCCCAGACTGCTGTGGGTTGGAATTCACCAGACCACCAAGATCGTCAATGAGACGTTCGACCATCTTTGAAACTCTTACACCATTCAAATCTCTTATTGCGGTTGCGTGTCTTATCACTGTACCTTGACTGAAGTCTAAAATAAATTTCAGCTAGTTTAACGTTCTCCTAGCCAAAACTTTATCACCACACGCTGTTCCATGTATGAGCAGTAAATAAGAACAATAAAACGAAAATACAACTTTCTTGTTCATTTAGCAACATTTTGTTTTACTCATTCTAATTTTCGTATTTATAATTATTTTCCTATGAAGTTTACCACAAATATACATTTTCCGATTATACACATAGTATCAGTATTATAAGTACCCTGCAAAATTATTATCAAATTATATTCTTACAAGTAGACAGTTATAGATATGTGACAATCATTTTGGACATACTGTTGTACGCCATTTGAATAACGGTCCCCGGACTAGCGCGCGAAGTGAGAACCACATACCAGTAATCTTAATTCATACCCTACATCCACCTTAAAAATCTGCTCTATGTTTCTTAACGCTGACATCTGTCAGTGAAAATTCGATGTTTAACATGTTTTCTTATACTACAGAACACTAAAGTAACTAACTACGTTGTGAGTTTATTAACAAGACTGATCTTCAAGCTGTTTGCATTATAGTACAACTGGTGGTGATGTTTGCCATACATAATTGTAATATTTGACTTTACTTTTACCGACTAAAATCATGGTAAATAAATTTATATATTACGCACGAGCTTGGGACTTTTTATCAACAACCATAACCTTGATAGTAATCTATAATTAATATTGTAACTGTTCTGGAATAAGGAACACTATTATTATTGTTTTCCTTAATAATTAGAGCAAATTGTCACAGTGATGATTATTGCATCCTGTGTGTTCCGAGTGTGTTTTCAATTAAGTTTCCCAAATGACAGTCCAACCAAGGCACTTTATTTCTGGAGAAAAGAAAGGGTACTTCAAATTGCTTATATTAATTACATATAAAAGTTGGGCCATATCAACTAGAATAAAAGCAGCAAAAAATAATTTTTCATTGATTATTAGTATTCTTTCTAACTATTTCTTAAGAGTAAAAAGTTGTATTAATGTTTCGTGTTTTTTGTTTTCAGTGCATTGAGAACAGCTTCAACGTTGAAGATCCGACATACTATACGCTTTTAGCGTACTGTCAGTCAAGTGATGCTACAATGGACAAAATAATTCGAGCACTGAAAACGATGGGCAGAGAAGATATTCTAAATCGAACTATGGCACTTACGACAGGTAAATTAATCGCATAGTTTTTCATGTATATTTTCACTAAGAATTTGTATTTTAATGTTGAAGAAATATACAAGTAGTGCGTTTGGCTCAATCAGAAGCTATATTAGACAAGTTTGGTAACTTATCAAACTTGAGATAATCTTTCGTGCCACTATTTGCTTTAACATGTAGTTTCTCATAATTGCAAAATAACTTTAATACGATTAAACCACTCGATCTCGACTTACGTTAACTGAACTTATTCTAATTGAAGCTGTATAGTTACAAGATGACCTTTCTAATACAACAGAACTGGAACAAAGAACTAGATAAATGCACGAACAAGATTAATTCTACTGAAGAAAATCTTTATGCATTTGTAATGTTAAGACTAATATTACATGACGGGGACATATTGTCTCGGTCCCCCATTAAGCACCCAGTAATCAGTCGGTCTATAAGACAAATGGAATATGGTTAGTTATTTGATTTTAATTATTATTCTTATTAAGGTAATCAAACGCGAAATGATTATTTTTTAAAGAGTTTTCTGTTAATGTAGGTAAAATCTTGTAAAATTGGAGACAGGGAATAAATACTGTATATGGTGAGGGTTTATTCTTCATTCCCAGGTTTACATAAAGACTTATTATTTTCAGAAATGGTAGATACTTTAATCAATAACGAGGCGTCGGAACAAAATGGTAATCTTGATGAAGAAAGTGGATATTTCTCATCTGGTGGTAAGTATTATATCACATATATAGTACTGCTGTTATTCATGGATTACTTCAAGCTCGCAGTTCTTACAAGTACGCGTAAAAGTTTGTTCACGTTCCTCAAAATACCGAAATAAATATTTGGTGTTTTAAAAAATGCAGTATAAGATTAAATAACGTGCTGTTGAATAATTTCAAATTGTGTTCTTGATTTCCCCCAATTGTAGGTGCAGTAATCAGTTGATTGCGCCTATCAAGGACAAAGAGTTATAAAGCAAGTTTTACAATTATTAATGTTTATTGTATTGTCCTGCATGTCTTCTGCTAGTTCACAAGTTATAAATGAGGCTATATATACATATATATTAACCAAGTTCGATTATTTTACCTACTTGATACTCTTTCAGTTATCTTACACTTGCTAGCTTTAGGCTCTGGTTAAAAGAGCATAAAAATAGTAGAAAAATAAAACTATCAAGGAAGTAAAAAGGAACGGGCTCACCAAGGTTGAAAACACCATGTCGACTGCCACATCTAGTCATATATCAGATTTACTTGTTTGCACTTGACGTATGACCGACAGCAATCAACAAGGTCTTTGCGCGTGCTCTACTACGATAAGCCCGTTCTTTTTTATTTCCTTTTTTTTATTGTATGTTCTGCTGTTTTTACCCTAAGAATTTCAGGGAAAATGATTGTTAAAATTCCTGAGCGTGCTAATATATTGTCTAAAGATGCTCAATTAGTCTATAAATTTCTACTATATATTCTAATTTTTGCCTCATATTTTAATTCATTCATCTAAATGTAAAATAATTATTCTAATCGGTGTTGAAATTCGTCGGTTTTGTTTATCTTTGTAGTACATAAATTTCACATATAACCAGTGAAAATTTAGCATAAAATTATTGTCTGTCTTACCATATTTAAAATAATAAATAGAATAAATTTTTATTTTCAGAGTTACCGAGAGGCATATTGCGCCCACCTATTATCCCTAAAGCACCGTTTGTTTTCCGAGGTGACACACCGGTCATACTTTCTACGTCAGTTCCAAGAACATCTATCAGAAGAGAATCCGAAGGATTTCAGGAGAGTTCTCCAGTAACTTCCGTGACGCCTTCAAACCGCCCAATTAAGTATGGAAAGAAAGTGCTCCTGACTTTTGCAAGTGATGGATGTGATTCAGCAAAAAATGTCGCACGAATACTCCGAAAAGAACGAGGATCTTTGCCTCGAATTGGTGTAGTTCTGTTGTTTGAGCACACAGATTTAGTACTTCGAGATCCCGCAACTTTCATCACAGCATCTTTGAATCAGGTGAGCACTGAGTTTTATACACAGACGTATAATTTTTTTCTCATAGTCGTACAACGTAATCTTTGTAATAAATTTCCTTCGTCGTCTACTGTGTTAGAGTACGTTTGATAAGAGTAGTTTCTTGTCTCTTTCTACTGTACAAACCAGATATACTGGAAGTAAGCGACATATAAACCAAAATATCAGAGTAACTTAATTCACCATTGCTGTAAGTGCCGGCACCTTCTCTACCCATTTTATATTGTATAACAGTGCAAATGCCTGCATTGAACATGCAGCTAATGAAATGGTCAGAGGACATGTTAAAAGTTGGGGAGCTGTAATAACATGTATTCATGGTGAGTACGGGCACTTTTAAAAGCGTTTTTTGCTGTAATCTTTTGGTATACGACATAATGCGGTTTAAAGTACGTTGTATATCAATGTTGATGGTATCAGAAAACGATTTCACAATATTTCATACTGCATTAAGAAGTGCACGGTCACATATATCAGAATATAAAATTACGGAAGTTGTACAATAAACTCTTACGTGTGAAGTTTAAAAGGTTCTTATTTAAAATGTAATTTCTATCCAGAATTCAAACATGTTACTTTGTGGGCATCAAATACGTATCGTTGAATACAAATCGTATTTCGTCCAAACGCGGATATTATAATTGTAGAATTTCCGAAACTATTAATTTATTGGAAATCTATGCAATACTTTCTGAGAAATTGTATTTTGAATATTTTAAGAGTGGCAATTAAATACGTAAGGGAGAAACTAAGTCCCTACACATAAGGGCATTCAAAATTGCTAAACACTAGTCATCCCTTAAAACATCTTTTCATTTTGAGTTTTTAAGAAATGTTCTATATGATCAACAGTTTTGTAGGTCTCTTTCAAAATGTTAAAGATACCCCTCTATTAGTAATTAAATTACTGCAGTTATTGAATTATTAGTACTACTACTAATTATTTTATTTAAAAAAAAACACGACCAGAGCCATATTTATGCATAGACCGCCATGGCCCGGGGCAGCGTTTTAATTCATTATTTATTTATTCAAATTTTCTCATTCCAGTTCTGAAAAGTACAGAAACTTGGCGGTAAAAGTATTAAATACGGCCGTTGTCACAGGAGATATAGCTTCACACAGTACTGCCACAAGAGAGCAGTCTGGCAAAGCAGACGATCACTGTGTCTGTAACATTTTGAGGGAGACAAAATAGTGAACTGATTACATATAGCAAATTATTATTGCTTAATCTCCCTCCGTGAAATATAGAATTCAGTTCATTTTATTCAATATATAATTTAAAGAAAAGGACAAGAAAATATAGGTTTTTCCAAGCACAATTTTCTCCTTGGGTCTAAAGCTCTAATTTGTATCCCCACTTGGGTTGTGTAATCCATATTATAGTTGCGTTTTCCCATTTCCTTAATCGTATAGCGATAAACACGGATAAAGGAAATATTAACAATTTAAGCTGTTTTAGTACTGTAACTATCATTAATATCTCTGTAAAGAGCGTCGTAGTGAATACATATATATGGATATTTTGCTGTAATTCATATAGTTTATAGAAAACTATTCGAAGTCTTCCTAGACTTAATAATAATAATAATAAATATGAGATAATAATAATACGAGAATGACTAACGTTACGAAAGTTTTTGAGAAAGATACATTGCAGAAATAAAATTGTTTGAATGAGAGGCACCTTCCTTTGTAAGTGAACTCGCCTAGTCTCGCAATGATCATGCCATATGATTTGGTTAGCAGTGTTGCCAAATGGTCGGAGTTCATACCATTGGGACCGCAGCTATGCAGTTGGAAAGAACTGATTTGCGAGCCACCATTCTGTACGACTTTAAATGTGATTTCAACGAATTGGAGTTACTGAAAAGATTGACCACGAACCTGAGCCTTTGGGGAGAGTGCACCATCGCGTGCAGCAGTGTTTCATTGGTTTTCAAAATTTAAACGAAGCCAGATCTCATTAGAAGACAAGGAGCGCAATGGAAGGCCATTAACAGCTGTGATAGAGGAAATCGTTGATGCCGTGGAGCAGATGATTACGGAGAATCCGTATATACAACAACATCGAATGTGCCATTGAGATTAGTACGCCGTGTGTTCCAACTTGCATAAACATTTGTGCGTGAGAAAGATTTCATCTTGGTGAGTGCCACACAACTTGGCTGAATATCAAAAGCAGACAGAATGGAATGGTCTCAAGACATGCTTCAGAAGTTTCAAAGTGGGGACTCTAGGAGGGTTTCAGACATTGTAACAGGTAGTGGGTGAACCCTGGACTTACCAGTTTGACCTAGAGACAAATCGCCAGTCACCTATTCGGGTATGTATTCTACTCCCTGAAGATGTGAATTCCTACAAAGAACAGTTAAGTACAGTGCTTGAAACCCAGTCGCTCCAATGCTTCCAGGATTAGTTTAAGAGTATGAGATAGTGTGTGGAATGAGAGGATGAGAATACATCAAAAAGTTATAATAGTTCAAATAAAGATATGTGTACCCAGAGCTGCAGGTCTCAAAACTTTTCTGGTAATTCTGGCAGTATGAAGCCCCAAAGCAGAACGTTTTTCAACTTTCTGCGACGACTGTGGAAAAATCCAATAACTTTCTGCAAGCATTTAGTAATGACAGTAAAATTAAAACAAAATTTTCAAGCCCATAAACGCAAAACTGTTTTTACAGTCCTAGTTTTTCTTTACTTCTAGGCTTTTTATGTATGGAAAAATATACAGGGAGCTTATAGGGCTGTAAAAGGACTGGATAAGTAACCAATCAAGAGATTTCTACATATATTTACTCAAAAAGAATTACAGATACTTACTTGGTGTTTCTCTTTTATATCTTAAAACATGGTGATGAGTAGGCTTGAAATGACTGTGGTATTGACCACCATATTTCTGACATAAAGCCATTTTCAAAAACTTCCTGTTTCCCTAGTAATCAGCAGATGGTCCATTTATCTAGATGTAAGCCAACATATCTGTTGTGCCATTTTCTTCAAACGAAAAAACGCTAGCTGCTTTACGGTTACACATACGACCCGCAGCTTTCACAAATCATTCTGAGGTAGCCATTTCCTAATTATTATAATCACGTTATAACCACAACAACATCGCTACCAAGGAATGCGCAATGGCTCAGCAACCATCCCGCCACCGGACAGCTGTCTGCTAGTGTCTCGACTCTGCTGCATACACTGTAGCTCTGGTGACTATAGCGTTCTTATTGGCGATTGTACGCATCGCTTAATCTTCTCTTTTGCACATCTCAAGTTTATCGGTATATTATCATGTCAACTGTTTTATTGTTCTGAATCGTGTTTTATTTACGTAGAAGAAACTCTTTCTGCAACCGTAATACTTATTTACAATTTTTCTGCCACATTGTCGCACCGTCGCCTGTAGCTGTTCTGTTTTGGTGATAGGAAGTTACCAAAGTTTACTTGCGACGATATTTTATGAAGAAAGATTTCCATATATATATATATTTGACCTTACTTATCGATTTGAGGATACAGTTATACATGGGTTATAAATTTTGATGATTGTGAGTAATCATTTTCAGTTGAGGTAATTCTAATTTTAATTTACGTCTTAGCTATAATAAATGTTGTTTTAGTCTGTAAATCTAGTAGTTACATTTAGGTTCCTAATTATTTTCGTTTTGTTATTTATATAGGTTGATTACATCATACCGATAATTACTCCGAAATATTTAGAAGCAGCAATCGGAAAATTGAACGAAAATGCCATGGATTATATTGATGTGAATTACGTAAGATATATATATACTGAGATGAATTCACATTACCTAACCCAGGGATGTCTGAACAAAAAGGTGAGATGTATTATTCCGGACCGTCATGTTAATCTTGCACGGCAGCATGCGTTAACATTAGGTTCTTCATTCCAAGTATGGAAGTACGAAAGTGAAGTTGATGATGAATTTGTGAAGTATGTAATTTTACGAGATTTCATAAGTTGAAATTCTCGAGATGCAGTTACATGTACATAACTTTTTATTTATAATAAATACATTTTATATTGGTTAAATATAACGTGTTTTCAGTTTGATTATAAATCCTAACTAGTACCATAGTACATAAAAAAAAGAACATATTTATGTGGAAACTTCTTTCTGTCAGAAAAACAGCATAAATTTTCAATTACTGTTTATGTCAACGAACTCTATGAATGTCGTTTGGTAAACCACTACCCAGGCACGTTCTACTTTTCTGGTGAAATTCATAAACACTAAGAAAGCTTCTGTTGCTACGTAAGTACCCCCCCCCCAAAAAAAAAAAAAAAAAAGGTAACAAAGGACTAGTTATGAAATCTTTCAGTTTAACATCCCACGTTATGCCCTTTTTGGCTAAAGGAGACAATGATTAAAGCAAGTGAATGATGATGAAAGAATTGGTGGAATGACAAAGTGGTAGGAAACACGAGCACCCCGAGAAAACCCACGAACATGATGTTATTCACCAAAAATACTTACTTGACCGGAGATTGAACCAGGGACTCCACGCACCAACACCACCAATGAACCGTCCCCTTCAGGACTAGTTATGAATTTATTTAAAGCACCACCACCACCTTTGTTGTTGCCCGCGACAGGAAAAATAAGTAGCGCATCCGCAGAGCGAAGCAGGCTCAAACAGACAAAAGGAGTACAAAAAAGTAAAAAATTGCGGATGTCATTGGTATTTTGTGTTTTTTATAATTTCATGTACCTCTATAGTATACTGCTCCTGAAACCTAAGCAACCCGAGACAATGTGGAATAAATGACGTGTGAGGCCCATTAAACACTGGTAGAGACATGCACATACTCACAGGTAAGGTAAGGACCCGCCATAGCACGTGCGTAACACCATCGCAACCGCAGTGAACACTTTTTGCGAGGAAACGTACACGACAGCCCCGTTGTGTCCGAGGCTGCAAGCAGTGAGTTGGAGGTTCCTGTGTAGTATATCAAGCGTAAACACCTTGCAATAGCTGGCAGACGACATTTGAGTGACGTTGACAGCGTGAAAATAATTGGGCGATTGGAACTATTAGTAGGCCGATCCCAAGTGGTCCTGAAGCAGGAATTCAATGTGAACAGAAGTGTTGTGTCAAGTCTGTGGAGTCGCTTCCCAAATGGACACACAGTCAATAAACATCATAGAGAAGGTCGTCCGAGGAAGATGTTGGACGCTGATGACCGGTTTCACACACTTGCTGCCAGACGTGACCGTCAAGCATCATGCTCTCAACTGGCAAATGATTTGTTTCAGGCAGACGTGAAATTGTTCTTCGGCGGCTCAGTACAGCAGGACTGTAGCGAGGCGACCTATGATGTGTGTCACTGAAACGGGAGCACAAACGTGCGTATTACACATTGTGTCAGGAACATGTTGCATGGGGGAAACAGTCGGCGTGCGTTATGTTCGATGAGTGTTGATACAGCCTGTCGTCGAATTCTGGTCGGACATTAGTGTTGAGACAACCAAGCTATCACCCAAACTTCATTGCTGAACAGTCGTCCTTTGGCGGTCGTTCCATCATGGTGTGAGATGGGATCATGCTGGAGGAAAAAAACGACCTCCATATTGTGGAACATGCCACTTTGACGGCACAACGGCATCGGGATGAAATTTTCCATACACATGTGCGCAATTTCCGCAGAGCACTTGGTCCAGACTTTCTGTTTATGGATGACAACACTCTCTTACACCGTGCACATCTGGTGTCCGAATATCTGGAGAACGAAGATATTAATGCATTATATGGCCACATGTTTGCCGGACTTGATCCCATCGAGCATGTATGGGATACTCTTGGGCGGCAAACAGCGCAGCACAATCCAACACCACGCGTTCTTGTTGAACTGCGAACAGCTTTCCTCGAGGAGTGACGCCATCTACCGCAAGACTTGATCAACACTGATCTGCAGCATGGAGGCCAGATGTCGTGCTTGTGCCTCTGTTCGTGGTGGTCACACGCCATATTGCCTACCTATGCCCTTGCACAGTCGTTTTACTGTCGAGGTATCGTAGTTCTGTACTTTCTGGTCAGTCTGTACATCCTAACTGTATTGTTGTGCTTCATTTGTGTTGAATTGTGCATATGTACCGTCTTTCTGTAGATTACTTGATGCAGTGATCTTGTAGTCTTATTTTGCTACTTCCTTCGAGTCGCTTAAGTTTTGTGGACCAATGTATATTTAAATATACATACTGAGGAAATATATATGTATTATGTATGTATATATGTATTTAAATATACATATATACATGCTGAGGATCAGAAAAATGGAAACACCTATAGTTGGCAACACGTCAGATGTATGGGTTGGCAGTGGTGTCGTGGCGCCCGCAGCGCCGGACCGCTGGTGGTGGTGTGTTAGGTCGGTCTCCATACTACGTCAGGCGCAGTGGAACAGCAGTGTCCAGTGGCTGCAGCAGACGAAGGTAGTGTAAAATGGGAGACCTCTCAGATTTTCAAAGAGGGCAAATTGTTGGTGCGCGGTTATGTGGAGTGAGTGTGACGGCAGTGGCTACTGTGTTAGGTGTGTCGCGTGGGACAGTGTCGAAGGTGATGACGGCCTACACAACACACGGTGAAACCACATCGGGGAAGCGGAACAGTGGGCGGAAGAAAATCATGAGTGACAGGTCACGCCGGGTATTAAAGCGCATTGTCACGCAGAACCGTCGTGCCACTGCGGAGCAAGTGACGGAGGAACTCAATCAGCACCTCCCCCACCCTGTTTCGACAATCACAGTCCGCCGCGAATTACATGACATGAACTTACGGGGTCGTGTTGCACGGGACAAACCGCTCATCAGGGACCATAACGCTTTCGCACGCCGCAAATGGTGCCGCGACCATGCCACTTGAACCGTTGAGGACTGGAAACGTGTGATATGGTCGGATGAGTCATCCTTCACCCTATTCCCAACCACGGGCCGTGTTTGTGTGGAGAACGCCCAAAGAAGCTTAAGATCTGCAGTGTCTCCGCCCAACTGTGAAACATGGCGGAGGTTCGGTGATGCTGTGGGCCGTCATATCATGGTTTTCATTGGGTCCTGTGGTCACATTTAGCGGACGAATCACTGCCAACGATTATGTCGCAATTTTAGGAGACCACTTGCATCCTATGGTCCGGATGTTGTTCCCGGACAATGACGCCATCTTCCAGGATGATAATGCACCCATTCACAAAGCTGGCGTTGTTGCAGCGGTTTGAGGAACATCGGGATGAAGTTCAACACCTCCCTTGGCCCGCCCAATCCCCAGATCTCAACATAATTGAACATCTGTGATCCTTCTTGGAAACACGACTCCGGCGACGATTTCCACCTCCATCCTTTCTCACAGAACTGGCCGATGCCCTGCACGAGGAGTGGTGTAAAATTCCACTTGCTACCATTCACGACCTCTATGCCTCCATCCCACATTGCATCAAGGCTGTTCTGACGGCGAAAGGTGGCCCGACACCATATTAATTTGGTAAGTTGAAATTTCGTTCAGGTGTTTCCATTTTTCTGATCACCATCTGTAAGTAATATATATATATGAAACGAAATCTTTCAGTTTAACATCTCACGGTTATGCCCTTTAGGCTAAGGGAGACGGATGATTAAGGTTTGTGAAAGATGATGGAAGAATTAGTGGAATGAGAAACTGGAAGGAAACAGGATTACCCTGAGAAAACTATGTTGTCCACCACAAACTTACGTGGCCGGGGATCGATCTAACGATACTACTACCAGAGGTAAGCACTCCATCACTGAGCCACTGTGCTCCACACACGTGAGAAGTAAGTTTTAAAATGCTTGAAATAATACTCAAACAATAATCCTGGGTGTGGCTATGGTCTAGGTAACCAATTTTATATGCTTCGATCTTCTCTTTTCTACTACAAACTTGTAAAGTTTTATTCAAGAAATTGTGAAACGAAATACAATATCTACTTTCCATAAAATTATCCGTCGCAACAGATTAAGCCTCTAATGTTTTTCGTGATTATCTTTTGTAAACGAAATGTGACAATAATGTTCATTAATTAATTGACATTTGATGTCTCTGTTCAGCACCAAAGTGGGATTCAGATCACTACTCGAGTTTGTATTCTAAGGAAAACACTCCGATCTCGAATAAAACACAGGACTACGCGGTAGTTAACCCTCGGCACCAAGAGGCACTATGCAAGAATTACTATGATGTCAAACTATAAAGAAATTAGTATTTTTGATTAATTATATCTTCCTTATTACCATGTTGCTATCTAAAATCAAATTGACGGTTTTATAGCCTGCTGTAAAAAGAAATTTCATCATTGCACCCACGTAGATGTTTAGTAGCTTTCCACCTGGTCTTTTAATTTTTCTTGTCTTCCTTCTCTATCTGATAAAGCCTTTTATCGAAAGAGCTTACAGTGTACTGGTTAGCTCATGATCCTGTCTTTACTATTTTCTGATAATTTGTCTTTTAATCAAGATTCCTTTGTTCCCACCAAAAGCCCTCTCAACGACTAACCTTGATCACGACCTATTTGTACTGGAACGGTATTATAGATCCGTAAGAGCAATTTATTGGAACCCTCACTACGCTGTACACCTCAGCTATCAAAAATATTTTATTAAATGACATGCTTGTAGTGTTGACAAAAATGGCCAAGTAAGGTTAGTGGTGGTAACATGTGAATGTGTAAATCCTGGTAAGTGGTCAAATATTTTGATGTACCGCCCCGTTTGGGGAAAAAGCATACATTGATTTAACCATGAACCTTCCAACACGATGTTTCTAAGCTATATCTCGAAACAACCAACCTGTCTTTGACAGAAGGTTCCTTTGTGGAGAAACTGAGTTCATGATCAGAAAAAAAATCTCAGGAACTGATTAACCAGTCCTATGATTTTATTATTATTTTACGTATTGTTTTAATTCTAACAGAGTTCGTGAGGTATGCTGTCATTTCCGTGAGTTTGAGAATGTTAGAGATGAATATTAATACAGATTTCAGATTGAACGAGAAGAGTTTAAGTTAAACGATACTTATCAGGAGTTTAAGGGGTCCAAGTAGTTAATTGACTATCTGTGGGTGTTGTAAGATAAAAGTGACGGCGGAGTTTAATTAGCGATATACACCAACACATTACAAGGGGTGGTGTTTTAGTCTTGGTAGCTTGAATTAAATGTTGCAGATTTTGATGGATATTAACACGTACTGTGCATGAGTAAAAAGTATTAAGAAGCAATATACAGCTTATTATTTATTGTAGAAGCACAGGTATTTTAGACTGTCGCATCCTATGCTTGATTTAATTGTTAATGGCAGTTTCTACTTGAGTTTGATTTATGTCTTCATACAATTACGTTACCGTCCTAGGCGATTGTATTTAACTGTTTGACGTATTAAAAGTGCAATAGATTAAGTCGCATGCATCACTAATGACTTCAGATATCATTACCAAACCCTTTGACAATTTAACTGAGTTTGCTAAAAGCTCTAAAATAAGTATCCATGCGTTTCTGTGTGTACAATACAGTCTTAAGAAATTATTTTATTATGAAGTTGTAGTTGCTGCCTGATTTCTTTGTCTTAATGATGAATAGAACGGTAAGTAGTACAGCAATTAAAAGTCGCACATCACAAGTAAACCCATAAATTTCAAGCACACTCAGTATTAATACTTAAATATTGTAATGTATGGTAAAGACGGAACATGGGTTTTTCTTTCACTTTTTATTATCAAAAGTTCTATAGGAGTTCTTTGTACACTGTGTTACAAATAAATAGGTATCTCTCAATAATAGTTCTTTCGCTATGAGTTTGGACCTCCTGTTCGTAACAACGTGGAAGTGGGTTGGTGTCTCCTGCCCAGTGCAAAGTGGAGACGAAAGGAACCTCCTGCCCGTAGCGGTGCGGAGATAAGATAGGAATCTTTTGCTCAGAGCAGCACACAAAGATAAGGTTAGGGAGGCTCTCCTGTTCAAAGCAGCGCGAAGAAAAAGGTAGGAATGATCAGCTGGAACTGATGTCTTCTGTCTCTCGACGTGCTCTTTATAGCCGATTTTGGAGGCGAAGTCTGTGGAGGGGTTGTAGGGGTCTCTTCGCGTTCTCTTCATATTTCTTCGTAGATGGTGTCTGTCAGTTGCTTGATGATCCCCTTGGAGACACATTTGTTGTTATTTACAAATATGAGGAAATATTGTAATATTGTTTCATACAGCTAAAACTCTAGATTCCCTCATGTAGTTTTGCAAAAGAGGGTTGAAAAACTATTTGAGGCAAGAAGAAACAATGCAAGAAATTGGCTGATTGGCGTGTTAATGAGTACATCTACCCCATCTCCATTACAAAAAGATCAATAAAAAAGCATACTACTCATTTAAAAAATATAAACAAAAATAAAATTTTAAAAAATTAAATTTGAGTTTTACGTCCCACGTACATGCCGGCTAGGCTAAAGGAGACGGTGATGATGAAAAATGAATGAAATGGTGGAATGAAGAAAGTGGGAGGAAACGGAAGAACCCGAGGAAACCCACTCACACAGTATGATCTTGAAGCTTTGCTGGCGTCTAATATTAATCCAATGTTCTCGGAATTGCTGCCAGAGTAGGTGTTGCTGTGCTGAGCTTTCGTTCATACAGCGGCAACATCTTTACAGCTCTGAAGATGTTGCCGCTGTATGGTAACGAAAGCTCAGCACAGCAACACCTACTCTGGCAGCAACCACTCACACAGTGTTTGTCCACCACAAGGTTCATTTGGAGAGAGCTGGGATCGAACCCGGAACTTCATGCATCAGAGGTCAACGCTTTACCACTGAGCCACCGCGGCCCCAAACAAAAATAAAATGTGAACTTAATACAAGTTCGATAAAATATGGCGAAGTTTATATATATATATATATATATATATATATATATATATATATATATATACACCGAGTGTTCTAAAAACTGCGCCCACGGACCATAGAGCACTATTCTACAGGCCAAAATAAAGTGAAAATGTTATGATGATATGCCCTCCGGGGCACCCTTCAGCCGCTATGGGGAATCAAAATTTCACAATGTAGCAACGTCGCAGATTAACCTGGAGCCATTGCCATTACTCTACGAATACAACAAGCACTTGAATCGATTGCTACACTAATAAGTGACGCTAGTGTCAATCAATATCGACTTTAGCTGCCATCTGGAAAGAATCGGTATAACTATTTGATAGATTGGTAGATCTAATCTATGGTTCTTTATTTGCGACGTTGCCACATATTGTAGTTTGAGTCTCCAGACGAGGACTCAAAAGGTATACAAATATATATATATAGATAGATAGATAGATAAAAGTCGCGAAAACACTAAAAAGTAATAAACATATAATAAGAGAAAATACTAAAAGAATCCCAATAGTAAATGATAAATGTCTGTCTATGTTAATCCTGGTAATAAATCACGCTAATAGATGATGCTACTTGCGCTATTGCTTGCCTGTTTAAAGAAGTCCTTCGATAATTACATAAATATGATATGAAGTCTGATATGGTTGGGGACAAGCTAAAAAAAAATATATTATCCGTAAACATTAAGAACTTTTTAATTAAGCATGATTCTAACATATACAGGGTGAGGCAGAAGTCCAGCACCACCCTTGTATTTTTGCAACGGATTTAGGATTTAGATTTCTGGGCTTTCAACATCTAAGACCATTTAGCCTTTCACGATTTTTGAGGGATGATGTCCCTCGGTGAGCACACAATCCGGGGAAAGTGAAGGAAGAAAAGATTAAGGAAGGAAGGAAGCGGCCTGGAACCTATAAGTTAGGTACCACCCCGGCATTTGCCTGGTGGGAACGAGCAAAACCTCATTCAGGTTGGCTAGTCTGAAAAAGCGTGTTACACTTTTTCGACCGAGTGACCCCATCGGGAATCAAACCCGGGACCGCTCGCACCGAAGGCTAAAGCGTTAGCGTATGATCCAGATAAAGAATGCAATTTGCAAAATGGGCCGTGAAGAAACGAGGATCCCATATTTCCTCTTAGTGTGTTGTTTAGTGACGAGGTTCTGCTCCATGTGAACAGTGAGGTCAATAAACGGAACTGATCAGACACAAATCTTGCATGGAAAGATGGCTTGAGAGTAATTGGTGCGAAAAGAGTGATGGTATGGTGTGGGATATGAAACCGTTCCACGGATCATCGGACCGTTCTTCATCCATGGGAATCTATATGGGGACAGATCTTGAAATGCTGCAGGAACACATGTTCCCATCACTGCTGAACCCAGAAGGTGACTTCACTCTCATTTTTTCAACAAGATGGTCCGCCTCCTCACTATGCATCGTGTCACACAGTGATTGAATGCACAATTCCCGAACCACTAGATTGGTCGTTGAGGGCCAACTGAGTGGCCACCCCGTTCGCCCGACCTGACACTCTGGGACTTTTACCTGTGGGGCCTTCTCAAAGCACTTGTTTATCACTGATCACTGATCTATGACACCTCGAACAATGAATCAGACACGCTTGTGACGCTGTGACGAAATGTTATTACGTGTCCACACAACAGGGAACACATTGAGCATATCTTGTACGATTCCACATGCAATGTTTCATAAAATTTCATTACTGATTAAAATTAGGCGAAAAATAACTTCAGATTCGCATTTCTGGCGAAATTCTATTCTAAAATCATATTACGCATGTCCCCCTCCCATTTCAAATATTGAACTCAAAATGGTGGGTTTCAAGATGGCCGCCATAATGTCAAGTAGCACCACCTGGTGCGCCCTCACCCCAATTATCCATACCCAACGTTACGTCATTTTTCCTCAAACCGTTTCAAAAATAGAAAGAGCGGTGCTAGATTTTTGCCTCGCTTTGTAGTGTACAGCGAACCGAACAACTAGTAAGAATAAATAAACAACAAAACATGCAAAAGTTAAGAGAATCATTATAATAATTTCAATCCCGCGAATAAATGCAAGAAAACAGTCACACACACACACACACATATATATATATATCCATCAAAACCTGACTAATATTATAGTTAGCTCTAAATGATCTCTGAAATTTTGACTATTCCAGACCCGAACATTCTATAAAAATATACCGAGTTGAGTTGATTTGAGTTTAACGTCTCTTTCAGCAGTGAGGCTATATGAGACGGACCTACTGATTAACGTGGAATCCGAACCACATGAGATCCCGCCGGGAATCGAACCCGAATCTCCCACGTCAAAGGCGCGTACGCTAATCGCTTAGCCACGAAGGAGCTCAAGAATATACCGAATACTCTGTTGGATGATATATTCTTTATAATATGGACAGTTACTACCACACATTAAATATGAATGTGTGAGGTGAGTACGTCCGATACACAAGTGTACTAGGACCACTTTATTACTACGTGACGACGTGTGCCAATTGTCCAAAATAAGGTTTAGTAAGTGGACCTTATTTTCGTTGATCTCGTTCCAATCTGCTTGCTAGTGATATCCAAGCACGAGAGAGGATGCTCCAGTGCTACACTTACCAATGCGGCATTATTGGTTACTGTGTCATCGCGCTTGTTTCCGTAAACGCCCACATGTCCTGGTACCCAGCAGACAACGATGATAGCACCTGTTGTTTGGTATCTCAGAATGTCTTGCACGAGGACATATTTACTAAAGACAATCTCTAACGTAACAATAAAACTTTTTGAGTCAGTGCAGATAAACACAAGACGAACGAAAAAATGGTTCAGGACAGGGTTCGATTTGTTAAATTACCAATGGGGGGGGGGGAATAGGTGGATCACAGTATGTAGTGCATTTGCATATACATTAGGGGCAGTGGGGCTTCAAAGTTGTGAGATGGCCAAAAATACTTCCTGTAGCCTCCTCTAATCAGAGTAATATTTTATGTTCAAATTCAAAATCTAGCTAAACAAAACATTCAATTATCAAAAGTAACAAAACAATAACAGAAAATGTAGTAAAGATAGAGTAATACAAAAAGTACGTACATACAACAAACTAAAGTTGTCTTTTTTTAAAGAAAAACATTACTTACGTTTTAGTTGAAAAGGCGAGATGAATGTTAACATTCTTTGACATTTCTTGCTTTCCCGGTAGGATTGTCTGTAGCACTGTGACGCTTCAATTCTATCCACATTGTTGCATATTTTTCGGTATTAAAGAAATGCAAAGGTGGACCATTTATAGATACAAAAAGAGCTTGCTAGGTATTACAATCTACATACGATTCCTCAGATTATTCAATGTTTGATTCATAGCACTAAACCCACGCTCACATTCTGCAGTTGATATCGGTATTATTTCCACAGCTTTCTTAATGTTCAAAAATAATACACACGCATAGGTTTGATTTCATAATAAATATGCTACCAGAATATTGATCGATATAAGTAAGTATTCGGTTTAGACCAGTGTAAAATGCACTTCGCGCAAGGACAAACGCACAGCTACTATCAATTCAACACGAGAGAACACTAGAGAGCTCACCCACATCTAACTTGCTGCGAACAACTCTTAAAGTCCTGGCTTTGCCTTTTTCTTTTCTTTTTCTTTAAAGCCAAATGGAACCTATATAACTCTACGATTGTTTGAAAATCCAAGTTAACCGAAGTGGTGTATTGTTATCAATTTAACGCCGGCCCCTATGTGGCTACGACCGATAGAGGAAAGCATCTATGTTCTCCTACGCCCAACGAGCAATAAAACTTAATGTCCCAAACGGATCTGTCACGGCGATAGCCACAGAAAAAAACAAATATGATATTGACCCCGCAAGCGCGAATGTATAGTAACTTAAATTTCCTCTATACTTGTAATTTTCCTCATTGCCTTTATTCCTTCTCAACAACCATTTTATTCTAGTGATAGTGTAGGTTTCCAGTGTTCTCCTGAAATCAAATTTTCCAGTTCTATTCCTTTATTAGCTATTAAAAAAAAAAAAAAGAAAAAAGAAAAAAAAAAAAAGACTACTGTAGATGACAACACAGATTTTTATTCATTCTTACCTTTGGTTGCGGAGGCTGTAGGGTCCAAAATTTCAAACATATGTTGACCGCAAGAGCAATAAACATTTCTTCCTTCTGTAATGTGATGCACGGGTAAAGAGGGAAAACTATGGTCTACTTGTGCTTTTGCTAGTACCTTAATTGTTTCTTTTCTTGTCGGCGGAAGAAGAAACGCATTATTGGTATATTGATGTCGGGTGCTCCGAGTTTCAATGGTAAGCTTAAATATCAAATCTTCCTCTTCATCTTTGCTGACAAAGAGGAAGGGAACCTTGCAAATATACTAGAGACCTTGAAACAACACGCATCTTTGGTTTTGTTTTCTTGCAAGATTCGTTTAAAACTCCCCAAAACGGTATTTTTATGCAAGTAGCTAGCACAAACAAATACAGCCTCATGTACGGGAAAGAAGAAAAGGGAAGTGAGACAGAAGAAGCGTCATCTAAACTTAGAAAACAGAATACTCTAAGAGTGTGATTTTAAATATTTTCCATGATAAAGGAACTATGTACAGAGAGGGGAAAACCATTATCTCTGGTTGGGACGACATTAACTAAACCAGAAGCCGGGATGATTTTTCCAGAGGGGGGGGGAAATCCCAGGCATCCCCCCCGTACAAATCGAACACTGATTCAGGGCAAGCTTAAATGCTGTTAGTTCGAGCAGTGATTACTTATCACAGGCGATGCAAAATAAATCCTCGTTTGTCTTCGTCCGTTAAGAAGGCATTTTCAGCAGAATTCTCAATTTTAGAACAGGCAGTATACAGAAGGTAGTTGCTGGTTTCTGGTGGCAAATTCGATCTCTAGGTATCAGCATGTGTGAATAGATCAAAAAAGTTATTGCGAGAAATTTGAAAGTGCTGTGTATTAACTTGCAGGAAGAACGGTTGTGTGTGTGTAAATGGTCATTAACTCCGAAAATTATGGCGTTCTGGGAAGGTAATATTTCAGCTCTTTTCGACATTTGTTATATTTATATCAAAGTAAAGTGTATGACAAACTGTTTTCGGGTGTCAAAGAAACGCTGTGTTGAATCGAGACAAAATGAGGAGTCCTGTTGCTAATAAGTTTTCCAGTACTATATATCGTAGATACCCGCGTACCTCTAATGTATTGCGAAGTGAGAACCCACCATCTCAAAGAACAGCAGCAAGAGCAGTACAATGATCAGCAGGACCTAAATCGCATAATTGCGCGCAAAGATTTGCATAAACTAAAGAAACATAAGGCTCGAGTTCATATGCTCCGCCCCTCACACATAGAAAGGAAGACGAATCATCGAAAGTTGTACGAGAAGGCACGTGGAAGTTTGTAGTTAATCTGGACAAGGTATGGATATATTTGTCGAAATGTAACAAAAAGAGGATCCTCTATCGTACTAGTGTTTCAGAGGGCGTTCCAATTAGGTACATGAATGTGTGGGAAGTTCCATATGGCTTTATTGTTGTCGGTGATTATTGCTATGATGACAAACTTACGCTATGCAGAGGGGAAAAAAGGGATAAAATAAATGCTGCTTATTTCCTGAAGAACAGTTTGGAGTCGCTATACCGCCAAGATATTCCATCCCTACATGGCAGCAACACATTTCGCGTTGTTATTCAGCAGAACAAAGAGTGCATTTATACAACAGTCAACAATGACATAAATGGAGCGCGCGCGAATTCATGCAATTTCCGTGAAATCTCCTGGATTTTTGTCGGTACCCATGGTTAGCACGAGCGTTGGGTTCTCGACACTTGTGCATACTTGACAGTGATCGGTTGGAAAGTTTGTCAAAAAGTATGGAACCCACATGATCAATCATATTTCAACGTATTCTCTTTGTGACAACTGAGATGCAGGTCGATTGCTAACATACAGGAGCACATCGAGCACAACCCGCTGGAGGCATAATGGTATTTCTCAAGCTGGTAAAGGTGCTAAATTCATTATCATAAACCTGAAATGACCTTTTGTGAGAAAAAAAAGTAAAACTGGCAACTGAAAAAAAGTAACAATACGATCAGCACCCCAGATGTGGTGGAAAAACCAAAAAACAGCAAATCCAGAGCTCGGAAAGAAGAATAATTAAGATTATGTAGAAGTTGTGTTTACGTTAAGTGGCGATCGATAGTCGTATCAAAATGTCAGATAGTATCAACGACTAAGAGATGACCTCCACCGAGATACAAGTCAAGATCAACAAGGCAACTTTGTTGGCGGTTGAAGTGCGAGGTGCACCAACTGTTTTTTTGATCAGACAACCGAAAACCTAACGACCAGTGAACAAGATAATTTAATGTCAGTTGAAGCTGTTGAATAATATCGCGAAAGTTTCTGGAACACAATAAATAAGATCGTCAACCACAGACAGGCCTTGATCTAAGACAGAACACTGCCTTGGGAACCACTGTTCCTGTAGAAATCACTCCTAAGATATTAGAATACACAAGCACTTTAACATAATATTCATCCAGAAAGTTCTTAGTGAATTCCGTCAAGTGGCCACGTAGATTTCTGTCATTATTATGCTATTTTTAAACTTGGTAACGCAAAGTTGTGTCGTAAGCAGGGTTACCAAATTTCATGAAGCAGAAAAGAAAGCATCTAACAAAATATTTATTTACAACATGTGAACAGGTGTAAATACCCTTTTATATTTTAAATGACATTTTCTTTACTGCTTTACACAACTCTGAACACTTTAAACAACAAACATCATCTTCCGTTATAAGATGTTTTTGTTGAACAAATTATACCTTTCTCTTTCCTGGGCAGTATTAGCAGACAAACTCCTTCGAGATGTATTCTACTATTATACATGCTTCCTTTACGATCGATAGATAAAAATACATTTTTTCTTCAATTATTAAAGAACCCCGGCAATTGGTGACCCTGGTTATAAACCTTTCTAAATTTGTCTTCCAAGATGAGCAAGGCTATTTGTAGTGGATCTGAAGCAAAGAAATCTACACTGAAAATTGCTCAGAGTGTGTGTCTAAAATACCAAACCAGATAGCCATAGCCGTCCCCCCCCCCCCCCAAAAGAAATCTACTATTTTCATCACTAAATAAATCATTCAATGGAGCAGAATGGAAGTAATACTCTCTCTCCCTTTCTGCAACAATGCGTGTACAGTGCCAGATTTTGTATTGTTTATTGTGATTCTGAAATACGAAAATTGTCGGAAAGAAGATATAGAAAGAAAATGTCGAATTAATGTACATCAACAAAAACAATCTTCAAACATCATTCAAACATTATACTGAGAATGTCTAATTCCACGAGTAATATGAAGTTTCGATCCAATTCGTACAACCAATTAGCAGAAATAAAGACAATTGGGCAGAACATATGGGTCACACGTTCACCAATTCTCTGAAATATCTATATCTTTCTTGTCTTGCTTTCACCGCTATTAAAGACAGAAGAATGACGAAAAGAATTAATAAAATTAAAATATATCCAAAAGGAATTCTTGTTAAATATTCCTACCAAAAATCACAGTTCTACTTGGCTAAACTATAATGAAATAAATAAATAAAATGAAGCTGAATATTTTGCTACTTACTTTTCAGTGAAATATTCTCCAACATTGCCTTCAAACGAACGGAAATCATTTTCTGACTCTTCTGTAATCCTTGCAAGAAGAACTTGTAAATATTCAACCACTTTGCTATCGACAACTTCCCCAGACGATAATACGTATTGCGTATCAGTATACAATCGAGAAGACTCATTTAGTAACTGATTCTCTGACGCCAGTTCGTACACCACATTTTTCTCTTCTCCATGTATCCACTGGGCTCCCATCTCAACTATTCCATCACCTACAATCAAAAACAAGCTTTAATAAATAACACTGAAATGTAGGAAGAGCACTCATGGCTATAAAGAAAAAACAGTTTCATCAAGGATTTCTGGCTTTCCTTCAAATGTCACTCCGTCAAAACATTAGACGTGTAAGTTAGCGTGGAATTATCGGGTTTTTCTCTTTATGTAAGTCCTAAAATCAATAAATATTATTAGCATAAGAATAAAGAGTTGTTTCTAATGGGTGATTTCCCGCCGTCCGAACGCAATGTTGCCAGAAACAATTTTGAGTCCTAGTACCAGTGAATATTACTGAAAATATTACATATATACCTCGCAACTTTCTGAAATGAGGAAAGAATATATATTCTCTGTAAACAGTAAACCTATCAGTTTTTATTATACGGTTGTTTGTATCTTAGTATAATGTTATGCAAGTATTTATTGAGATGACCTTAGTCCAGATTTAATTTTAGATATTTTGTATGCGGAAAGGTTCAACAATTCTTTTAGTTTGTAATCTTGTAACGGCACAACTTTTGTGCTGTTACAAATCTAATTTTCGTTTAGAATTTGTGTACTTCAATTTCTAAATGTTTAATTTATGGTGTTTTAATTTCTATCTAATTACTGAAAAAATTTCAATTTCTTTTTTTACTTGCGTTTATTGCATAATTATGTATCATTTCATCTTCTTGAATTGCTGCGTGCCTGCATTTTTATTCAAAAATATGTTTTTCTTTTAACAAACAACGTATTTTAAAAAAGTTTTACTTTATTTTTTTTTATCGTCGAAGACAAAATTTAAAGAAAAAGTAATAATTTATCGTCAATTTACAAATATTACTTATGTAGATCGAAGTTAAGTTTATAATTATTGTTTTTGTTATCAGTATAATAATAATAATAATAATAATAATAATAATAATAATAATAATAATAATAATAATAATAATAATAATAATAATAATAATAATAATAATACACTACGCTTTAGTAACCTTTCTCTTCGATCTTGACATAGGTTTAGAATCTTAATCCACTGGCCGATTCATTATGCGAATTTACAGATATTGTGACACAGTTTCAGCTATTGATAGACATAATTTTATTAATCTTAAACTGGTGAAATAATAAAACAGTGACGGAAATTTAATTTTTCATTAAGCTCAGTGCGAAGATATATCATTCAGGAATCGAAGGGCTCGAGTTTTGAGGTTGTGTATCTGCAATTTTCGGATTAATTTGCTGCTTCCATGATTTAATCTATAATAATTCGTAATTCTTGTGATAGATCTTCAGGTTTCAACAGCTGAGGAAAGAAAATTAAACTTGCAACGTTAGTTACAGAAAGGGTGCATTATAATCTTGCAACACACAAAATCCGTATTTTGTTTATTGTATGTTTAATTTAAAATAAGTATCTTACCAAATTTGAGGTTGCAATATTAATATTTTCTAAGTCTCTGGCGACCCTGCTAAATCCGAAATTAAATTTTGTTTGTGAGACCTTTTGTCTCTCCGGAACGGTTAAATCGAGTAGTGCCAAACTGGCACCAAGATCATTTAGGTGGTCTGCCAAATTTAATTGAGATAGGTCGAGGCTTATATCAATTTTGGTTGAGACGATTTAAGGCCAAAGGGTTAGTGCGACAAATGTTCCAAACTAACATCAAAAATGAAGATGATAACAGTAAAGTTTTAAAAGTTCTGTAAGACGAAAACAAGTTTAGAGGAGAACTAGGAGCACGTCAAAGCTATGGATAATAAATATTATCCATCGAATAACCATGATCGAAAGAAATGCGAAAAAGAAAGAAAGCAGTATACTGACGCAAGCCAATATGAGATGACTATTCTTTCCACAAAATGGACAATAATAATAATAATCTGTTATGGCTGTATTGTAAAGAGAGGACCATTCTTAAGAATCTGATACATAAAAAGGAAATTGTTGTGAATGATAGAATCACGAAAAAATCGGCGAACTATTTGAAATTAACTTTGAAATATAGTTATTGCGTACGTCGAACTGGGCTTTTATCATGTCAGTTTGATCAAAATCCGTATCCTAACGGGGGAGCATTGAACCCGTCAACTTAGGAAAACGAAACTCACTACATAAATTCATTGCAAATAGACGGACGCGTGTCTCAGCGTTTTTGAAAATTTGTTTTAACAGGGCACTTCATATATTTTTCTTTCTTCGCCAGATTGCAAGAGACGTCTCTGATATTTGCAATCGAATCACGGGAAAACGGTTGACAATTTTAAAATGAACTTTGGAACATAGTACATACCTCGAACTAGGTTTTTGTCATAACCTTTGATTCGAGGGTGTATCCTAAAGGGAATATGCGGGCTCAAAATTTATACGGAAAACAGTGTCACAAGGTCTTCAAGCTAGAAACATGAAATTCGATACGTAAACTCATTAAAAGTAAAAAGATAAATGTCTCAGCGTTTTTTTTTTTCTTCTTTTTTTTTTTTAAATTTCCCATGTTATGGGAGAAAGGGAATCATTTTCTATATATTTTTTGCCACACTGAAAATTGACGTTACCTGTTTTTTGAGATCGCATCACGAGAAAACGGCTGATCCGTTTGAAATGAATTTTGGAACAGCACCTACCTAACGTGTGCTTTCAAACTGGATCTAACGTGTGCTCTATAATAAGTCTTGAAGATACATGCAACTAGGGGAAGTGGACGCTTATAAAAAATAAAGTTCTAAGTAAGTAGGGGGTTGAAGAATTTATGCCCAAAATAGGTTATCTTACCGGTTTTTATCATTATACTTTTACTGAATTACGTATCCTAGGGGAAGAGGAGGAGGAAGGAACTCGAATATTTTCATAAACCTATTCTCCCTGTGCGAACAACGAGCATTTCAGCAAGTCAAGAATAGGTCATATTATAAAGAAGAGAGAACTGAGGAAGCAATAAGTTCTATTCCAAAGAATACTTTGATGTTTAATTGTTTGTAGAATTACTCGAGTATTAATTCAGTAACAAAATTCTATAACTCGAAAGATAATTGAGTCAGTGATAACTGTTCTAAAAATATAAATGGTAATATTTTGAACAATTGCGGGTTTTGTACTTTAAGTATGGACTACACTTTTAGATAATTATGTATGTCAAGAACCGAAGTGATAATTTATTAAAGACCTCACAAATATTTATAACACACAGTCTTGACATTGGAACAAAGTGTATTTATTTTTGCGCTACTACCAAGTGATTTCTATTTCAAACATAACGAACAACATAACTAAAAATTTCAGTTTATAAAGTAAAATAATAAATAGTTCTATAATTACAAGTATACTAATGTTTACTATATGCAAAGCTAGGAACATGTTAAAAATATCCGTTGATTTTCTTAAGCTTGCAAACTGCATACTTTTCATACCAACAAAAGGGAAAAAAAAATCCTTCGTCCTTGTCAATCTATTCTGTACAAAATAGTACGTATTGTCTTCTTGCTTACATGTTACACGTTTGCAACTAGGAAACCAAAATGGCCAGATGTACAATTTTTACGCAATTATAAGTTTGAAAGCACGCAACTGAGACAACACAATGAGAAGTTTGAGTGCTCGGACACGAGCAAGCCAATGCTATTTCGAAAATCAATCGAGAAAGAAACTAAGAACAACATCAGACCAATAGAGGTAGGAAATAAATGGAGACATTTGTCTGCTAGGATAGTTTGTTTCCGAATGCGTGACTCATTAATCGACATTTTATCACCACATCAATTAGGAGTTTACGTACCATCTGGGGTAGAAACTGCCGTCCATGTTGCACGAATGTATTATCCATCTCCTCACACTCAACTGAAAGCATTTTTGATTTTCGCAATGCTTTTAATGAATCTACAGCGATTCTATAGTCCTTTCCATCAAAAATAATTTTCCAACATTCTATCCATACATCTACCAATGTTACTCTCAACCTAGTAACATTTTTATAGAAGAAAATATGTCACAACGTAGAGTACAACAGGGTGATCCATAAGGCCCGGCTCTGTTTGCTTTGACTCTCCAACCCATTGTAAATTATATTAATACAGAGCTGAACATTTTGTATTTGGTCGATGACATCATAACAGGAAATTCGGATTTAGTGTTGCGTATATTAAACAATATTTGAACTAATGCATCACCATTGGTTTATTTTTAAATTACTCCAAATGCGAAATGAGTTTTCTGGGTGCCACAAATGATCAAATTGAGAAACTCTGCCAAGAGTTTTAATGAATCAGCACCAGGAATTTAGCTTCTATCACCATCTAATGCTGTGCTGCCATCTCGGTCGATGCACGGAGCAAAATATTATCAGAAAAGATCTCCAAATTAGATTTATTTTTTCCAGACTAGCCAAAATTTCAGCCCATTCTGCATATTATATATTAAGAGCACCACTTTCAATACCAAGATTATTGTACTTCCTCCGATGTTCTCCTTGTAGGCGAGAAGATGACTTACTAGAGAAGTTCGATGAAAAATTAAAAACTGGATTAGAATCAATTTTGAATTGTTCCTTAGAAGACAAATCATGGCTACAAGCTTCTTTACCAGTTGGAAATGGAAGTCTTGGCGTACATCGCGCCATAGATATTCCTATTCCGTCTTTCCTCGCTTCAATCTATGGCTCTCGACAATTAATAGGATCTCTGCTCCAGCGGGAAGTCGATATAAACACGGATCAAGATGTGCAGGACTGCATGGTCAAATGGACTGATTTAGTAAGATTAGATCCCCCAGCACCCGAAAGAAGAAATATCCAGTCAGCCTGGGATGAACCTATAATAAAGCTTCACTGCTAAGCTCAACTGATAACCTCGAAGATAAAGCCACGCTTCTCGCTGTCACATCACCTGAAAACGGAGCATGGCTTCAAGCTTTACCTTCACCTTCTGTAGGATTACATTTGTCTAACGAGAGTTTTCGAGTAGCAACTGCTCTACGTTTAGGAGTAGACATCTGCGAGCCACACCGTTGCTCCGCATGTAACAGGGTTGGCTGGTTTAAACCATGGTTTACACCTTGGTTTAAACCAGCTGTTTTTTTTTTTTTTTTAACTAGTTTAAACCAAAAAAGAAAAACGAAAAAAAATGCTTTAAATCGTGTGAACTTCATCGTGACGTTTCCACATATCAAACAATCTGCATTAGTTTTATCTCCTTTTTACCTTTTAATTAAGGCGTCCCATGTTCAATTCTCGGTCGAACCACAACCCTTCTTTCAAGTGTAAACAAAGTAGCGGTTCGGATGTCACTTTAGGCGAAAGTATTCTCCTTGTTAAACTCAATATTATGTAAGGATGTTAAGTCTAAACATACGAAACGAAACCAAATTCTATATTTCTGTTTGCCTGAATGCCTGTTGTTTTATAAAGAAGCAAATCTTGCTGAAATATATTGAAAGATATTGGCAAAATTTATCGACTGCCTACGCAGCTTCCAACATTAGCTTAGATTGGACTTTCTTTTAATTTTATTGAATTGATATCTACATACTAAATTTGTAATTTATTACCTCAGTTTTAGCGTACTGATTATGATACATTGACCTTAAAATTTTATATGCAAAGTAATAACGGGATTTGCTTTGCATTTAAAGTAATAACAGGATTTTCCCAATGGCTAAGGCGGGAGTTCCCCGATTTATATGTAATTCTGTATAATGGTTTCACTTGTGCAACTGTTCATCTTTTTGTCCTGAAATGACTCTTGACAATTATATTAACAAATATGTAAAGATCAGTACAAAGTATTTTTATCAGGAGTGAGTGAGTCTGCAGACTCATAGCATTTGTGTTCAATTAGTCCCGGTTTCGAGTCCAAATGGAGAACAATTTCTGTTGGATGTAAGCCGGGAAGCAGTTTGGATTCCGCTTTAAGCTTATGTAACCCCTTCCAGCATAACCCGGTTGTTGCATAATAACACCAAGGCGAAACGAACTTATTTCTGTCCATATGTAATGTAAATATATAGAGCAAATTATTTAACCCCCCCCCCAAAAAAAAACCTGGTTTAAACAAAAAATAAAGTTTTTTTTCAATAAAAACCATGGTTTTTACCAACCCTGGCGTGTAATGACCATGCAGATAGAAGAGACTGCATGGTTTCATGTAAAAACAGTGCTTGCAGGATTTCACGACATACCAGTGTAAATGTCATTATTCTAAGAGCTCTCAGTTCAGCAGGCTTTCCATCAGTGAAAGACCCAAATGGATGCAGCAGCAATGACGGAAAACAGTCTGATGGAATGACGTTAGTGCCATGGTAAAAAGGGAAGGCACTTGTTTGGGATTTCACCTGTGCAGATACTTATGCTCCCTCAAATGTTTCAGACACATCGACTCGAGCAGGATCAGCTCGAAGAGAGGTCGAAAAAAGAAATAAATATATCAATCTATTGGACAAATATTGGTTTGCTACAATAGCAATTGAATCAAGTGGTTCATGGGAACAAGAAGGGCTAAATTTCATCAATGAAGTTGGCCAACGCCTATCGCTAAAATCGGAAGATACTCGAGCAAGAGCATTTCTCATACAACGAATTAGTAGCCATTCAATGAGAGAATGCGTCAGCTATTTTCGGGAACTCTGCCAACCGGAAAAGAATTAGAAGAGATCTTCCTTTTGTAGGCGGTTTATGAACTCAAATAATGCTATGCGAATTTATAATAAAATACTCTGTTTCTGTGCAGGAAATAACATTTTCTAAATTTAAAAATAATAATTGCTGCATTTTGTAATTTTAAATTTTCAATATGAAAAAATCAGGTATTGTTATAATTTACTGTTACATTTTAAAATTATATTATAATTTACAGAATATTTTTCAAAAGATGTAAGTAACATTTAGAAAGAAAAATATATGTTCAAGTCTTATAAATTAATATGTATACTGAAATAAAGTAAAGAAACAGAAAATAAAAAGTATAGATAAAGTGTAAAACTAAGAATTTAATAGTAATGAATATGTTAATGTTCAATGTAGAATCTACTGCTGGAAAGTAAAATCAATAGTTAAACAAATATTTCCATATATTTTTTCAAAAGTTTTGTTTTTATGAAAAAAAAAACAAAAAAAAACACAAAAACAAGCTTTTTCCAATTCCATACTAACTATACTATATTTTCAGTCATAATATTTAAAAGGCTAATAATGAAACATGACTGACTCTTCTTTCTTGCTCTTTCCCTCCTCCTACATACTGTTGAACAGTTTAACGTTTGAAACAGCGTATTTTTATTCAAAACTTTCACCACGTACATATTTTTATTTTGATCCATAAATTATTTTCTACATGTTATTTTGATTTATAAAACATTTTCAATTTCTAACGTATCGTTTCCAAGAGAAGTTACTTGTATCTGCAATTATTTTTATGTTCTATAAATATGCCACAATTCTAATTTTCATACTTAGACGAATTACTTTGATTAGATTTATTTCTTACCACATTTTCGAGTGTCAATCCTGCCACCAATTCTATCTTCTGCCTCTAAAATCAAAAGATTGTGAAAGCCATTCTGCATCAATCGGCAAGCAGCTGCAATTCCCGCTGCACCTGCTCCGATTATAATTATTCGGGGTATGCTCATTCTGCAAATAAATAAAATGACAATGATAGTAATTCGAAATCTAATTAATAAAATTCCAAGTCTAAATACACATTTAAATTAAAATCTAGTACGTTATGGATAAATGTCAGGACAATAAATGTGTTCATACGGGTTTTCTTAAACTACCGTCTACCGTATCACATTAGTATTCCGGAAGAGTACCTCTCTAGTAACTCCAATTTGTGGTTCGAACCTCTGATGAACGGTAATAATAATAATTTCGTTTCATGTTCTGAAACTACGTAGACTTCGAGCTATAGGCATCAAATACCGAACACAGAAGTGACAGATCTATTTCCGATTTCAATACAGTCATAAAGGCAGAAACGGAAACCATCCAAATCAAAAACAACTACTACCTATCGTTGTTTGTTTATTGAAGTTTAGTGTACCTTTTCAGCATCGGGTCTATACGAGACAAGGACTTGCAGTTTAAGATGAAATCCGAACCATTTTAAGTGTTCAAATTCCAATTCTCTTCCACTGGGAACCGAACCCAGGATCACGTGCATGATCACTAACTTACTTCTTTTGCTCCCTGGAAATCGAATACTGAAACAAGAAGTGGTTGAATCTATTACCTGTGGTTCATATAAAGGCTTGAGTGATAATCGCTGGCTCTTATCATTTTGCTCTAATGGGATTTAGTACTGGAACCGGAAGTGATTAAATCTGCCAAGAGAATGGAGTACGGAGATGGACTTTATTTTTGGGTCGCTGAATTTATAAAATAATTTCTCGCTATTGCAAAATCCATATAAAATCATTTCTCGTTATCGCTGACTCCATATAAAATAATTTCTCGCTGTTGCTGAATAAAAAAAAAAAAAACATTTCTCGCTATTTATTACATTTCTAGTTTCAATAGCGGAACAGATTCGAAGAAGCTGGAACCTATTCTTGAGATGCTGACTCCATATTACAATATACAATTACGAGATACTTCTTACCAGTTTCATCTCGTATCTATCCACAGACGGACGGACAAAATTTTCTCCACTTACACATAACATAGTCAGCTGATTTGGGCTTTAGCGTCCTTTTCAGCAATCAGGCTTATATGAAACAACTTAACGTGAGATCCAAACCATATAGGCTCCCGGAATCGAACCCAGATTCCCCGCGCCAAAAAACGCATACGCTAACCATACAGCCACGAGGAGCTCTATGCATCGCATAGTTTGGAAGTATAATAATAATAATAATGGTTCATACGTGGTAGCAATATCAGGTCGTTTAAGAAAGAAAAAAAAAAGTATTAAGCCTTTTGCGCACGAAACTGTGTTAGAATCCCAAATCTCAGCGTATGAGAGTATAATGAGTCGCAACGAGTCAGGCCTAACATCATTTGATAGTTGACAGTTGAAGTTAGTAGATGTGCAAAAAGTGTTGAAGTTCTTGTAATCAGATTAGGGTATTGAGCTGTGAAAATGAATGAACTTTCCACAAAATTGAATTATATTTTATAATATAATTTCGATCAAGGACCAAATGTTGCGGAAGTCTATGAAGAAATTTATTCTGTTTAAGAAATTTATTCTGTTTATGAGCAAAATACGTTATCAAAAGCAAGAGCCAAAAATGATTTAGTCGTTTTTGTCCTGGAAATTTCAATGTCCACGATCCTCTTCGCAGTGGGTAACTCATCACAGGAGAAAAAAAAAAAAGTCTGGCAAAAGTCGAGTCGAGTTAGCACGAACAAGAATGATAAGAAAATGCCTTGATATGCAAAGTGAATCTGTTCAATGAAAGTTTGCAGATTTCCATACTTTAAACTGAATATAATAGCTCAATTATACAGTTTTTTAAAAAGAAAAACACATTTTTCTTTCACTATTACATAATTTAATTGTTGTTATCATGTGCGTTAATGTGTAGTCATCATCATGTTAAGTTACCCACTGTTGCTCGCAATTTTAATTTTGTTACATGCATTCTTCCTTGCCTTTAATATAAACGTTTCTTTATTTATTACCTAGAAGGCATTTTAACTGTACATATTTTATTACAAACACCTTTCAAGGAATAATTTAGTTATCTCTTGCTTGCTCTTTATTCTTGTTTTTCAAATTTTCAATAACTTTGTTGCTATAGCTAGGTAACATACGATGTCAAATGTCATTTAGACTTAACAATTCAGACATTTATTTCGATAAATAAGAACTATTTTTGTTGCGTTCATCTATCTATCTATCTATCTATCTATCTATCTATCTATCTATCTATCTATCTATCTATCTATCTATCTATCTATCTATCTATATATATATATATATATATATATATATATATATATATATATATATATATATATATATATATATATATATATATATATATATATATATATATATATATATATATATATAAAGAGAACGCACAAATCCTTTGTGAACTCATCACGCTAATACGGCTGAACCAATTTCTTTCATTTTTGGGGGGTTATTAGGATTTGGACCCTAGATGGTTTTTATCATATCACTTTAATTTTTAATTACCAGTGTCTTGAGATAATTGACCATTCAAGTGTCCATACGTACAAATCCTTTGTTATTAGTTCATCATAGGTAAAAATAAACGTATTTATATGCAACCCGCATGACCATGTGACTCGGCGGGTTAACATAAATGACAGGCGCTATAATTTTAACATTTACTGCAATTTGAAAGCGAAAAAGTAAAAATTATCTAAGTAACAAAGTTTATTGCGTTCCGGGGTGACCGCAGCGAAGCGGGGCGGGTTAACATAAATGACAGGCGATATAATGTTAACATTTACTGCAATCTTCTATGGTTTTTATCATATCACTTGAAAGCGAAAAAGTAAAAATTATCTAAGTAACAAAGTTTATTGCGTTCCGGGGTGACCGCAGCGAAGCGGGGTGAACGCTGCTAGTATATATATATATATATATATATATGCGTGTGTTTATTAGTAATTACCTGAAATATAAGGCGAATTTGACTTATTTCGATTCATTAACCGAAATTCATATTTCACATCGTAAAAAAATGTTCATCATTCACGACTTAATGATATAACAGCATTACAATATCGACACACGAAATTCGACGTTGTAAGATATACAATCTGGTTACTAATAAATAAGAATTTCCATATTTCTATCTTTGCAATATGATTATAAATTAGTATTAATGAAGTTCCTTATCAAATACTTCGAAGAAAGATTTGTACACATCATTATTACGCAAGTGAATGGCCAACGCAGATCAATTAAAGTTAGTTTCAGTGGATGTAGCAGACAAATTCACTTCTATTCCTAAAAATTTAGCTATATTTTGCTTCCAAAAATGGCGTGGACTCAACAAAAAGAATGACCTACAAATTTATGAAATAACAAAAATATTACAGGTATGTCTACAAAATAATTATTTTAAATTTGAGAAAGATATATATTGGCAATTGGCAAAAGGAAGGTCATTATGGGACTGTATGGCCATAAAAACTCCCATATCACCGGTATTGGCAAAAGTAATGTTGGACAATCATGAAACGAGTATTTTAAAAGACAATTCAGAAAAAGAATACATTAAATATTATTGCTATGCAGATGACAAGTTAATGGTTTACAGACATAAAGAGCAATTGAATCTACTTTCAACGAAATTAGAAGGTATGAGTAACAGAGTCAAGTTCACTCTTGAAAGGGAAAGTCACAATTCTATAAAACTTTTGGATGTTACATTTTACAGAACATTCAACAAATTTCAATCTAAAGTATATACAAAACCCTCTGCTAATAATATATTGGTACATAAAACTCCAGTCATCCATGCCAGACAAAAGTAAATATTTGGACCAACATATATATTAGAGCATTTAAACTGGTTACTCTTCAGGAAGAGTTGGTGGAAGAACTTAGTAAAATTACAAAATTGGGTATTATTAATGGTACTTCTTCCATAATGGAAACTTAGTAAAATTACAAAATTAGGTCTTATTAATGGTACTTCTTCCATAATTTTACTAAGTTCCTCAGGAAGAGTTGGTGGAAGAACTTAGAATTACAAAATTGGGTCTTATTAATAGTACTTCTTCCATAATGGAAACTTGGCAACAAAGCTCATAGCATTTTTTAGGACGTGGAAAACTGGAGTAAACAAAGAACGTGGAACCCCCCCCCCCCCCAAAAAAAAATCCCATGGGTCTTTCTCTCGTTGTTTTAAAGGATCCACACATATTAAGATATACAGTAAAAAGATAACCTAGCAGTTAGTTTTAAGCCTTCTATTAATATGGAAAGGTCACCAAGCCATTACCAACACTATTTCGTGGACATACATATGCCAAGTGGTATTTACGAGACCATTTGTTTGTGTGATGCTACATACATAGGAATGAAAATGAAATATTGGCACCGGATTCAAAGAACATATTAGGGAATCACATGAGAATAAAGAAGCTGTATCAGGGTTGTCAAAACACCTACAAATCACTAAATATTCAATATGAAATGTGGAAGTTTTACATCGGGCCTCCTCTAACATAACAAGAAACGTATTTGAAGCATAATATATTAAGATACACAACTCTTTACTAAACACGGTAAATGAGAACACTCAAAAAGACTGGGATTAGTGCAAGAAGATCGCACTGAGTGATTAAAAAAATTGAGGTTATTCAAATATTAAAAGGTTAAAAACTCTTAACTGGTAAGATATAAAAAATATTTTTAAAAACATTCGTGAATACCTCACATAAGGACGCACAACAATATATATATATATATATTTTTTTTTTTACTATGTACCACTGTTAATTGTAACAACTGTGTGAAGATTTTCATAAGAAAATAATTCAAACTCTTTGTCCTGAGACTGACCAATAGTTCAACTGAAATATCGACTAAAAATATGTACTGAAGGAACATTACAGGTGAGTTGGTATACTGTTATTACGACATGGTAATTTAATAGAATAGATCATTCCACCTGTCCAGTATGTAAAAAGATATATCATTTAGTAAAACTTCACTTGAACTCCTTACGAAGGTTTGAAAGGAGTAACTGATATAATAAAATTAAGAAGAAATAAAACTTGTAACATAGAAATACATAATTAACGTTAGTATATGTCTATAGAAAAGTGTGTTCCTTGCGTTCGATATCTGATTTCAAAGAATGGCTGAATAAACAAATCAGTTAGTCTTACACAGTTTCCAAAATGTGAGGTTAGGTGACCAAGTTAGATATTCATGTTTTAATGCTCTGTACACAATCAAAACTTGTGAAATGCAACATTACATCTTATTCCTTAAAACAGAAATCACTAACGTTACATATAGCAATTTAATATCTGAAAAATATATTTTCTATTTAACGGTTTGAAGCACTGTAGTTAGTTTTGTTAATAAGCTGTTTCTATCCGTAACTGAAAGATTAACATTGCGGCAACTAACATTTCACTAACATAAACATAGTTTTTCCATTGCCTGCAAGATGTTTCAAGCACGTTATTCTCAATATACCAAACAATTACCAGAAAAATTCTTTTCTTGGCGCGGTATAGCAAACAGTAGCTGAAAATTTGTTAAGTTTTTGTTTCATGCATTGAGCATAAGGGGATTTTTCCCCCAGAGCTTGAAAGAAGCAAATTGCAAAGTACAGCCCACCATTTGTGGTCGGAAACCAATAATAATGATAATAAAGTACTAGATGTAGGCTAGACAGTGAATTTTCTTTCGTAGTATGTAGCTAAGATCACTACTACAAGGAAGATAACATTAATAATAATAATAATAATAATAATAATAATAATAAAGTTAGTTCCGTTTCTCAGTGTAAAACTACGGTAGACTTCCAAACTATGTGGATATATATACACAATACATACTGTTGGAACAGAGGAACAAAATCAAAGATAGATTCTGTTACTCGGACGCTGAATCCACATTTAAAAGCCATTATTCACTATTTCTTACTGTTTTTGTTTTATGGAAATTAACATTAAAACCGGAAGTGGTAAATGATGTCTAATTGCTACCTGGAAGTGATGATTTTGTTCTGGTTGCAATAAAACAACAAAATCAGAGATAACGCATATTCTTGCTAGGGGCAATCAAAATGAAATCGACCAATTTCCAGGTCAAAGATTGATGACAAAATTTATTTATTTTTTAAAATTTTACCTAAGATTGCACCACATTCAGGGAGTTGAAAACGGGAATTCATTTATTTTTTAGCCGCGCAGGTTTGTTAGTGGCGGCCATTTTGTATAGGCGCTCGTGCATTTTTTGAACTTTTCAGACGATTTCATTAAACGCTGTAACTTTTTAGGTTTTACAGATAAAGAGTTCAAACCAAAACCATATTAAATATAATGGAACAGACAACATTCTATGTTCTGTGCACATTGAGATGTTCTTTAGAACGTCGAAAAAAAAGCTCTGAACATTGAGCTTGGAAACCTAGAAATGGCTATTTTGGAATGTACAGTTTGAAACGAAATAAATATGACTTACCTTCAATCTTTTGTCTATATAGAGACTAGATAGTAAACAACGTCCCAAACAAATTTCAAATCTGAGAACGATATACTTGATTTTTTGGAAATGTTTAAACATTGGGAATTTTCGAAAATCGAGTATTTTCACCATCAAATATCTCAGGAAGGACACAAGTGAAAAATCCCAAATTTGCACGGTGGGGGTATGGAGAAGCTTTGCTCCGCCTGCAACTTTCTGTGAATAATAATAAAAATATTCCCATATGCTGTATTATACATGAAAATGCTCTAAAACGGATTTTTTTTAAATATATATATTAATAATTTTTAAACAATTTCCCGCGGACAAACTCTCGGACTCCACACTCGACTGAGGCATTTCAGATTCCGCGAAGGTTGTTATCCAATTATTAAAAAGACGCAAAAATACGTTTTAATGAAAGTACAAAAGCTCCATGAATTTAATATTGTTGACACACTAAACAATAACGAACACTTAAGCAAAATAATTAAATAAACTATATTATTTTCTCGTAAATACCGAACTCAGCTATGTATTTTTTTTTATTGCAGACAAAAGAAGCCCAGGTGAACACATTACAATACCTTCCGATTTCAGTTTAAACGAGTCGCCTCATACAGTGCCTTTTGTTTGGATTGGGCCCATGAGTGATTTCTTTCTGTCATGTGACCCCTATCTGCAAACAAAACTACAAACACGAGTTCTTGGGTAGAAGCATAAGGGTGAACTTCTTTGTAGACAACTCTTTTTAAAAACAAAATAAGAAAAAATATAACAAAAATGTCGATGTTGCCAACTTAGAAATTATTTTTCTACATAAGAAATAAAATCTTTACCGTGTAAAACAAATTCGTGTTACTATATATAAAACTGATTTATTAAAGGTAGATTAGCAGCCACTTTCCAGTGACGGTATGTCTTGATCACTGAAAAACCAGAGGCGGTATGTCTTCATTACTGAGAAACCAGAGGCGGTATGGCATACCACCGAATAACGTCTCACTTCGACCACTGCTGTGAACCATATTGAACTCAGAAGCAGGAACGAATAATTTCATATATTTTTTTTAATTGAAGTATTTCGTTGAAGTATTTCATCTGAGATTTCGTTAAAATATTTCATCCGGAGATTTAAAAAAAAAAAACAAAGAAAGAGGGATGAGGCTTACCCGACAGCGTCTTTTATACAGAAGAGATACAAATCTTCCTATGAGTACAATCAGTGTACTATTCATACTTTTATATTTATAACAATATAAACCATATAACATAATAACCATTGTACTTAACTAGCAAACCCGCATGTTCTGCGCAAGCGCAGGGCACTATTGTTGTCTGAATGATTGAATATGATACAAGATTTACAATATTTATGGCTAGCAAAGTAGTTTTAATAAGACGTTAATAATATATTTAATTAAGAATTTCTCGATAATTACTCGAATTTAAAACGTCCCCGAATCTAAGACGCACACCGATTTCGCTGCGTTAAATTAAGGAAAAATAGAAATATGTTCCGTTTTTACTATTTCTAAAGCGCTCTTTGATATTGGTCATTTTGGGTGATTTTTATATATCCCTCTCCCTTCCCCGTGTTGCGGGGCACATGCTAAAAATTATCCCAGTCCCGAATATCATGTATGTTGAAAATTTGATCGAGATCTTGGGTAGTTCAAGAGTTAAGTTCTATTTATTTTTATATATTAATCTCCCCTTCCCTAAGTTCTACCGTCAAAGTGCAAAAATGATTTTAAAAAGAACTTTCCAGGCTTGAACGTCATCTATGTTAAAAATTTGATCGAGATCGGTCAGGTGGTTCAAGTTTTTATTGTTTTTATTAAGTTTTATTAATTTTTATATATTTATTTTTATTAAGAGTTATTAAGTTTTATTTATTTTTATATATCTCCCCCCTCCCCTCCTCCTACCCTAAGTTCTACCGTCAAAGGGATGATAAAAACCACTCCAAGTCCGAACCTCATCTATGTTGATAATTTGATCGAGATCGGTCGGGTAGTTCAATAGCTATTAAGTTCTATTCATTTTCATATACTTACCCTCCTAGTAGATGGGTTGGGAACGGATTCCTAATCTTGAGGAATTTAACTTCATTGCATGGAAAACAGATTTAGGCTCCACTGATGCACGTAATTTTGCAGTCACCGTATCACTAGTAGGATTTTCAACAATCTCTGTATTGCTGTTACTTGTTTCAGTCAGTTCGTATGGTATCTAATGAATGTAAAGTTGTCTTATGCAGAAGTTTGGATTCAACTTTTTGAGAATGTTGGTCAAAAGAGGGGAGGGGATGGATTGCCTATGGACAAACCTTCGTTTTGTTTGCCTATGGACAAACCTTTTCTACAAAAATGACGAAACTATAGTTTAAAAAATATCTCTAATGTTTTCGTGTCTTCGTAAATAAAATAATTTAAGAAGCATCCCACAGCATCTACCAGTAAATAACCAAATCAAAAATTTATTATCCCTAAGCCATTGTAGAGTGTATTTTATTGTAATGTATAGGAATCGAATTAAGAATATGAATCATATCAATGGATGTTAATTTAAGTTAGCTGATTTTACAATTATGTTAAATCTCGAATAAGATCTACATTATTTTTGATTACATACTTACAGTTCTCAATTAATGATAAATTTGATTAGCCACTTGAAACCTTATAAGTTGGAAAATTTCTCCCTCAAATAATTAAGTGTTAGGGGTATTCTCGCTTTTGGTAATCTATGCGCTTTTGGTAATCCAAAAATGATTGGAAGGGAAGGTGCATCTACTTTTAAATAACTTGGAGTTTCTTAGTCTATTAACCACGATCCATTGGGAAGTCCCTTTCAACATCGACGTTTTATTCACTCCACGTCTGAATACAGGTAATGGAAAGACAACACAGATTACAACGCAACGAAATCCAAGAGTAATGTTTAATTAACCGACAACCATTATTTTTACAAAGAATTTATCAAAAATGTAATTCCTCGAGCAACGTTTACAAATGTTTACAAAAAGAAATCGAAAAAAAGGTGACTGAATTGTTACTCGGATGATTAAGTGAATGTTTAACTTTCGTTATTATTAGTTAATATGGCTTTCTTAAAGTACTGGAGAGGTTTAAGGAAAGTCTTCTGGTCTCATCCTAAACGAAACGAAAATTCCAATCTACACCTCCTCGCGGGAGAAAGCGGGCAACGTCTTTGGCAGCTAACGTAGGTTTCGACCGACTGACTCCGGAGATAAAAAGTCAGCCTCTCTCAAGTGCCAACGGCCTTCTCAGAGGGCGGATGAGCGGGTGGAGGTCAGGGCACCTTGTTGTCCTTAGGAGGGAAAAGTGGTGGATGAACCACAAGGTGGTCAACGGCATGGAGATGTGGAAAGGAAATGGGAGTACTACCACATTACCTTTTTCTCTGGAGGGACGGAGGAGGAGAATAGCTAAATAAATATAATTATAGTTCTTCCTGAGGTAAAACAGTCTTCCGTTCGGTTCTCCGTATGGCTTCTCCGGGAAGAATCATCAGAGGAGAAAATAATAATATTTTCAATTCAATATAGGAACATGGAACGTACGAACTCTATGACGTGTGGGTAAACATGAAAATTTAAAAGTGCAAATGGACAAATTTAAACTGAGCATAGTGGGCTTAAGTGAAGTGAGATTGTCAGGAAAAGGTGAGATAGTATCAGGAAATTACACAATGTTTTATTCGGGGGCATTAAGGTCGAGAATAGTATGGCGATAGGAATGAAGAACGAAGTAGCAAGAAGTATTACCAAAGTGGAATACTGCAGTACAGGGTTGGTAAAAACCATGGTTTTTATTCAAAAAACCAAAAAAAAATTTTTTTGTTTGTTTAAACCTTTTTTTTTTTGTTTTGTTTTGTTTTGTTTTGTTTAAATAATTTGCTCTATGTATTTATATCACATATGGACAGAAATAAGCTTGTTTCGCCTTGGTGTTATTATGCAACAACTGGGTTATGCTGGAAGGGGTCACATAAGCTTAAAGCGGAATCCAAACCGCTTCTCGGCTTATATCCAAGAGAAATTGTCCTCCATTTGAAGTCGAAACCGGGACTAATTGGCCACAAATGCGATACGTCTGCCGACTCACTCACGAAGGACTCCTGATAAAAATACGTTGACTGATCCTTACATATTTGTTAATATAATCGTCAAGAGTCATTAGGACAGAAGGACAAAAAGATAAACAATTGTACAAATAGAACCATTATACAGAATTACATATGGACAATTTCAAAGTACTACAGAGTACAGAAGAACTAATTTTGTCCAAGTCAGTTCACAAACTTTTATTAGTCCAAGTTAAAGAAATATAACGACTTACTTTGCATATTAGTAAGAAAAGTGAATAAAGATACGAATTATTTGAGTCCACTTTGGCTCTGGCCCATTTATACAAAAATAGTTACCAAAGATTCTTATTATTTCAATAATTGCCTCCAGTGGGTTTTGTATGACCCCCCCCCCTCCCCAAAAAAGTACAGCATTTCGATGCATTTTATCAATAGTAAACATTATTAAAACGAAACAATGTTCAGAATTTTCCTTTTGTTGCATAACAATAATAACAAACTATAAAAAAATCACAAAAGAAACATCCATAAAGACATAAAAAAAATTGCTTTTGTAATATAATCTCTTTAAGTAAAGAATGGGGAATTTAGGTCTGAATATAGTACAAATAATATATGGGAGTGAAACGTGATAACCTACAAATATGTGTTCATCAAGATTTTACGAATAGTTACACTTTTACGAACATTTTTCATTTTTTGGTTTAAACCAGGTGGTTTTTTTTGAAAAAAAAAATCAGCTGGTTTAAACCACCTTGATTTAAACCAGTCAACCCAGTATAAAACTAAGTGCAGTCCAGTGGATACAGTATAAAACTATAACCAGTCAACCAGGCTGCAGTATAAAACTAAGTGCAAAACCAGTGGATATCGTGATAATACAAATGTATAATGCCAACAACTGACCACAATGATAATGAAGCAGAAGTAATGTATGATGAAATTAATGACATATTGCATCAGAAGGGAAGAGATAAGGTCAATCTCAGAGTAATGGAGACTTTAATAGCGTAGTAGGCCAATGAGCTGCGAATAAGGTGGTAAGACCATTTGGACTAGGTAGAAGAAACAAATGGGGCCAAATGCTTATCGACTTCTGTAGGCAACATGATATGGTGGTGACGAACACGTGGTTTAAGAAAAGAGAAACCAAGCTGCACACGTGGAAAAAGTCCAGGAGATAACAAACGCTACCAAATCGATTACATTCTTGTCAAACAAAGTTTCAGGAGTAATGTACAAAACATGAAGACACTACCGGAAGAGGATATTGATTAGGATCACAATCTCCTAGTGGAAGTGTCACTTGGTTAAAGTCGACTAAGAAAAATAGGAGGAGAAATCGAAAATAGAACTTAGAGCAACTAAGAGGTATGAATAGTGATGTGAATGAAGAGATCCAAAGAAAATTCTATGCAATGGGCGATATGATAGACAATGTAGACAATAGTTGGGGAGTAAACAGATTCTACCTGACACACTCCACAATAACATTAGGAGAATGGAACAAGCACGGAGAAAATATGGATAACTAAAGCGATGCCTAAGAAGACGGAGGAACACAGAAGACAAAAACCATGGACATCAAAGAATGCAGAAGGCTGAATAATGAATAAAAAGAGATGGACAAATCGAAAGAAAAGTACATGGAACAGATATGTAAAGAAATAATGGTACTTCAACGGCGCGGCAGATATGATCTGATTTATTAGAAAGCACAAGAATTAGGAAGGAAAGCTAAGAAAGGAATAGGCACTTTTGGAATTGAAGATCAACAAGGTCGTATAATCACTGACCAAAAAGAACCCTTAGAATTTGGGAGGAATACATAACAGATCTGTCTGAAGAAGAAAAAGGACCCAGTAAATTGAAAAGTGAAGTAGTACAAGCCATCAAAGACATGCGAAGGAGGAAGGCCACTGGAGACGACGACATACCAGCAGATTTGCTCAAGGGATTAGAAGACAAAAATGAAATGAAATCTTTGAGTTTTACGTCCCACGGTAATGCCGGTTAGGCGAAAGGAGACGGTGATGATGAGTAATGAATGGAATGGTGGAATGAAGAAAGTGGAAGAAAACGGAAGAACCCCGAGAAAACCCACGCACACGGTGTTTGTCCACCACAAAGTTCACTTGGCGGGGGCTGGATCGAAGCCGGGACCCCAAGCACCAGAGGTGAACGCTCTACCACTGAGCCACCGCGGCCCCTAGGGATTAGAAGACAATGGAAGTACTGACTTCACTTATTAACCAGATCCACCTGAGTGAAGAATGGCCCAAGTATTTTCTTGGTAATGATTGCATTACTATAGATATACCGCATTGACTTGAAACCTAATATTCCATTCCAAGTGCTGCTGTCGGCTGAAGGAATTCCACTCCCTTTCACTCCCTCTCGCTTAGCAACAGCTGAACCCTTATTTGGCTTAACGCGTGGGTGTGAGCTGTAGTTCACATTTTTGCCACGGCTCAAGACATTTTGGCAGCACTATAATAAAAAAGAAGAAGTACAGCGATCACAGAACCATTAGCTTTATTTCCCACACTGGAAAGATTATTGCACGCATACTGAACAGGCGCCTGGAAAGCAGGGTGGATTGAGTGACTTGATTTTTTAAATAAAAATCGTTGAATTAAATCGAATTCCGAAAGAAATTAATTTAAAGTGAAAATAAGTAAAATCCCGTTTCTGTTCTGTTATTTTGATTACATGGAAGTTAATAATCATAATACAATGAGACTCAAATGTACAGTATAGTATGAAAACAAGTATCATGCAGAGGATCATTAGGGAAAAATCCCGTTTTGTACAAGTAACGGAGCAATCCTGCTTTCTTCTTTTCGTAACATTGGTTTTGAGTTTTAAAATCGTTAACTATTCCAACGGGAAAATCACCATCGACATTTAAGACGAAAATGCTTTTTTGTGCGTGTTTGTTCCCAGATAATAGGGTGTATTTAGAAGGGTCCTATCCCCTCTCCAAAAAAAAAGAAAAATGTTAATTTTTTAACTTTAGGCGAAATTTATGTATTTCATGCCGCAAATTTATGTAGTTCAAAAATAGGTCCCTGACAAATATCAGTAACTTTTGTGAAAAAAAAAGTCATTTTGATAAACGTTGCTGTACTTTTTCCTTAATGCCTAACCTTTTAAGTTATATCATCTAAATTTAGGTGATAGGGTAGAATCTTCATTATTCGATTAAAAAAAAAGTACCAATAAGGCTTTTACTTCGTTTTCTTCAAGACTGGAGGCATTTTAGAACATATGCTTTCACGCCTTTCTGCGTTGAGGGATAGTGTCTGATAAAGTTAAAAATTTAAAAAGATATTTTTTGTTATGTTTATTATTATTATTTTTTGGCGGGTTACATTTTGCATCCAGACGATAGAAATTTTGCAGACTCGTTCAGTGCAACCTTTAATAATTTTCAGATGTTTTCAGATCTCTGTGTGGAAAAAGCGGGGTCCAGAGGGGCAAAAATGCTTTAAGAAAGGATATTTTTAACAAAAGATAGCTTTTTTTCGTGATTTTCCCGCCTCAGACGGAGACATATGAATGGTACCGTTTGAAAGGCTGTTCTATTCTGAAGAAAATTATGTACGTACTATGCTCCTAGGATAAATAGGATGTCTCAGGAAACTGTTACCAGAGACCCTGTTTTATACGGGAATCTGGGGTATTTGGGGGATATTATTTATCGCGGGCTTACTTTTGCACCTATAAGATTGAAATTTTGCATATTTACTCAGTGCACCCCTCGGTATTTTTTAGATTTGTTTCAGGTCTCTGCCTTAAAACAGGGGAAGGGGTCCACAGAGATAAAAATTTATAAAAGAAAGATATTTTAACAGAAAATTCCTTTTTTCGTGATTTACCCGCCCCAGATACATAATGGAGACATTTGAAGGGTACCGTTTGAAAATTTGTTTTATTCTGAAGAGAATAATGTACAAATCATGATCCTACGATAAATAGGGATGTCTGAGGATATTTTTATATTATATCCGGGTCATCTGGGGCATTATGGGAATGTTCTTAGCTCATTGTTAAATAGTTTCCTCACCCTTACTACTCAACATAGAAGCTTGAAATTTTGTACACACATTTAGTACACCCCTTAGTATTTCCCAGTTGATTTTGAGATCTGTGCGTTAACACAGGGGAATCCAGAGGGGATCAAAATTAAAAAAAAAAAAAAAAAAAAAATGCCAATTTCTCTCAAAATTTCCCGCTTCAGGGACATGATAGGGAAATGTAAATGTTACCGTTTCAAAAGCTGTTCTATTCTGAAGAGAGTGATAATGTACCATGATTCTAGGATAAATAGGGATGATGCTGTAGCTGCTTGACTGAAAGTCTATAATTTACCTTTAAAAAGAGCCATAATTTAAAAGGGTTAAGAAACATTGTTTGGGATTGATATAGGTTAACGATTGGGGATAATTCAAAATTCAACCCCAATACTTTCATTTAAATGGCATAATTAGCATTTAATACTAATTTATAATGCTTTTTCTTCAGTTCGCGACTTGTATTATACGAGGAGCAAGATTTGATTTAAATCAAAAAAATCGATTTAAATCAAAAAAATCAACAAAAATGATTTTTTTTAAAAAAAATCATGATTTCTTTCCACCCTGCTGGAAAGTAAAACAAAAGAGAGATTAGAGGAAGGTCAATTTGGATATCGGAGAGGAAAAGACACTAGAGATGCTATTGGGGTGACGAGGATTTTATCAAAAAGAGTTCTTGATATAAAGGAGGATATGTGCTTGTGCTTCATCGACTGACAAAAAGCTTTCGACTGGATCAATTGGACAAAACTTCCGAAAATACTTAAAGAAATTGGGGTCAACTGGAGAGACAGATGACTCATACGCAATCAGTACCAGGACAACGAGTAAAGTTGCAATTGAATGAAGGAGAACCAATACTGTGGAGACCGAAAGAAGAGTCAGACAAGGATGCACTATGTCGCCACTGCTATTTAACATTTACAGTGGATGTTTAATGAAGGAATCATCAATAGGAATTTGAGATTTCAAGATTAGAGGGGAGATCATTAACAAGATCAGGTATACAGATGATAAGGTTATTATAGCTAGAACCGAAGAAGGACTACAGGAGATAATTGACAAAATAGTTGACACTGGGAAACTATATGGAATGGAAATCAACATCGAAAAATCGAAAGTCATGAGAATATCCCATGGAAACACATCCCTATGGGTACGAGTAGAACAAAGAGAACTTGAAGAGTTCGATCATTTTAAGCATCAGGGAAGTATTTTGACGAGAGACGCTTACTGCACCAAAGAGATCAGGTCAAGAATAGCCATAGCCAAAGAAGCATTCAACAAGAGAAAATCATTCTTAACTAGCGGCTCAATATTGGACTAAGGAGGAAGTTGGCCAAGTGGACTGTATTGGACTGTACGGTTCAGAGACTTGGATATTACGGAAGTTAAGTATTTAGAGAGCTTTGAAATGTGGTTTTGGAGGAAGATGGAGAAGATAAAATGAACAGAGAGCTCAACAAACGAAGATGTTTTAAATCGGATACGAGAGAAGAGAATGCTGTAGCTAGCATCTTTCGTAGGAAGGCTAACTGAATTGGACACATCTTGCGAAGAAATTGTCTTCTTCATTCTGCCAAAGTAGGAAAGTTGGAAACAAAGCGAGGAATTGGAAGAAGAACTGATCAATGATTTGAAAAATAGAAGAAAATATTGATTTAAAAGAGGAAGCTGAAGATACACATAAAAGAAACAATTCCAGGCCCAAATCTACGATTGAAAAAATCTCGTTAGTCCCAAGACTTACCAAAAGGCAGAATACATAATAATAATAATAATAATAATAATAATAATAATACACCCTACTGCTTCATTAAGTATATCTGTAATCATTGTGGTTCATAAACTTCTCATAAGGCGATGTAAAGTATGAATATCATACGTACAATATACCGAACAGAATTACTTTTAGTGCACCACTAGAAACAATTATTGAAAAATTATAATTCTTTCACTAATTTCCTTTTTATTGTCCCCTAAAAGATTTCCGTTGGACGACATGAAAATATCACACTTAGCATAGATAAAAGTCAATTGCCAGAAGCAATTGCTAAAAATTTACAGTTCTTTTACGATTCGTGTATAAATAGGGCTTCCGGATGTGTAGCATAAATACTACACTGCAAAAACAAAACCCAACCTATGCTAGGTAGCCACTAAAGAGCACGAATGATATCTGAGTCCGAGTAGGGTGAAGCTGATAGGCCCACGCTGTAGCGCGTCCGAAGGGAGCAGGCGAGCCAGCGAAGGTGTATATACAAGAAAGCGAGGGTAGTGGAAAGAAGAGAGTTTTGGCAATGAGACGAATTTCAATAGAACTAGTCATGGTTTCATACTAGTAACGATACACTTGTAAACATAAAATTCAGGTTCTGTACACTGTGAAGAAATATACCGCTTGTATTTAATTCTGTCGCCTGCAAAAATTTGCATGCTGTCTTACGTCTTAATCTCTCCCTCACTATGTTTACTTGAGTAACATTCTTTGATTCATCTATTTCTTTGGGAAGGTTCTAGATTACTGGTTCCCCATGTAGGTTAGTAGCTGGGTTGGTTTCTTTCTGTAGTAAAGTTTATACATTTAATTTACACAGTATTGCCGAGCGAGCGTTAGCGAGTGAAGGCGGGTTAGAGCCCCGCAGGGCACGTTGTTTTCTGTCTTTATTACTGCTCAATGGGAAGGGGACCAATAATCTAGAACCTTGCCTATTTCTTTCTCTTCTTCATCCTGAATACCAATTTTAAATTTCCCATTCTGGTGGAGCTTTGTATTTTGTACTTGATAAATTAAATAAACGTTAAATAGTATACTTGCGGCTCAACAAAATTAGCCTTGCACTAAACAGTAATAGAACTAAGTCTCCCCCTAATCCTTTTATTCTATGCATTACATAATAATTACAGGATACACATTCACTTATACACACAAACAACAAATATATATTTTTGTCTATGCTTATGCATGTGTCATCAGAAACAAATATGTTTAAAGTATTTTTAAAGACTTCAACCGGCATGACAATAAAAAGCATATTTTGAAATGATAATAAAACACAAATGACATTTAATTTGTTGTTACATCATTATTTTATAACTTGCTATTTACGGAAACGACCTAACATACAATACTGAACCTTTAGCTACTTACATGGTGTGTACGATAATTTCACTCCATAATATGTCAAATATCCCAACACTGAAATTCACCGAGACCACGTTGTACGAATTTCGCTTTTCGTTTATTTCTATAGTTTCAATAATTTTCAATAGGGGACGCCAACAATAAGGTGGACGTGGAGAAGAAAATGCATAATAATTATTGTTTCCTAAAGAATATCCTAATTCATTCTTCGTTACTGTTATGTCAAATTTAGTGAAAACAGTTTTACGTTTGTTTTAGAGACTGATTTGATTTGAAGATTAAAGTCCCTTTTGACACAGCGACTATGAGAAACGTGAATTTCCCGTTTCTTAGAAAGTCGTCCGATGTCCCGAGAATGCATTTCAAAAACAAACGTCACGGTTTTGGCTCGTAGCCTCGTAGTTACAGGGTACTTGGTGCATGGATTTCTTCAGTATTATGAAGAGAAGAATTGCTCTATAAGTTGAAGGACTTTCTTCAACAATAAAAACAGTCATAAAAAAAAATACGACATTCAAGCGAAAGTCGATGCCTCTAATCCTAGTTCCTATTAAACGATGTAAGGTAATGTGAAAATTACAAGTTGAAATAAGGATAAATAATTAAAAATGGGTTATTTTGAAAGAGTGGAGAATTCTTCCCCATTGACGTGCTTTATATACATATATAGGGTGCTTCAAAACAACACCGACAACGTTTGGGAGGTGAACTCTACCGCGGTGGCTCAGTGGTAGAGCGTTCACCTCTGGTGCTTGGGCTCTCGGGTTCGAGTCCAGCCCCCGCCAAGTGAATTTTGTAGTGGACAAACACCGTGTGCGTGGGCTTTCTCTGGGTTCTCCCGTTTCCTCCCACTTTCTTCATTCCACCATTTCATTCACTAGCACTACTCATCATCACCGTCTCCTTTAGCCTAACCGGCATAACCGTGGGACGTATAAACTCAAAGATTTCATTTTATTTCATTTACAGTATCTCCCATACTTTTGGAGCTATTGACCTTTAAAGTTCATGACCAGTTTTTTCATGTTTTCAGCCTCATATTACCCCGAAAGGGAGCATTTGTGCACCCAGATTGGTCTATACTTTTTGTCTTAGCTTGCTGTCAGGAATCATCTCCGACACGTTGTCGGTGTTGTTTTGAAACACCCTGTATATATAGTAAAATCGCTCAAATCGTCCCCACGCGGCTACAAAGGAAGAGGAACACAATTGAAGAAAACCGCGTGTTTCTTTGTTACATGGGAGGGATAATTGAACATGTCTTTCCAGTTGAGGGTGGCCTGCCAGTTGACCTGCTGAAAAAGAAAGCGATGTTGCAATTTTCACCCTCTTGCTTACTGATTCTTCAGTAATCTTCGCAGAAAGACAGATTTATCTAGTTTTTTTCGTTAATTTTGTTTTCATTGCATCCTCCTCCTTCCGTCTCCCTTAGCTTGAAGGGCATAGTTATGGGACGTTAAACTGAAATATTTCATTTAATTTGAATTCGATTTGGATATGTTGTAAGGAAGAGAAAAAAGAAATCAATCATTAGTTTCATGAAATGTGCTTATATTACTCTTAAATATAGCATATTGTTAATATTATGTAACTTCCATAACGATAACGCTTCCTCCTTCCCCTCCCGGAAGGCAGTGCCGCAAAAGCCCGATGAGAAAAAAATACAGTCTTTCTTTGCCACTCCCAGAAATCCGTCCTTGACCGTCCCTGTCCATACTATTATACTGAATTCCTTTAATGATTGTTTTTTCTATTATTATTATTATTATTATTATTATTATTATTATTATTATTATTATTATTATTATTATTATTATTATTATTATTATATAATGTATCCTCGATAACAAAAGTTTAGCGATGGCAACAACGTATTACTTCGACACCGAACACGTGCCGTTTATGGCTTATTTGGAGTGTTATTTATGAGGGCGGTTAGGGTAAATTTTCTGCTTAAGTACAAAGGAAGCCGGTTGGGGACCAAAAGAACGTCTCGACTATACGGAGTGGACCATTTATCTCGATACGGCCTTGTACTTTTTAAACTAATAGAGAAAGAAGCTACATTTTGTATTCTCTGTAGACTTTGGTGCAAGTTGTCTGCAATCCTGGTGTCGATCATTTTCTTCCGAATTGTGCCCACATCTTCTAAGATCGGCCTGGATGTACCAAAACTCTGTTGTTTGAGGTTATCTTCGTTCACGGACAGTCGACAATAATAATGAACTTAACGTATGTTTTTATATATATATATATATATATATATATATGAACAGTGGCGTATTTACGATTTTGTTTCGGGGAGGGCTTTACTAACTTTCGGGGTGGGGGCTTTGCTGAAAATGTGAAAATTCTCCAAGATATTTCATATACTTTACTATAGTAAGTAAGATTTCGGGGGGCTTAAGCCTAAATACGCCACTGGATATGAAGCAGATTTAGTGTATATAATGTATTTATGTATGTAATCCGTTAAAAAAGTTTTAAAAATTAACACTACTGGTTTTGTCCATAGTAAAAGTGAGCGTAAGATATTCGTCTTTATGTTTTCATTTTTCTCTAACTTATTAATTTTCATAGTCCTTCGCTAATTTCAATCATAACAAACAGAAGTAGTAGTAGGGACCCCGTTATATTGAGCCGAGTCAGCAAAAATTTTCTCGATTCTGATTGGCTGAGAGAGGTCACGTGACGTTAGGCCCCGCCCACGCGGGAAATTCAAATTTTCAGGTCACGTGGTATGACGTCATGAGTCACCCTGTGGGGAAATCCCTCATTCTCTTTTATGACCGGGATTTTTGAAATTTGTTCCCTTTTACGGGTAAGATGTGTGTTTTGATTGGTTGATAGCTGTCACGTGATCTTAGACCCTACGATATTTGAAATTCGTTCCCTTTTACGGGTAAGATGAGTGTTTATGATTGGCTGATAGAGGTCACGTGATCTTAGGCCCTGGGATTTTTAAAATTCGTTCCCTTTTATGGGTAAGATGAGTCCTTTGGTACCACGATGATAGAGGTCACGTGATCTTAAGCCCTGTGACTTTTGAAATTCGTTCCCTTTTTATGAGTAAGATGAGTGTTTTGGTACCTCGATTCTGATTGGTTGATAGAGGTCACATGATCTTAGACCCGCCACACGGTGAACAGAATACGTGGGAAAACCCCATCACTCATTTGTTTCCATTTTTTACGGGTAAGATGATTGCTTTGGTACCACAATGTTGATTGGTTGATAGAAATCGCATAATCTTACACACCCACCCCAATGCTAGACATTCAGAGTGCTATGACGACGATCCACCCTCGACCTGGATTTTTTTTAATGGTTATCCTTTTTGGTACCTTAAAGTTCCCATGGAGGGTTCAACCCATCCTTAAATAACCCTTTTATGGTATGATATTGTACGGAAGTTTACATTAAATATTATCGTTCTCTTTGGCAGATAAGATGATTACCAGCTTTCTTACCTTGATGGAGATTCTGTCCTTGAATTAGTAGCCTATGTCTCTGGAAGTAACAATGGTGAAAGAGGGGTGTCGCTTGTAGATTTCTTATAACACATTGTTGTGAGTTTAAGCGATTTTTTAAACGCTCAGTAAGCGCTTCATTAATGGAAACAGTGTTGCCAGATTTTTTTTAACCTAAACTGCTCCGATTCTTTTCGAAACAGTTCCGCAGAGTGCAAGAAATTTTAAACTAAAAAATTTTTCGAACTAAAAAAATTTCAAAACTAAAAAAAATTTTAAACAAAAATTTTCAAACAAAAAATTTTGAAACAAAAAAGTTTCAAACAAAAAATTTTTGAACCCAAAAAAAAATTCGAACTAAAAATTTTGAAACAAAAAAGTTTCAAACAAAAAATTTTCGAACCCAAAAAAATTTCGAACTAAAAAATTGAAACAAAATTTTGTCGAACTAAAACATTTTTAAAACAAAAGTTTCGAACTAAAGATGTAAATCACATCTAAAAATTTTCAAATCAAACTTTTTATCGAACTAAACTTTTAAAATTTTCGAACTAGAAATTGAAACCAAGTTTAAGAAAAAATCCTAAGAAATGTTTCTCCAGGAATCGAACTCAGGTCTTTCAAACCAAAGATGTGTATGCTAACCGCTTAAATGAATTCGGTTTTAATCGATCTTGGTGGGTTTCGAACCATGGTCCTTGAAAAGATACACATATACTTTAAGAAAATAAATCTGACAGTGTAACACTTCTCAAATCAAACTTTTTATCGAACTAAACTTTTAAAATTTTCGAACTAGAAATTTAAACCAAGTTTTAGAAAAATCCTAAGAAATGTTTCTCCAGGAATCGAACTCAGGTCTTTCAAACCAAAGATGTGTATCCTAACCGCTTAGCTATGAATGAATTCGGTTTTAATCGTGCTTGGTGGGTTTCGAACCATGGTTCTTGAAAAGGATACACATATACTTTAAGAAAATAAATCTGACAGTGTAACGCTTCCGTTCGTGGATTAAAATAAAATGCTGATAGACTTCTTTGTGTGACGACATAGAAGTACATATGATTGAAAAAATGCAAACGTCAGCGAATCGCATTACTTTAGTTTTACTACGAACGTGTCAGCATGATTCATGAAAAAAGCAAACATTGACATTCTCGTATGGAATATGAGGAAAATGAAATGTCGTCACAGTTACGACAAGTAGTGACATGATCCTGACAGAAAGCATTTGGGATCAGAACTGTGATACTAGATGTTGTAACTATTGAGAAACGTGAATGACGTCACGATCGATTGTTACACATCGTTTTGGTTCGTGATTCATGACAAAAGCAGCGAGCGTTTTGATTGGTTCGTTGTGATGTCATTTTATAAATTTCCTCGTTTCTGATTGGCTGACGGTGACATCGTTTTCACAACGACCTAAATAAAAATCTAAATTTCATTTTTCAAAGCCTACATCGCTCTCAACTGTGAAGTGAAGAAGATCTGGTTTTTTTAGAAGTGTCTTCATTTAAGCTTTACTGCACCGACTTTTTGTTCATTGAATTTGAGGTAAGTTCAGTGAGATTTTATTTTTCACACAAGATTCGAAAATCATTTTTATTTTATATTTGTGGGGGTGGATCACTCATACACTGTTTTACTTTTAGTACGAAATATTTAGACTATGAAGAAATTAGTGGAATGGGAAAGTGGGAGTACGAATCAGGATCCCCACACATTAGAAGTAAGCACGATAAATGATATGTTTAGCGACCCTTCAGTGAACTCCCGTCGGGAATTGAACCATGGCCAGAAAATGTGTGCGCTTAGTTTTGAAAAGAATGCATTACAAAATTTCAGAAACTATGCCTGAGAATAATATGGTTCGATTCCCTTTGAAAGCATTAGCGGCCCCTTCAGCTTAACGTGATATTCGAGCAACCGCCCGGGATTGAACCAAGGCCAGAGGCGTGTACGTCAATCATTTAGCTTAGTTTTGAAAAGAATGTATGATAACGCGTGAGAATATTAAATTTTTTTAAGAAAAGGCTTGACAACGCTCCGATGTGGGAAAGCAAACCCCACCGAGGATTGAACCAGGACCTTTCACGTTAGAAGCATGTACGCTAACCACTTAGCCACGAGTACATGAATATGTGGTTAAAAAGATTTACGCTATACAGATTTTGTTTTGACAATTACGTATGTGTAACGTTAATGGTTGGTGAATCTCTTCAACTTGCAAACGCATCATTTAAAGGTCGTTGTGAGTAGAAAAAATGCTTACGCGTACTTTGTCACATCTCAGTACTGTTGAAACATTCATTCATGCATTCTTTTTATCACTATAGAATGGCAGGTCAGTTACATGCTGATGTAATGGTTTCGAGTTTGACAGCAATAAAATACACATTTCAGTAACATAATTATTTAAAAAAAAACTTTGATTTCTAGTACATGTGCTTTCATAATGCGATTCTGTACGTCACCGCCAGGGGAATCAAACTCAGGACCTTTACATGAATTGCTTAGTTAAGAATTTATCATGAATGTTATGATTTCCTGGGCTAAGCAGTTAGCATACGCGCCTTTGGCGTGGGAGACCCGGGTTCGATTCCCGGCGGGGAGCTCATGTAGTTCGGATTCCACGTTAATCAGTAGGTCCACGTCTCATATAGCCTCGCTACTGAAAGGGACGCTAAACTAAAAAATCAAAAAAATCAACTCAAATTCACGCTGCTCAATTCCTTTTTCCCATTACATATTTGTTTTACCGCACCTGTTTGTTTGTTTTCATTTTTTAATCATGGCCGAATCGTGTTTTACTGTTTGTAATGAAATCACTCGTCATTATAGACGATTTATGTACGTTTATGTATTATGAGGTGTGCACGTCAACCATTTAGCTTAGTTTTGAAAAGAATGTATGATAACGCGTGAGAATATTAAATTACAGAAAAGGCTTGACATGCCCCGACGTGGAAAGCAAACCCACCGAGGCTTGAACCAGGGCCTTCCACGTCCGAACCATGTACGCTAACCGCTTAGTCACAATAATAAAAAAAAAATACACTATACAGATTTTGTTTCGACAATTACGTATGTGTTACGCTAATGTTCGATGAATCTCTTCAACTTGCAAACGCATCATTTAAAGGTCGTTGTGAGTGGGGAAAAAAAATGCTTACGCGTACTTTGTCACATCTCAGCACTGATGAAACATTCATTCATTTCATGCATTCTTTTTATCACTATAGAATGGTAGGTCAGTTAAATGCTGATGTAATGCTCTCGAGTTTGACAGCAATAAAACACTCATTTCAGTAACATAATTATTTATTTTTTTTAACTTTGATTTCTAGTACACGTGCTTTCATAATGAGATTCTGAACGTCACCGCCAGGAATCAAACTCAGGACCTTTACATGAATTGTTTAGTTAAGAATTTATCATGAATGTTATCAGGTGATTAAGATTTTTCTTTCTTCTTTTCTTTTGTAGTAAATTCACGCTGCATAATTCCTTTTTCCCCACATTACATATTTGTTTTACCGTACCTGTTTGTTTGTTTTCTCCTTTTATTAACATGGCCGAATCGGGTTTTATTGTTCGCAATGAAATCACGCGTCATTATAGACGATTTAACATTGAGGGCAGAATGCTCGAAGTTCAATTCAACGCACCACCCGTAGGAACCGATATCATACAGTATGTACATAATAGTTTCCAAGCAATGCTGGACCATTTGTTAGCCAATGTCGACGATGAGGCGATGGTTGGTTTATCGGTAATATCACCACGCAACACGAATAAACCGTTTTGGGTGAGTTTTCGCCAAGCACGAAACTTGACACTGGAAACGATGTGGGCCTCGTTCGAAAGAGTGTTACAAAGTAACAATGCATTTCTCCTGCACGAGCCATTCACCGTTCATTTTCATCGTGTGGATATTCCACGTGGCTACGGATATGGAGATCGTTTAGCACAAGGAATACTTCAAAATGAAGAATTGTTACGTTGCAAGCGAGGGATTGTACGTGTAAAAAATCAAGATTCAAGGTGCCTGGCGTACGCCCTTGTTATTGCTATTGGCCTGAAAAAATACAAGAATGTAGATGTGAAACGACATAGACAATATCAAGATCAATCAAAATGTGTTGTAGACGATGAAGTGAATGCATTATGTTCAAATGCAGGAGTGAATTTGGATCATGGTGCCAGTGTAAATGAAATACGACAATTCCAGGCATACCTTAAAGAATATAAAATTACAGTGTATACCAGTTTCACAGGTCATGACATCATGTACGAGGGACCGAACGATGAAAATCGCACTCCCATAAATTTAATTTGTTTGGCTGGCCATTTTGACATCATTCAATCTTTAACTGCTTGTTTTGCAACCAAGTTCTACTGTGAAGCGTGCCATAAAAAATACAGTAAACGTAACAGACATGTGAAAAATTGTCCTGTTACGTGCTCCAAATGTTTACAGAGACCACTATGCGACAAGAATCAAACGCTGATATTATGCAACGACTGCAATCGGCAATTTTACGGCGAGGAATGTTTTAACAATCATCGTAATATTGTATATCATCAAGGGGAACCTATATGCAACATGGTGAAGCAATGTACTAAATGCTACAGAGTTTATTCTTTTGTACGAAGTGGACAACGCATTCACGATTGTAATGAGATCTTTTGCAATGTTTGTAAGAAGATTGTTCCAGGATCGCATCAATGTTTTATGCTTCCTGATCGCCAATGCTTGAAACCAGGTGTTCCTTCACTCATGCACGCAAAGAAAGCCTTGTTGATATTCTATGATATAGAATCTATGCAGGACACGAATATTGGCGATAATACGTATGTACACATTCCAAATTTATTGGTTGCACAACAAGTATGTTATGTATGTGTTGAAAACAATAATATCCAGCAGTCTTGCAGTACGTGTGGTCAGCGCCAGCATATTTTCCAAGGAGAGGATCCAGTTTATAATTTTCTCCAGTACTTGCGGGAACGTCGTCCCAATATAAATAGGATTTTCTGTGTCGCGCACAACGCTAAGGGCTACGATGGACATTTTATCCTAAAGACCATGGTCGAACAATGCCAATGGAGACCCGACGTCATATTAAATGGGACCAAGATACTGAGTTTAACGTTGAATAATCTGACGTTCATTGACTCGTTGAACTTCCTACCTATGGCATTAAGTAAATTATCAAAAGCGTTCAATTTACCCGCAACCAAAGGCTACTTCCCGCATTTCTTCAACACCAAGGAGAATCAATCGTATATTGGACCACTTCCAGAAACGAAGTATTATGGTGCAGATGAAATGGTCGTCGAAGACAGAAACAAGTTCATGCAGTGGTACAACGATCATCGTAATGACACGTTTGATTTTCAGAAAGAAATTCTCAAGTATTGTATTCAAGATGTCAATGTACTGCGACAAGCATGCGTTTCGTTTATGACGTCATTTGAAACAGAAACCAAAGTGAATCCCTTCTTGGAGACGATCACGATTGCCAGTGCTTCCAATCTAGTATTCCGCCGGAATTTCCTCAAACCCAATACCATAGGAATTCTACCGGCACATGGCTATCGATGGAGAAGTACCCAATCGATCGCTGCAATGCAATGGCTGGCCTACATTGAAAAAACCGAAGAAAAACAAATCTTACATGCGGCCCGACAAAAAGAAGTGTTTATTGCGGGATTCCATGTTGATGGTTACTACCAAGATCCTGAGACGTTAGAGGAGCACGTCTACGAGCATGCCGGTTGCTTTTACCACGGGTGTAAAGTATGTTTTACTACAGGCCGTAATCAGCCCATCTACAGCAATCCAGAAGACACTATGGAATTCCGTTATGAACGAACGCAAAGAAAAAATGCAAGACTGCGTGAATTGGGGTACATTGTACATGAAATGTGGGAGTGCGAATTTAATCAGTTCTTAAAACAAAATCCTGCAATGGCGACGTATCTGAAGAATCACCCGTACATGAACCGCAGACCATTAAATCCAAGAGATAGTTTTTTTGGAGGAAGGACCAATTGCGTGAAATTGTACCATCAAGTCGACGAAAAAGCAGGGGAAGTAATAAAATATTTCGATATTGTCTCACTTTATCCTTACATCAATAAGTGTGCTAAATACCCTGTAGGCCATCCACGAATTTATCTACAGGGTGATGAAAATATACCACCAATAAATAAAGTCAATGGTCTAATCAAAATATCGATATTACCAAGTCGCCATCTTTATCATGGTCTCCTGCCTTACCGATGTAACAAGAAACTACTCTTTCCACTGTGTGCTGCGTGTGCCGAAGAAATGAACCCAGACCCTACAGCAACGTGTACACACAACGACCAGGAGCGGTGCCTCACTGGAACATGGGTATCATATGAAATCCAGAAAGCAGTAGAATTAGGATATCAACCAGTGGAAATTTTTGAAATTTGGGATTATGACATTGAACAATATGATCCCATCACGAAAACAGGTGGCTTGTTCACGGAATATATCAATACATTTTTAAAATCAAAAATGGAAGCGTCTGGCTGGCCCAGTTCCTGTGTCAGCGAAGAAGACAAATCAAAATTCATACAAACCGTCCTGGAGCGTGAAGGTATTGCATTGGATCCGTCCAAAATTGAAAATAATCCTACACGAAGAAGTTTATCTAAGCTTTGTCTTAATGCTCTTTGGGGAAAACTTTCGCAAAGATCAAACTTTAGCCAGACCACAATTATTGATCGGCCGGAAGAATTTTATGAAAAACTCACTTCCCCCGACATTAAACTCCATCAAATTGTACCCATCAATGATACGATGTTGTATGCGTTCTGGGAGTACAATGAACATGTGCCTGTTCAAAACCGAAACACCAATGTCGTGTTAGGTGCATTTACAACATGTCAGGCACGTCTGGAACTGTACAAGTACCTGGAAATGTTGCAGGAACGTGTTTTATATTTCGACACGGATTCTGTAATATTTACGGAGAAGCCCGGGGAGCCAACCATTGAACCTTCAACGTACTTGGGATGCTTATCGAATGAGATGGAGTCTTATGGACCACGAGCATACATCAAGACATTTGTCAGTGGAGGACCAAAAAATTACAGCCTAGAAATATACAATCCGGATACCAACGTCACCAGTTACATATGCAAAATTAGAGGATTTACATTAAATTACAATGCAGGACAACAATTAAATTTCAACACGCTAAAAGAAATGATTACAAATCAATGCCGTGGACAAGTCACCATCACTATCCCCCATAAGATATGCAGGACCAAAGACCATACCATCGTCACACGCAAAGAAGAAAAAATGTACAGTATCCAGTACACAAAACGTCGATTTAAAGAAATCAATTCCTACGATACGGTTCCGTACGGGTACGTTAAAAAACAGAAGATGGAACTGGAAAAAGAAGATGAAGAAGAAAAAACTGTAAACACCCAATAAGGCCGCCATTTCTTTTTTTCCTTTTCCTTTTTTTCCACTCCTTAACCACAAAGCAGCAACACCAAGAAGAAAATGAAGTACCCACAAGAGTTTATAAACCATCAACACAACCATCAGTGGAAGAAAATGCAGTCATCTCGTATCCAAGGAGGAACCTTAACCACAAAGCAGCAACACCTAGAAAAATGCAGTACCCAGAAAAAAGTTCGTAAACCACCATCAGTGGATGAAATGTACCCGAGGAGGGGGAAGATGAGCCTAAGCACATCCATCATTTACGAGTAAGTTTTATTTCTCTCTTATCAATATTGACTCATTTTTATTGTTTCAGAAAAAAGAAATTCTTAAAGTAATCCGTCGTTTCTTCTTTTTCTTTACAGGATACGTCTACAACATTCGAAGATGATGATACGTCCAATATATTCATTAAACTAGATCCTGTATTTATTATGTTAATAAACATGTATAGGAAGAGCACATACTTTTCGTTAAAATACAACAAGTTGAAAAAAAAATATGTTTTATTATTTCTTGAAACCCTGAACACTTGTTTTCAAATCATGGTAATCTTGAAAATTTAAGGTGGAAAATATATTCAAGATTTGGTTTACATGATTTTGTTCGAAAAAATAATTAAAGAATTTTTTTAGTGTCCAAAATTTGATTTTTAATTTAGTTCGAAAAAATTTTTAATTTGAAAATTTTCAAATGTGGTTTACATCTTTAGTACGAAACTTATTTTTAAAAATTGGTTCGAAATTTTTTTAAAATTTTTAGTTCGAAAAATTTTGATTTGAAAATTTAGTTCAAAAGTTTTTAGTTTAAAATATTTTTTCGAAAAATTTTTAATTTTTTTTAGTTCGAATTTTTTTTGGGTTCGCAAATTTTTTGTTCGAAAATTTTTTGATTTGAAAATTTAGTTCGAAAGTTTTTAGTTTAAATTTTTTAGTTCGAATTTTTTTGAAATTTTTGTTTCAAAATTTTTTAGTTCGAAAATTTTTTGTTTGAAAATTTTTGTTTAAAATTTTTTAGTTCGAAAAATTTTTTAGTTTAAAATTTCTTGCACTCTGCGGAACCGTTTCGAAAAGAATCGGAGCAGTTTAGGTTAAAAAAAATCTGGCAACACTGTTTCCATTAATGAAGCGCTTACTGAGCGTTTAAAAAATCGCTTAAACTCACAACAATGTGTTATAAGAAATCTACAAGCGACACCCCTCTTTCACCATTGTTACTTCCAGAGACATAGGCTACTAATTCAAGGACAGAATCTCCATCAAGGTAAGAAAGCTGGTAATCATCTTATCTGCCAAAGAGAACGATAATATTTAATGTAAACTTCCGTACAATATCATACCATAAAAGGGTTATTTAAGGATGGGTTGAACCCTCCATGGGAACTTTAAGGTACCAAAAAGGATAACCATTAAAAAAAATCCAGGTCGAGGGTGGATCGTCGTCATAGCACTCTGAATGTCTAGCATTGGGGTGGGTGTGTAAGATTATGCGATTTCTATCAACCAATCAACATTGTGGTACCAAAGCAATCATCTTACCCGTAAAAAATGGAAACAAATGAGTGATGGGGTTTTCCCACGTATTCTGTTCACCGTGTGGCGGGTCTAAGATCATGTGACCTCTATCAACCAATCAGAATCGAGGTACCAAAACACTCATCTTACTCATAAAAAGGGAACGAATTTCAAAAGTCACAGGGCTTAAGATCACGTGACCTCTATCATCGTGGTACCAAAGGACTCATCTTACCCATAAAAGGGAACGAATTTTAAAAATCCCAGGGCCTAAGATCACGTGACCTCTATCAGCCAATCATAAACACTCATCTTACCCGTAAAAGGGAACGAATTTCAAATATCGTAGGGTCTAAGATCACGTGACAGCTATCAACCAATCAAAACACACATCTTACCCGTAAAAGGGAACAAATTTCAAAAATCCCGGTCATAAAAGAGAATGAGGGATTTCCCCACAGGGTGACTCATGACGTCATACCACGTGACCTGAAAATTTGAATTTCCCGCGTGGGCGGGGCCTAACGTCACGTGACCTCTCTCAGCCAATCAGAATCGAGAAAATTTTTGCTGACTCGGCTCAATATAACGGGGTCCCTACTACTGAAGTCATCCTTAAGCCTCCAAGATAATATATGCTGTGTTTTATTATTTTCTTCTTTAACCTAAGGTACCCTGAAAGGTATCCGTAATGTTGGGATGAATATTGTCTTCACTGATATCCCATCGGGATGCTTGAAATAAAACATACGCAATGTTCAGTTCTTCATATCCTCGGTATTGCAGAAAAAGTCAAAACACAAAAAGAATGTTTATTTTTTTTAAACGCTGTTATCACTTCACTTTCGTCCTTCACTGATTTTAAACCTAAGGATTAGGGATGATCGAAACGTCTCATATATACAACCTGTACCGCATTCTATCAAATAGGTTTATATTTTTTCACGAAATTTATAATGAGGCATAATATTTAGTCGTACGCGGTGACTAATTCATCACTCATTTTAGAGGAAATGTACTCCATATTCATTACTGATTTTGACAGCAGTCACTGGGGATCATGGGAAAGCCTCAAAGAAAATACACACCACGTCGAATCAAAATGAATAATTTTGATCAAAGTTAATTTATCGGGGAAAATTATTTTGTCACTGAAAATTCTACCATTCAATTTAACCAGCATCGTGTATCTGTTCGTTTATCTATATTTTCGCAATCTTCCTAAATAAGCTTGTTGCTTGATATTAAAATCCGTAAAGAATAAAGGATAAAATTACCCCATGTTAAAATCTGTTCATAGAATAAAAAAATGTGATAACAAAATAATTTTCCAGCACAACACGTGCAAAAGAAATGTTCTAGGCATTTTGATAGAAAATAGTGTATATTTTCTTTATGACTTTGCAATGATTTCTATTGCTTTCGGTCGAAATCGGTCAAAGATAAGTGGATAAATGGAGATGTGGTCCTCTGAACTTCTAAGTTTCGTATAATATATAAAAATAATTCCCCCCCGATAAATTACGTCAAAATCCGACTTTTATTAACATAGCTCATATTTAAATTAAAGGTTTCTGCTCATCTTTGACACTTTCTAATGGTTCTACTCCTTGGGGTTGAAATCTTTCAATAACAAGAGAGTTTATTCTGTTCCTTCTTCTCTACCAATGTTCCGGAAAAGTTCCGCCAAAATCCTCCGATTTCATTGAAACTTAATGTGTGTTTTGTTTGAGATTATAGAATTACTTCGGGTGTTTGCAATTGAAACTAACCAGAGGGAAGATGTTGAATTCACCATATCTTATGAAAGTATTAAATAAAACTTTCCAGAAAATCTCTCATTTCCATAATACATTGTGTGTGGTATTATTTGAGCCTGCAATAAGGCGAAGTCCAAAATATTCTATTTATTTTAGCTGGCATTACTCGAGGTCAAGGGATCAAATTTACAGGGGAAGAGGTCATATTGACTCCAACTTTAAAGCTATGTTTCAGGGAAACTTTCGTAAGACAAAGAATTCTTGTTTTCATGAAACAAAACATTTGTTCCTTTAGAAGCTTAAGCACTTCCTTTTTGGCTGGTGTTAAAATTAGTGAATGGTAAAGTGACGACAATCTCCAATTTATAAAAAGAAAAGAAGTAAACAAATAACTTACGCTCTCTTCTAGAATATATAACGTATTTACTGTAGTGTGTGTTATTTTAATAAGAAAGCATAGAGTTGGACGACTTATCCGAATTTATCTACTTTTATTGCAGCTCCAAACAATAGGCTTATTTCAAAATTTAAGAGAGAACCACACACCAAGCTTCATTAAAATTGTATTAAATCATCATTGTGTCGGTTTAATTTATTCTGACCCTCATTCCAAGAAATTTAATTCTTTAGTTGACTTACCTCGCGAACTACTTTAACTTCAGATACTCGTTAATTGTTTAATGTTGAATTAATTTTTATTGCATCTAAAGGTATGAACATGATCATGTTTCTATTAGTTCAAAAGAAGGAGTTGAATACACACAAAACGATGATTATGAGCCTTGGTTTTTGACTTTTCGTTCGTATGTAATCTGATTGTGTATTGAGTGTTGTATAATATTAAAATATTTATCCAAGTGAATACTATTTTCCATGAATTTACGTTACTTAATCGCTGTTGTTATTGAAGTTGACGATACGCATCCTAGTGTCTCGCTCTAAAATTCATATCCCTCTCCAAATAGATTTCTATTTCTTTTGAGTTATTTCTTCGTTTTTTCAACAAGTTTATATAGCATCTGCACCTCATGGTCTTCGATTGCCCCTTCCTGCTCGAACAAAGAAAGATTGGAAATAGACTAGTTTCCTTGGTTTACGGTCGTAATTTCACGCACAATGTACGGTCGTATTACGCACGTAAAATAACGACCTAAGTTTACGCAGATACGCTAAATTCACGACGGTAATGGGCAACCATCTATCATCAAGAAATTTGAAACAGGTCTTTAATCATCATGTCTCTACTCTTAAGGGATTGCGAGGTATGGCCATGTTATTTTAACAACTACAACTCCCACTCTTTTATCTCCCAGTTTTTTTTTCCTTCTAAGTTAAACATCTAAAAAAAACTAAAAGAGTGTTCAATTATTTAAAATTAAGAGCCTAAATTCCAACTTTCATGCCTCTAAGGAATTTCGAGATATGTTAATTTTATTTTGATAATTTTAACGCCGACTGTTTTCTTGTTCCCGCCTTAGTTTCCCTTGTTGGAGAAATATCAAAAACACTGAAACAGATCTTTAATTATTTTGTAATGAAAATTCTAAATACAAAATTTCATGTCTCTGACCTTAACGGATTTTGACATGTGGTCATCTTATTCTAACAATTTCAACCCCACTCTTTCCTTCTACCCGCCTTTTCTCTTCCCTTCTACGGGTAATCGAAAAACACTAAAACACATCTTTAACTATTTTAAATGAAAAATCTAGATATCAAAATTCGTGACTCTAATCTTAACGAATTTCAAGATATGGTCATCTAATTATAACAATCGTAATCTCATCCTTTTTCTTCCCGGCTTTTTCCTTCTCTTCTATGGCAAATAACAAAAAACGGTTAAACACACCTCTAATTAATATAAATGAGAAGTCCATATTTCATATCTCTAACATTCAGAGATTCCGAGATATGGATATTTTAAGATAACAACTGCCAACTCTCTTCCCCCCCTTTCCAGTCGAATTTCCAAAATCCTTCCTTAATGGAACCTTACATCACAAATCCTAGAGCCTGTTCAAATTTCAAGTTTCTAGCTTAAGTGGTTTGGCCCGGTGATCAATCAATGAGTCAGAGCTTCCTTATATATATATACTAGCTGAATGCGCGTTCTTCGCACGGAGAGAACAGGTTCTGTGAAATATTTGAATTCCAATTCCGCTTAGAATATTGATGTGACTTAGAAAAACAGCTTGAAGTGAGTACTATCTTCCAAAGGTCATTTCAAACAGATCAGTTGTTTTCCAACCCCGAAAATTATGAATTCGACACAAATCTCAGTCATTCTTGACATTTTATTTTTCACCTCCCCTCACAATCTGCCGATAGGGATGAACTTGGACTTGAACGACATTGGGAGAAGTGCTATTATTTCAGTGACCCCGAAAACTATCATTTCAGTCGTATTCCATTATTTTTACATGTCACTCCGTCCAACTCCCACTCCTTGGGGGTGTCTTACTCCCGCAGTATTTTGTCCAGATTGAAAGTTATATGTCTACCAAGTTTGGTTAAACCTGCTCCAAACGTTCCGAAGTTACACTGGAATATGCATTCGCATATAAAATATCCAAGTATACATAGCTAGATGTGAGAACAATACCTTCGGCGTTGCCCTATACATTCCCAACTCAGTTGACATGCCCTTTCATGCGTAAATTTAAGTCTCGTCGCTATTTTCATCCAATAGCTTGACAAGCCCAAATTCTTATTTGAAACATTTTATTTTTTACGCCTTCTCACTCACCATGCCAATGGGGGCTGAACTTGGACTTCAACGCTGTCAGAACGTTATCGGAGTGTAATTATTAATTTCAGCGACGTCGAGAACTGTGGATTCGAAGCTAACATAGGTCATTTTCGATTATTTTTACATGCCAGATGGGATTTAGACGTAAAGGATATAGGGAGTATCGACAATCAACTTAGGAACCCCGAAACGGTGTTTTTTCATGTTACAATCCCCCCCCCCCCAATGGTATTAATGGGGATGAACTTGGTTAAAAAAAAAAACGTTTGGAGTGTTACTTTCCATCTGAAGACCTCAAAAACTATTTATTTTACACTAATATAGGCGGTCGTTTTCAGTCATTTTACATGTTAACCGCTTCTGCTCTTCCTAGGTGTGCTAGGGGAATTACCCCTACTGGAGGTTGAACTTGAACATAACAGTCACCGAAACTTCCACTAATCAATTAAGAACCCCCGAAAACTATAATTCGACACTAATATTCGATTTTGAATTATTTTTACGTCATAATTTCCTCCCCTGTGTTCTAATGGGGGAATGAACTTGAACTTAAATGGCATCTGGAGTGTAACACTTTATAACGCTGGAGTATACGCGACCCGGAAAGCTATTGATTTGATACTAATATCAGTTGTTTTCTTTATCATTTTATATATGTTCCTCCTACTCCCCTAGGAAAGCTAAGAGTGTCTTGCCCCGACTGGGTGCTGACTTGGACTTAAACGCCCTCAGCATTGCAACTAACTAACTTGCAAGGGACGTACATGAATCGTGACAGCTAGATATTTATGAAAATTGATACCCTGACTAATTGTAAATCGCTATTCATGGTGGTAATATTCACTCGGTGCGGAAATGCCTTGTTTATCTTCTACGTATAATACATATACTCAGCAGTGACCGGATGAGACTGTGCCGAGTTATACACCAGAAACGCCAGAGAAAGGCAGAAAATGAAAAATGTATACAGGTAACCTCATACCTACAGGAGGTGGGACACGTGACTAAGAACACGGCAGTAGTGTCACAAAAGCAGTGTTGCCACCCCAACACAAACTTAGAGTTTTTCAAATAGAACATATATCATTTCATGACATTAAAACAATTGACAACACTGATAACCCACCGTTTTCTTATTTTCTCCACGTTTTATGCCAATTTGTTTTAATGCCGTAAAATGATATACGTTCTATTTGAAAAACTATAAGTTTGTGTTGGGATGGCAACATTGCTTGTGTGACTACTGCCGTGTTCTTAATAGTCATGTGTCCTCCTCCCGTATTTATCAGGTTACCTGCATACATTTCTCATTTTCTGCCTTTTTCCGGCGTTTTGGATGTATAACTTGGCATAGCCTCCCTCGGTCACTGCTTGGTATATGTATTATGCGTAGAGGGTAAACAAGGCATTTCCGCACCAGTGGCGAAGGGTGATAGTTTCAAGAGGGTAGGCCCAATGTGTTTACTACCACTACTACTAATAATAACGGTAATAATAATAATAATAATAATAATAATAATAATAATAATAATAATAATAATAATAATAATAATACACATTCAGGTTTTAGTTGACAGTAATAAAACTATGGGTAAGTAAACATGTTTCGTAGAGTCACGTTTTATTTTGAGCTCCCTCGTGGCTAAGAGGTTAGCCTACGCGCCTTTGGTGTGGGAGACCCGGGTTCGATTCCCGGCGGGAGCTCATGTGGTTCGGATTCCACGTTAATCAGTAGGTCCACGTCTCATATAGCCTCGCTGCTGAACGGGACGCTAAACTAAAATCAACTCAATAATAATAATAAAATGAAACAGATTAGACATAAATATTTTACTACGATTTATGTTGGAACACTAACACATACACACATCCATTTTTATGAATATATATGCATTCTTAGAACTTGGAGTTTGTCACACTGATAACCGACAAGGATTTCGCATGATTTGTTGTTACATTGTTCGTGGTTAAATAAACGTTGTGTGGTCATACTGACAACCGTGCATATGCTTAAACGTTTATCTGTGGTACCATCAATTCGTTTCTCAGGGTGAAACTTGTAGGTCGATAAGCAGAACACATTTCCTGTATCTGTGAAATCAATGTTTCTTTCAGAAAAAAATATTCCGGGGGCACACTTAGTATTCGGAGGGGTACATATTACTTTTAAACGATTCTATTATATTTATGATTATATTGTAGACGTATTATTTTGATCTCTTCCGGGGGGGGGACACTCTCAGTGCACTTTCAAGAACTTGTCTGAAAGAAACACTGTATGAAATAAAGAAGCAATAACCATATTTTATTTTATAGTTGTTTGTCAGACTGTTTAGCAGTTAAACGTAAAATATACTGGTCATGAAGGCGCTGCGGTGACTCAGTGGTAGAGCGTTCACCTCTGGTGTATGGGGTCCCGGGTTCGATCCCGGCTCCTACCAAGTGAACTTTGTTGTGGACAAACACCATGTGTATATGTGTGTCTTCGGAGTTCTCCCGTTTCCTCCCACTTTCTTCATTCCACATTTCATTCATTTCTCATCATCATGGTCTCCTTTAGCCTCGCGGCATAATCGTGAGACGTAAAACTCAAAAGATTTCATACTGGTCATGAATATACAGATAAAGGTGGGATCAGGACCTTACGAAAATTAAGACACCGACTAATGAAAAAGAAGTAGAATATGAAAAAAGAAAGTGGAGAGTGCAAATTTTGCTGTAAATAATGATACTCTATATCGTCGACTGACTGGAACATATGCAAGAAAGCAAGATGGGTAAATAGTTTTAACCGAGATGAGAAGTGACCAGTGGAGGGAGTTATGCTTACGGTTTTCTATTAACTATAGTGAATATAGGTCTCATACTTAAAGAATATTTTGGTCACAGAAAAAAAAAAAACTGAAAAGCGATTTCATAACCACCTTCCAGGACTAGAATTTTTGAAATATGGAAATCCACCCGCCGCGTCGTTTACTCTTTTCCAATACTTCCTCTTTCTGATTGCTCGTTTGATGCCCTCTTCTATCAGCGCCCGGGTCAACAGCCCTCCTCCACAGTAGCTACTGCTCTGCCCATAACCTACAGAAGTCATTTACTTTCTGTATAGTTTTTATTTTATACTGAGTTACAATATTATGTTACAATATTATACAAAATCAGTGCATTTTCTAGCGAAACACAGGAGAGAAGCCCAAAACCATACAGGGATTAACTAAAAATCATACAGGGAGGAACCGAAGAAAGAAGAGGAGACCAAAATAAATAAATAAATAAATAAATAAATAACAAAATGAATAAATAATATATAATAACCTAATTAATGAAAGAAGTATAAATATGGAGAACTAGTACACAAAAGAAGGGAATGAAATGGAAACTAACTAAAAATAACTGATATTGTAAATAAATAAATAAATAAATGCGTAAACAACAAATAAATAAAGAAAAAACTAAATATGCATAAACAATCTATTTTTTTAAAAAAAAAAAGAAAAGAAAAACATTAATAAATAAAACCATAGAATAATTAAACACTAGCAAAAATAACAGTCATGTTAGGCTAGGCTTAATTAGGTAAGATAGTTTAGTAAAAATAAACATTAATAAATTTTGATAAACTATTAAGATACGAATAGGAAACAATTAGGAACTAAGGTAGGCAGTTAAGAGACATGCAAATGAATATAGCACTTAGGGAAATCTTTGTTTTTTGTTTGTTGTTTTTTTTTTGTGTGTGTGTGTTGTGTGCTGTGGTTGTTTTCCTTTTTCCCTTTTTCCTTTTCCCTTTTCCTGAAATATAATGGATAATGAATAAAGAAAAGAAAAAATGACAATGATGATAACCCGTTCCGGTTTAATTTTTCAGAGACAGGATCTGAAAGACGGGCCTGAGCCAAAAAAAAAAAATATATATTATGTAACACGAACAGTGTGTATTTAAAACATTTTCTGTCGTGCAACTTCAGTTAACAATTGCAATATTCTGGACTTTTCTGCAATATAAAAAAAAATACAATTAAGAGTAAGTAAGGTTACCTGAGTAACCAAAATGGATTACCTAAAAAAGTTTCAGACAAAACGATAACCATAAGGTAATTTCAAACTTTAATTAATACTTTGACCTTAATACTAATAAGCTTTTGTCTGTTTCTAAACGACTAGAGTACATGAAAAGTAAAGATGGTGTAAAAAAGAAGTCACCAAGGGTCTATGTTTAAGGTACAATCCAGGTATTTACATAGTGTGGTTGAGAGTAAATAATGGAAAATCCAAGCCAAGATGGTTGACCTGAGAGTCGATCGCAAGACCTGCCGAATGAGAAGCCAATGCTCTATCACATTATATTATTATAACTATTATAGGAGAGAGAAAATTTGGGTTATGTGCTTTTATGCTAAATTTCGGCATTTTATTGGATAGTATAGTTGAATACTGAAATGTGTACGAAAATATATCGGCACTTGTCGTTTTCTATTTCGACTGCTGATTATTTTATTCAATTCTTTGAAATGCACGTACATATTAAAAGGATTTTAATGTTGTGTTTTACTAGACATTATACAATTTGTGTTTATAGTTACAATGCCCCAGACTAAGGAGCTCCGTCGAGGCTATATGTATTCGAAGTGGTAGACCTGGGTTAGATTCCCAACGGGCTCATATGGTTCTGATGCCACTTTAAGCTGTAGATCCACGTCTCACATAACCTTGTTGTTAAAACGGACGCTAAACCGCAAATCAACAACCAACCAGTCCCGGAATAAGAAAGGGTACCTTAACCTAAAGCATAGAGACACTGCACGTGTGTGTGTTTAACATGTTATGGTATCGAATCCATCAACTGGTTAAAACGGACGCTAAACCGCAAATCAACAACCAACCAGTCCCGGAATAAGAAAGGGTACCTTAACCTAAAGCATAGAGACACTGCACGTGTGTGTGTTTAACATGTTATGGTATCGAATCCATCAACTGCTTATGGAAACAGACAATTCTAATCATTGATCGAAGAACTTTAACCATTAAAGAAATAAAATTGTTGGCACACATCTTAAAAGAAATATATATATATATATCGTACTTTTTCATAAAAGTATGAAAACTTAGTCTTTTTAAGGTTAATGTTTGATATATTTTAAGTTAGATTCGCGGCGGAGTCTGTTTCCTTTAGACTCAAAGCATGTAAGACTCATTGTATAGATAAACTTAATAATAATAATAATAATAATAATAATAATAATAATAATAATAATAATAATAATAATAATAATAATAATAATACATATAACTAAGCTTCATGATCGTGTTTTAGAATCTTCCTTAACAACGAAATCATAATAATGAAATCTGAAGCAGTAATGGATTCTTATCCAAATCATGTACTCAGGCTACAAACAGTAAACCAAAAGCTAACAGTATAGCCATGAAGCTAGGAAGAATCTACAACATGCAAACAAAGTAATTACTTTTCTTTCTTTTCAGAATTGTGTAACTTTCCCTTCTACTTACTGTAAAATGTAGTTTGTTTAATTTTCAACATAAGAATTTTTGCTTTAAACACATATGTAAGGAAGATTTGCCTACCTTTGTACAGAAGAAAATGCGATCTAGTACAAGCACGGCTACTTATCGCAAGTTATAATCTTCAGCCCTGAGAAGCTAACGAAGTAAAAGCTAGAGCGAGGTTCCAAATATTTATTTAAAAGACAGACCTTGAGAAAATTAGCATCCTGGTGACAGATCGTAAAATGGTAAAAACTATATATGCTTTATTTATTCTCGCTATTTTTTTCTGTTAAAATAACTCGTAGCATTGACTTTGGTTCTCATTATAACACTGTACAAAATGTTGATCCATTCTTCATTGACGCTTTTTTAAAAAAGAAAAACTAATCTTAGAATCACAGTATATCTAACTTTATCATTAAATTATTATTATTATTATTATTATTATTATTAGGATCAATATTAACAGACGAAAATCATATTCACGAAGAAATTAAATGTCGACTAAAAGCAGGGAATTCGTGTTACTATTCGGTTCAAAATCTCTTGTCGTCGCGAATTCTGTCGAGGAATTTGAAGCTTAAAATATATAAAACGATAATCATGCCTGTTGTTCTATATGGTTGCGAAACATGGTCGCTTACTCTGAGGGAAGAACATAGACTGAAAGTATTTGAGAACAGGATCCTGAGAAGAATATTCGGACCCAAGAGGAACGAGAATGGGGAATGGCGGAAGCTTCATAACGAGGAACTACATAGTTTATACGGTTTACCCAACATTGCTAGGGTCGTCAAGTCTAGGAGGCTTAGGTGGGCAGGTCATGTAGCTAGAATGGAAGAAAGTAGAAACGCTTTCAAAGTCTTGACTGGTAGACCCATAGGAAAACGACCATTAGGAAGACCTAGGCGCAGATGGGAGGATAATATTAAGATGGATCTCGCAGAGATAGGAATACAAAGTAGAAACTGGATCCAATTAGCTAAGGATAGAAGTCAGTGGAGAGCTTTTGTGAACGCGGCACTGAACCTCCGGGTTCCATAGGCCATAGAGTTAGTTAGTTAGTTATTATTATTATTATTATTATTATTATTATTATTATTATTATTATTATTATTATTATTATTATTACCTAGTGTATTGTGGTGGCTTTTCGGCTAATTTCAAAGTTAATAATAATTTTCAGGCATATAGAACAATATGAGTCCTCTTCACATTCTATAAACTGAAATTTATTAGTGTCACACCTTACAGGGTACAATCTCGGCTAATTTTTAGTTAGATAATAGGGTATCAGTAGACTGCGGAAGTTAGGATGAAAATTCATTATTTTATACTTTAATGATTCCATTAAATCAAGTTGTATTTGAATGTTTAATGTTTAATTATGAACCTAAATTCATTTTAAAACTTCTTCGATTTTTTTTTTTTTTTTTGTATATTTAAACCTATTTTCTGAAGACAAGCCAATAAAACAAAATCCTACTCAACGAAATAAATAAGGCTTAGCAAATGTACGAGGGTAAGTCAATATGTAACTTCAATATTTTTCTATTTCTTTTCAGGTTGACTCTCCGACATTATGTGCTCACCGTTGACTTTGCCTCTGGTAGGTTGCAACGTTATCACATCACTTCGCTTTGCACAGTTGCGAAGTAAAAACGACCGCGACACTGTCTGTGTGTATCAAAGAACAATAGCATTCTATCGAAAGTTTTTTGTGGTCTGAAGTTGTACCCGGAACGAAAATTCATAAGAGATTCTCAGTATAATACGGGAGCAATGTACTGCCACAGCGAAGTGTTTACCAGTGGATTGAACAGTTCAAAAGTGGTTGAACAAGCGTAAAGGATGAGGAAAGAGCAGGGTGTCTATCTACAGCAACAACTGATAATATTATTCAACGAGTTCGGACCTTGATTCTGAATAACAGACGAGCGACTGTTGATGAAGTGACAACTCATAGGTAGATTAATTATAGTCCTGCATATGACATCATGCATAACAGGTTCAACTTTCACAAAGTCTGTGCGAAATGGATTCTGAAAAAAGAACTCTATTAAAAGCACAAGCAAATGCGTGTAAGAATCTGTCAGCATCTACTGGATCGTGATGCTAACCAAGATGAAACGCTTCTCAAGCGAATCATCTTTGGATATGATACGTGGATTCATCATTTTGAACGAGAAAGCAAACACCAGAGCATGAAATCGAAGCACCCGGCATCTCTTGTCGAGAAGAAATTCAAGAGCCAATCTTCTGCAGGGAAAGTGATACTTACTGTGTTTTGGGGCTCACAAGGGCCAATCCTGAATCATTACCTGCAAAAGGGGGTCAACAATAAACAATAAAAGGTACAGTGATATGCTAATAAGCAAATTGAAGCCTGCAATTCATAAAAAACGTAGAGGTCGATTGTCGGAAGGCGTTAATTGTGTTGCGCGACAATATGCATCCACACCGCTCAAACTCTTCAGACGTTGCATTTCGAGGTGTTCTAGCATCCTGCATATAGTTCCGATTTCATCCTGTCGGATTATTATCTGTTTGGTCCACTTAAAAATGCTCTCAGAGGCAGTTGATTCAGCTCCGATCAACAGGTGAAGGAAGCGGTGCATTTGTGGCTCGCGGCGCAACCAAAATTCTTTTTTGAATGGAGTATCGGAAAGCTTGTGCAATGGTGGACAAGGTGCTGTGAAAAGTAGAGTGATTATGTTGAAAAATAATATTAATAAAAATATTGTATTCTTCTGCTAAAAACTAATAAAAGTTGACTGCACATACTTATTGACTTATTGAGATTAACACTTTAATAATTTTCGAATCGATCCTAAATAGAAAAATAAAAATCAGAAGCAAACAAGTCTGTACTTTTTTGTTAACTCAACGATGTAGAATTGAATGGGAGAAGAGGCAATAAATATTTTGGGGAGTGGTATGGGGTATGGATGATTGTAAGCCTTATTCTCAACAGTTTGTGAACTACAAGTTGTGAACCACTTTTGGTCTTAGGTTGTTTATTGCTCACCCTGTAGTTCTTTTACGTAAGTGAGAAAGTGCATTTGAAAGAGGTTGGAATGGCCTTTCCAACGATATGCAACATATGACAATGGTGTTGTTGGAAGCGAAGTTATTGAGAGAAATTTGCGAAAGTTAAGATTATTTAAGGGAATTGTATAGCAACTCTAATTTCTAAATTTCACTTTCAAAGACACACTGCCATATGTTGCATGCCTTTGAAAAAATTATTCTGTTACCTTTCAGATACCCTACGTCTCATCTCTGTAGAATTACTATATGATGAGCAATGAGCAACACAAAATCAAAAAAATGGTTCAAAACATGTAGCCCTCAAACCGTTAATAATAGAATCCATGTTCGCATAAACGTTTTTGCTCGTATCACCCATACTACCATTTCCAAAAATATTGCCATTTCCTCGCAGGACACCCTATATATTGTAGAATTACGCCATTCAGTAACTTGTCTTATCTTTTGGTTTCAAAACTTTCCTCAGGACTCTCTTTTCGAATATTCTTAGCTTGCGTTCTTCATGTTTTGGCAAATGACGAAATTTCTTCATCCACAGACTACTAAGATAGATATTATCACGTTTAGCTTTTCAATTTTAACTTCCTTGATATTAATCATGACGTTAACCGTTTTACTGACAAAGAGCTCCTTCGTGGCTAAGCGGTTAGCGTACGCGCCTTTGGCGTGGGAGACCCGGGTTCGATTCCCGGCGGGAGCTCATGTGGTTCGGATTCCACGTTAATCAGTAGGTCCACGTCTCATATAGCCTCGCTGCTGAAAGGGAAGCTAAACTAAAATCAACTCAACAACGTTTTACTGACAAGTACTATTACGCGTTTTCCGTCATCAATCTACTTATAACCTTCGGTAACTTCATTCTTATTTATTTCAAGTTCACCTAAATATTCAATGTTCACTTTCTATACTTTGCTCTAATCGATTACAAAGTTACCATCACTTCGGCCAATGTTCTTAAATATTTGTTACCATATTCTTGGGCTCTTGTACATTATTTTATTTCTAGGCTGATTTCTTAACATTAGTATTTATTTATACAGCTTTTATATCGTCATCAAATCTACTCCGATGGCGCACACAACCAACTAGTTCAGACCATTCAACCAGCTCTTTTTGTCACTATCTTTGATTTCCTTGACCAAGTATTCAAAGTAATGTTAATAAGACGTTTCTCTGCTCAATATTGTTGTGAATCCAGAATGAAGCCTGATAAATTTAATTTGATTTGTAATTTACTATTGGTTTCATTAAGGCAAGTCTTCGTAATCTTAGAATCTTCTTGGAAATTCCTAATTCCAGCAAAGGCATATAATCCTTTTTTTTCTAATCGAGTCATACAGTTTCGTAAAGGTCATGAATAACTGATGAATTGTTTCTCCAATTCCTATTTATTTTCTAATATTTGTCTCATATGGAATATCTAGTCAACCTGAAGTTGCTCCAGTTTGTAAATGAGCGCGCTCATTTTTCGTGAGTTTAATCAAGAGCTAACTCGCTTTGAAAATGTGAGCGTTGAATTGAGTTTAACTCGAAATATAGGTGAGCTCTCAATTTCATGCTCAACACCGGATATTGTTGTTTTCACAAACTAATGTAATCGTTCATTTGCACGTTTTCTGTTGTCCGATATCTGATAAGAGACTTTAAATACTAATTTATCATAAAAATAAATGATGCAGATTAGGGAGGTTTACCTTAGAAATAGCTCGAGGCGACTGAAAGTGTATCTATTTCAACTTATAATTGTTTAGTTGGCGCAATTTATCATATTTTTTAAATTATAAAAATCATCTTTGTATTTTAAAGTATCAATTAATTTTTGAATTTCTCCATGTAACATCACAAGGTTAGCAATATAACAAGATGTTTGACATTTTTCTTTTCTTTCGTTTCCATTGTAAACTTGAGCTTTTAGTATCTAGATTAAATTAGTTTTTTTTTTTTTTTTTTTTTTTTTGCAAGAAATAAATTATGGATTAGTCGAATTTTCTTTTTTACTTTCGAGGGACGATAAGAGAAAAAAATCTACGTCGATCGAGATTTTAACGGACTTACAAGTTTCATGATCCATACCCATACCAAAAATTTGCTTTGTAGAATGTCTATCTGCCCGTTTGTTCACTTCGATGTATGTACATTTGCCTACACGCCTTATTGTTCAACGCATCCGCATCAAATTTGAAACGTAAGCTTTTTGTAAGATTTTCTCCTACCTACAAAACTGATGGTAGTTTACTGAATTGTCTAAATAAAAAAAATGAGATTTCCTCCAAAATGGCTATAATAATTTTATTTATATTTCATGCATGAATATTTTATTAACAACCCTATTCTGTTTTATAAGTCATTTTTGTCGGAAAAGTCCAGAAGTACCGGCAATAGTTACTTTTGTGGTGATTTATTGTCGCACGATTTTCTAAAAAATGACAGGTGATATCTTCCATATTTCATGAAGTCTACAATATTATTAGAATTTAACGAAAACGAAAGTCCAAAGACGGGACGTTATATGAATCGATAAATACTTTTTTTTTGAATTGGACAAAATAATATGTATGAGTGGAAAACTCATGCATAGTTTCCGCAATGGAGAAAAACTAATTATTTTGTAAATCTAAAAATTGATGCTATACAAAAACCATTCTACTTGCTAAAGTGAAACTAATACTGAATTATATTCTCATTAAACTCCTCATTATGATACTAGGAAGACAACAGCACAGTATGGTTAATGAAATATAGCCTAAAATAATCATAAAATATGAAAGTTTAATTCCTGTTGAACTAAAATATTGTCCAAATATGAAGCATATAAAATCAATAGATAACACCAAGTGAACAAGATAACATGCATGAGGGTAAATTCTAATGTATAGCATTCGAGTAAAAAGAAAAAGTAAACTTTGTAGTTCTAAAGGGTATCATTCGTTCCGAATAATAATTAAGAGGTTTTGTTTTACTAAAACAAATTGTTATATAGGCCTTTTGTGAACTGTATATATAACAAAATACAACGATAAGTAACAGATTGTGGTCTTTACCTAACGATAACACACACACACTCTTTAAGCACATACCACTTGTAAATGTTTTATTAATAACCTGACAATATGGCATAACTCATGATTTTTTAAACTCATAACGAATAACATACTCGTGAGAGTACATTTTTACGGGATGATGTTTTCAAATGAATCAGGAAATTATGTTCACATATCACAGACAAATATTTTATTACTAACCCTATAAAGATCGCTTGTCATGAAAATATTCACATGGGGTAATTTGCTCTTGGCGATTTTTAAGACATTTCCTCAAATATGACTCATACGATTTCATTAGTAGTTCACAAACAAACATTTCATTAACAATTCTAATAAGTAACATAAATCATAACTCGAAAAATTCGAGAAGTGGTGAATTTTCTTCATATGAAGCTTTCCGAAAATGCCTTACAATTTTGTTCGTGTTTCATAAATAAATGTATCAGTAATAACTACAGCACAACTTTATCTAGTTTAAGGAATTGGGGCGACAAAGTTCCCCCAGTGCAGTGCAGTTCCCCTAATCTTTTACTTTTTAAGTTTTTCTTTCTGCTTTTTAATACATTTGCTTACTGATCGTTTTGATAGCCGATGCTTGCAGATTAAGACGTGTTCTTTTAACACAACAGACTGGATAAGGTTCTTGAAATTCTAACCATCAATTTGTGTAAATTAACATTAGTAGTGTAATCACATTATTACATTATGGCTTTTTTTTTAAACTAATACATTGTATTTTCGCAGATTTTAAGGTCGATATGAATAACAATTTATTATTCTGGGATAAGAAAATTGGTAATACATTTAATGTTTTATTTGCAGAAATGGAACATTTTCTCTACACTGAGTATTTGATCTGTATTTCTTTGCAAGCTGGCTTTACTTACTTAACGCTTTTTTGTGCCTCCTATTCCATCATAGACATTCTTCCCACGGCAAGAGGTAAGCAAATGTTCCTAGTTCAAAATCTGTCTTATGGCTGAAAATGTTTGATTTTTTTTCTATTCTTACATTGTATATTGGCTGCCACTTCCATCCGAAAAGTAAATAAAGAGCGTGTTGAGACATAGTTCTACCTACTGCACTCATTCTTAATTCAATTATAATCATCAATTCCATATTGTCCAATGCTATACTGATTTTTTTTACTTCTTTTATTACTTTTTTATTTTTAATATTTACTTTATATATTTCGTTGTTGGTGATCAATTTTATTTTTTTATTTGAATGTTGTATGCTCATTCAACATTTAAATACAAAATGTGTTCTATGATTCAATTTGGTTTTCAGAAACAAATGGTTGATTGTAGCGTAAATATGTTTTCCGGGACTTTAGAAATTCACAACTTTGTTCAGACTTAAATACACAGTCGAAATTTGTACTATAGTTTTAATATATGGGTGGCCCAAAAGTAGGTATACACCCCTGCATTGATCAAGTATAAATTCTAGCTTATAGGTTTATTTGTTTCGGCTATTCCAGGCTTAAGGTGTAAGTGAAAGGAAATTAAGAACAAATAATAAAGAAACTAAGTTTACCTGATGGATAACAATAAGAAATGATATAAAATGTAATGAGTTTATCACTACGGAACAGTGTACCTACTTTTGGGCTACCCTATATATGTTAATGCAGTGTCCCACTGGAGGTATTGCATCATTGGAGGTACATCAAGCATTGCGAAAATGACAAAATTTCAAACTAAAAAATCATAAAAATTGTATCAGCGTACTTTAGCCATAATAACTATACGGTAGTACCATATGGAATTATAATAAAAATCAACTTTGATATTTCACCTCTTCATTACAACCTCAGGTCTAAAAAGTACAATTAGTTAAATTTCAGTACTAAATTTTCAACTATTAGGGTTCAATTAGGCTTCTCATGCTACGAGGTAAAATTAAAGAAGAGAAAGCGCTGAGTGTTTGTTGCAATGTTTTTTTTAATAGTCCAATCCTGAGATATACGAGTTTTCGCTAACATCTGCAAAATCACTTATTAACACGCAGTGCTCAACAAAAATGATCGCCACTCACAAACTGGTTGGGAATTATATCTATCTACCAATCAATCAATCAATCAATCAATCAATCAATCAATCAATCAATCAATCAATCAATCAATCAATATATATCTATATCTATCTATCTATCTATCTATATATATCTATATATCTATATCTATATCTATCTATCTATCTATCTATCTATCTATCTATCTATCTATCTATCTATCTACATATTGTTTCATGATTCTGAAAGCTTTTCTTTTCTTTGCGACCTTGCATGAAGAGAACAATGTTCTGTTGTAGTGCCGGAATCATGTTGAACAGTAAAGTTGAGCAGCTCATTAACATCAAATTTCTGGTGAAATTAAACAAAACACCGACGGAATGTTGTACAATGTTAAAAGAGGTGTATGGTGATAATGCTATGTCACATGCGCGAGCTTTCGAGTAGCACAAACGATTTTCAGAAGGTAGAGAGGAGGTTGAAGATGGTGAACGACCCGGCCGCCCTTTGAGTTCAAGAACGGACGAAAATGTTCAAAAAAATAATGAACTTGTAGGGAAAGACAGACTTCTGAGCATTCGGATGATCGCAGACAGAACGAACATTAACAAAGAGGCAGTAAGACAAATTTTGCATGACAATTTAAACATGACAAAAGTTTGTGCAAAAATTGTCCCGAAAAACCTCTCTGAGGACCAAAAAGACATTCGAAAGACCATTTACTGTGACGTCATGGAATGACTCAAACAGAACCAGACTTGCTAACACGTGCCATCACATGTGATGAAACATGAATTTTCCAGTATGACCCCGAGACTAAGCGTCAATCTATGCACTGAATAGGTGCCTCAGGGTCAAACGGTGAATCAGACCAAGTACAAAAAAGTCGTAATCAAACTGAGGGAAAGAATAAGGAAGAAGAGATCGAATTTGTGGAAGAACGATGCATGGAGCCTCCACCAAGACAATGCGCCTGCCCATAATGCCCTTTCTCTGAAGCAGTTTTTAGCAGCCAAGTGCATTCCTGTGTTCGACCATCCTTCGTATTCCCCAAACCTGGCTTCCTGTGACTTTTATCTATTCCCAAAAGTGAAAAGTGCATTGAAGGGGACACATTTTCAGTCTGTGGAAGAGGTGAAACGAAAAACGGCAGAGTTGTTGAACAGGGTGACATCTGACGACCTACAGCATTGCTTCAAACAATGGAAGGCACGTATGCAGCGGTGTATAGATAGGGGAGGGGAGTATATTGAATGGCATAACAGTCAATTGTAACTTTCTTTGCAATACATCACATTTATGACACCAGTCTCGTTGAATTTATGTGCACGTACACATAGTAGTTTTGTTGTTGGTGGTGCTTAATTTAACAAGAAAGAATGAATGTATAAGGAACAGTAGACGGATAGTAGTCTATTATTATTATTATTATTATTATTATTATTATTATTATTATTATTATTATTATTATTATTATTATTATTATTATTATTATTATTATTATTATTATTTACATGAGGAAAACACGCAATATATATTAATGGAATATACCTATTTAGTTCTACTACATATATTTTGAAGTGCAGTTCATACTTTCTTCTGTTTGGGGTTTCCAGGGGGAATGCGGGGATTTTCCTCCTCAGTTGCTATTTTCATTTCCTGCTTATTTGAAAATGGAGAGAAAAAGAAAGTACATTCTTAAAATTAGCTGTCGAATTTCCTGGATAAGCGTTTGTTACTTGCATCTTTCACTTTAAAGTAAGTACAATACCGAAATTAATTTATGCATCACGTGATAATGATTTCACTAGACACGTTAATGCTCAGAAGGAACTTTATTTGAATCAACACAAGATATTTAATATTGTATTCTATGGAGTAACATATTTAAGGAGATGGCTCCCGAGCTTAAGCACTCAACAAAATTTTATCGCAATTTTTTATTGTTTTATACATATTACAGAATTTTCACATTTCCAGGAATAATGTTAGCAAAGCCCTCCCCGAAACAAGCAAAGCCTCCCAAAGAAAATCATAAATATTCCACTGATTCTATGAAAGGGAAAACTCAACTAAATATACACAAAAATATAATTATTTTATCCTGTATGGTAACATTTGTAAATTTATACATATGTTTAATGTATCAGACTAATATTCTATATGCTATTATGGATCAGGCCCCATGTCGAAAAAAAAAAAACAGATACTCTGTATAACTAGTGATGAGCGCAAGAGTGTTGCTCTTGCATGCAAGACCAAGACCAAGACCAGGAATCCCGATGCAAGACCAAGACCAAGACTCTTGGGCAAGAGTCTTGCACAAGTACCGGCTTAGTAGTAAAGCATTAACCTCGGTCCAAGGGTCTCTGGTTAGATCCCAGGTTGCGGCATGTTAGCTTTGTTGGTGGACAAACACCTGTACGTGAGTTTTCTCGGCGCTTTCCCGTTCCCTCCTACTTTCTTCATTCCACCATTTCGTCTCCCTTAGCCTCGGTGCATAATCATGGAACGTTAAACTAGATATTTAAACATATTAGTGGTGTTCTTCTTCCAAAACTAAAGAGAAATGTAGTATTGAACATCGGTAATTCAGTACACCATAGGTGCCGACTACACGGGTATGGACTTGTCACCGAGGCTCAAGCATCCGTTGAAAATTTTTAATGTGTTCATGAAATTAATATCGAAATAACATTTTAATGACATTGACAAAAACTTAGTGCATCTGACTGCAAGTTTGACTTCATGAGCGGATGTTTATACGTTGAATAATTGTTTATCAATATAACTTTTAGCCTCCTTAAGCCAACTTATTTGACAAAATTATCATCAAAGAAAAGTTTGATACAATATTTGATGGAAAACTATGACGATGTATAATAGGCTTTAGGTATACATCAAAATCGAGGATTGAGCGGTGTAACATTATTCAACAATAAATAATCCATATTCACAAATGAGAGTGATTGTGTACAGTTCTTTCAAATAGCTTGGAGTTTGATCCGTTATTTTGTATTTCTAATATACAGTACGTCAAAAGTATTTATAGAAATTGAGTTTATACAAAAAAAAAAAAAAAAAAAAAAAAAAAGCATAGACAGTTGAGTCCTTTTCAGTTTTCACTCAAATTATTATAAAATATTAGGCCTATGAATGGTGATTATAATCATTATTATTTTATTTTTTGTCTCTTTTTGCCAATATTGCTAAACATATCATCATCATCATCATCATCATCATAGCTTTCTGCCATTATTGGCAGGTCACTTGCTGCAACTGAGAAACTTCGATGAACGGTGGCTCTCAGCTGGTCTCTTCATTTGGACGTAGCAATTTTTTTGTTTTAATACCTTCCTTCAACTAGAGTCACCTTCGCCCCCTCCCTTTCTTTCCTTCCACCATACCCTCTAGCACGTCTCTCATAATACAGTTCCTCCTCATCCAATGACGCAACCAGTTCCTCTTCCTTCTCTTAATTGCATCTAAAATTCTTCTTTTCTTACCTACTGCTGCTGTTTCTAACACCTCATTCGTTTTCCGTTCAACCTAGCTAATTCTTTCCTTTCTTCTCCATGCCCGCGTTTCTATAGTCATAATTTTTTTTCATTGCTTTTGCGTAATGTACATGTTTCTGCCCTATAGAGTACATATTGGAATCAGTAAAACAAAATCCCAGTGTTTAATATGAAGTTTGTTCAATACAAAGATTAGCTAATCGTGGTTGAAAAAAAATCTGACACCTTTAGAATGTACAAATAATTTTGCAATCCATGGTATTTCAGAAATCAGTGTCGTCTTTAATTTCATTCATGCACCTCGAGGGTAGCCTCCCCAGTTTGGGACTCAGTGGAATATTGGATCCGTTAAAAAATATAAAAAGATTACGAAATGTTGTGATAAGTAGTGAAGTATGGGCAATCATTGGAAAAAAAAAATAAAGATCATCGCCTATGTTGTACACTATCATCATACGTACACGAAGGTAAATTATACAGTATTACATTTAGAAACACGCTGTATTTCCGTTACTATTGGCGCATTGTAGAATTTATTATCCCTTATATCAAGACTAAAATTTATTTATGAAAAGCATAAGATTTCTTAGAAGCAAGACTTGCAACACTCTTGCAAGACCAAGACCAAGAACAAGGGTTCTAGTGCAAGACCAAGACCAAGACCAAGACGGGGTCTTGGTCTTGGTCTTACATTTGGTCATCACTATAAATAACTCCTGAGAGTACATACCTAAATTAAACAAGCTTATTACTAACAGAAATACATAACTTTACACAGAAACTTCTTACTCTATCTTAAGGAAATCATTTTATAACATATTAGCGTTCAAAGGTGCCTTCAACATTAACACTAAATTTTCAGAGGCGAGCCTTCGCACCTTCCCAACAATGCGTGCAATCACAAGCCAAAATAGCTGCGCTCGCTGAGCAGCATAGGCCGTAAACCTGTCTAGCGAGCTGGTGAGGCTCAAACGGAAGGGACTCCGAGTGTTTCCAACCTACTATTTTGTTACCGGAAAAACCGAAATTTTGAAGTATTGACTTGATTTTATAAGAAAGTAAAGACAAAGAAAATATTCGGTAGAAAACAGGGTAGGCCCGGCCTCAGAGTCTCATTGTACGTTTCGCCACTGGTTTTGGAGCAATGGCAATTGGGTGGCATAATCTAAAGGTGTCGAATTCACACAGCTTTACAATACTTCAAACAAGTGCTTATGATGTGTTATTGTACATAAGACGTGTGGAGTGCTTCTCTTATGGAGGCACATATGGAAGTCAATATTACTGTACCTTATTACTGTAATGATAGTTTTGCTGGTTATATACATAAGTTCCTTTTACGTTATTCTTTCTCTGTAATGTAATATATTTTATCCTAATATTTCCAATTCTAATCTGGACCATTGTATGTGGAGGATTTTAAATAATTTTAGTTATTAAACGACGAGAGCTTTTTTTTTTTTTTTTTTATGTTGAGCATGGAGTTGAGCGTTAGCTCAAAAAAATCAGCGTGAGTTGAGCCCGTTCCTTTAGAAAGCTAGAATTTGAGCGTGTGTTAACTCATTTTTTACACTTTGAGTTTGAACTGAACTAATCTCGTTACAAAAGTAAGCGTTTACAACCCAGAGTTGCTCCAATTACTTCATCACCATTATAAACTTTATTACATCTATCACCGTGTTAAAATATTTCGTAAGATTTAAGAATGATGAAAATTCTAGACAATTACTGAAGTTCATTTTGGTTCCTCTCTTAAATATCAGCACTACGTGCAGAGCAAGTAGACTTTTCGTGACTGTACATGTTTGCCCCATCACCCCGGGATTTGCGCCAGTGTCAGAAATCAGAATCAGCAGAACTAATTTCTATGAAGAGTTTCTCACCCTGCGTATTTTTCAAACTCGTGTGCTGTGTGCTGATTTACGAAAGAACGTTCGTGTGCATATTGACAGAATTGTTTATTTATTGTACAACAATGCCAGGAATACCTGATAGGTAAAAAAATATACATAATATATTCTGCAAGACCATGAAGTAGTATACAATAGTTATATTTTCAGTTATGAGTTGTATTCCCTTAACGCGTGATGTCCTTGCACTTATTTAGAGTAATGTCACGTCAGTAGTGATATTTAATTAGTAACGTTTCATTAAAATGTGATATATACCTTACTCGGTGACATAATTACTCACATTTCGAAAATCTAATGTAAATGAGACGTGTCAAATAGGCAGGGGGCCTGTTTATTATATTACTTGGAATATAGGTGTGTGTCATTCGTAATTACATATACTAATAATAATGGAAAATAATATTAAAGAAAATTGCAAGTACTGTCTTCTCATAAATCAAGTACTGTCTTTCATGTTTAGTAAATTTTATGGGGTTCATTCAAGCAGACAGTTCTACCAGATAGAAAATGGCATTAGTCGAGCAGACGGTTCTACCAAATTTTCACATATTTATTGCATTCTAAGATTTCTTTTTGCAGAACATGCACTAAATGAGGAGCTAGTGCATAAACCACGAACCAATTTGTGCTAGATGGCCAATAAAAAGCACGAATGCTATCTCACCGAGTCAGGGCACGAGCGCAGCAGGGTGGCCCGAGCGGAGCGAGAGGGTGCGTGCGTAGGGAGCAGGCGCGTCAGGGATGGGAGTATGCATAAACGAGGATAGTGTAAAATAAAATATCCGTAATAATTTTCACCTGAAAACACTTATATAATCGTAATAATTCTTATCTTCAAAATGGCTTCACTGGTTTCCCAGGTACAAATGGCCCGCTGCGAGGAGAAATTCGTCTGTTTTGAATTTTTTACTTCTTTTCCACACTTCGCACAGATGATTTTAGGTTTCAACATACCACGACGTTGCAAAAACTTTATAATATGATGCTCTTTATCACACAATTCTTTGTAATAAAATGATATGCTTGCTTTATATCCATCGCAAACGTCCATCACTAACACGAACAGAACATTCCTACCGTTTATTTCCACCTTCGCATTCTTGTATTCTTCCGCTACCATTCAAAATTTATTTCAATATGATATCTAATGACAGAAATTACTTATATTCACACTTTACTTCTTTTACGAAAAGTGTTTCACATTGTATTTTACCTACAAATTTTGATTTCGGTAGAACTGTCTGCTCGAGTGGACCCTAGAAAATTTATAGCTAAAATAACGATGTGAGTTTTTTTTTTTTTTTTTTTTTCTTGAAGAAGTGAGAGCTTGAATATAAGTAATTAATGTTAGTGTACAGCATATTGAAATGAATTTTGAGTAAGAATGAATGTATTTTATGTTTAAGTGTGCTTTTCCACTATCTTCGTTTATGTGTATACTCCCCGTCGCTGACGCACCTGCTCCCTACAGATGAAACCCCTCGCTACCGCCCCCTGATACGCTCCTACTCTGACTCGGTTGGATTGCGTTCGTGCTTTTTAGCGGCCACCTAGCACGATTTGGTTTGTATTTTATGCACTAGTTTTTATGCCATGCGTCCAGACTATTTTCACTGACCTTTCCTAAAGTCATTCTGCAAGTAGTAATGGAGCTCCTCATTTCGTGCATGCTCTGCTTAAAAAAAGAAGAAAAACTAACCTGACCTGAGAATGTAAGAAATGTTCAAAAATCCTGTAGAACTGTCTGTTCGACTAGTGTCATTTTATGTAGTGCAGATTGAGGATAGTGACCTCAATACAGGTTCATTTCATGTGTACTGCATCACGGTCGTCTTTAAAGGGGGGTAGCAGATTGGGGGGACTCGTCCTCCCCAGATTTTATATATCTTTAATATATATATCTTTAAAGAAATTATACTACTTTGTATATATAACTTCTGTCGAAAAGATGATTTTGATTTTGATTCATCCTTCTCCCCAAGACTGAAAAAGTTAAAGACGCCAGTGCCTGCATTTTTTTGTAAAAATCGACGGTTAGTGCCCTAAGTAATAATAATTTATAGGCGAAATTACATTTCTCGATACAAATAATCTTTAGGAGGTCGTAGCTTTTATTGTTATAAATACAGCAATTTCTTAGGAAAATTTGACACAGCCAGAACGATATAAAAAAGAAAACGACTGTTTATACGAATGGTGGTCACTAATAACGAGCATTGCAAGTCTCCCATGACTTGGAGGCTAGCACGTAAACAGAAACTACACACCGATATGTACCAAATGACCACTACTGTAATAATTTACTTTGGCCGTACCACTAGAAAGAATTATTTAAAAATTATAATTCTTTAACTAATTTCCTTCTTATTGTCCTCTAAAAGGTTTCCGCTGGACGACATGAAAATATCTTACTTGACATACAAAAAATTCAAGGAAATCCTCAAAAGAAATTGTTGAAAAATTACAATTCTATTACGATTTTCGTATAAATACGGCCTCCGTATTGTATGCCATAAAAACTACAGTGCAAAAAACCATACTAACCTGTGGTAGGCGGCCACTAAAAAGCAATTATGCTATATAACCGAGTCAGAATAGGGCGAAGCTGGTGGGTCCGCGCAATAGCACGGGGGTACGTCCAAAGAGAGCAAGTATGTCAGCTACGGAGAGTATACGCGTAAGCGAGGACAGTGAAAACAGTTGGATTTTGGCATTGATACGACTTTCAATAGTACTTGTTAATAGTTTCATACTACCAGCGCTCCACTTGTCAGAATAAAATACAACTACTGTACACTGTGCAGAAACACACCACTATGGAAAATAGTAGAGGAAAAGCACCAAAAGCGACATAGGTCCGTAAACCGACATATCGCCCTTTTTTGGACTGGAACACGCCGCGCTATGTCGGAGACATTATCAATAGTTTCTGCTCTCGCCACTAGGAGGAGCAAGTGCAGTTTAAACCAGCTGCGAGGGTGGATTAGTGTGTGAGGAGCATTGTTTTGTTTTTCATTGCACTAAAATTTCTGTTGATAATTCATCATAATCAGAAATTGAGAATTATTTAGAAGTAGATGATTTACTCATTACATACTTTTATTCTTTAAGTTATTAAGTTCGTAAATCACCGTGGTTATTGTACCAACTGATATTACTGTATTTGGTAGTGAAGTATGTACAGCGGGGGACACTTCTAAATGGTACAGCCATATGAAGATTTACGGCTAAGGTGTACCATTTAGAAGTGTCCCCCGCTGTACAAACATGTAGGAGTAAGGTGGTTTCTAAACCGACATACCCTTTCGTTTACAAATCTGCAAACCTGTCAGAGGCCTTAAAGCTACTCAGGCGGCAGTAATAACCTTGGCACCGTATAAAAAAAGAACTATTACCTACGATGGAAAAGCAGGTGCGGAGAGAAACTAAATGGAACGCAGGAGGACAGGAAGACTCAAAAGAAAATGCAAGTAGGGTTAAGTCCCAATCTATTTCCAGGTCAAGGAAAACGCTAAGGTATGAGCAAGCAGACTATGACTCATCATCAGATTAAGGTTTAGTGTCCAGTGTACCAGAGAGTATTGATGCATTCTTTATTTTTTTAAAAGACACTTTTCGGAAGACACCAGCTGAGAAAAATGGATTCAGTGTGTATCCTATGAGCTCTGGACACACACAGAATGTGTCGGTGTGGAAGGGGACCTTTACATCTGCGATTATTGTCATTGATTTAGACAATATCTATAGACATAACGATATTCCCCCTTAATGTTAACTTAACTAACTCCATAAATGTGTAGACTATTTAGAACTGTGAATTGTGCCTAATACCATAATAAGACTATTTCTATCAGCATTTATTTATACTTTTAATAAGCAAAATATGGTGCAGAACTAATAGTATCTTACAAGTAAATCTACTATTGTGCGTAACAGAACTTATACAAGGATATCAAAATACGAATTTAAAAAGATATCTTCCTTTCATTTTGCAACATAATAATTTTCTGAAGGTATGTTGGTTTTGGGGCCTGATTTCTAAAAACATGATTTCGGAGACAAACAAATCGTCATAATCGTGGCAATACACGGCAGTTTTTAAAACTGGTTACAAAATTTTATTGAGTAGTGTTGCTGGCGTAAAGAAATATATTTACTTCATAATCCCGGTCCTTCAGTTCAGCTTTATGAGCCAAAAACAAAATGGTATGTCGGTTTTGGTGCTTTTCCTCTCTAATACAGCCATCTTTCCTATGCACTTACTTATTTTATCCGTCATAAAGCACTTGTAATGATTTTACACTAGTAATCCTGTACTTGTAAACCTAGAATACAGTTTTATTACTTTGTATTTAATTCTATTGCGTGCAGAAATTTGTTCTTCCTAAATATGTCTTTTTATGCAACGTATTCAATTTTACCTGTAAATCTTCGAAAACTGTGGTGCGCCATAACTACACCAGCATCGTCACTGCATGATAAGAATTGCTCTTTTTAATGAGATTTATATGTTTGAGATGCCTTTTGTACATATATAGGTTAGTTCCTTTATCATTTCATTGGGAAGGTTGTAGACTGCTGGCCCGCACGCATTGGTTAAGGTGAGTTAGTAACCAGGTTGGTTCCTTTATTTATCAAAGCTCATTATTCAATTCACATAGTATTGCCGAGCGAGCGACAGCGACTGAAAGCGGGTTAGTAGCCACCAGTTTGATTACTTTCTTTATTACAACTCAATGCATGTGAGCCAGTGTGCTAGAAGCCTGCCCATTTTATTAAAAAATACATTCCCTAAAATTGTTTAAATTGAACGTTTCAGCAAAATATTACCTTTTTCAGCTCATGCTTTTTTTTTTCTTTCTTCAAAAATCATCGCTGCTTGTGGAACTACATCGCGTTGATTATCTTTTTCCTAAGAGCATGACTTTCTTACTTCTCATAGTTCTTCGTAAAATTTCCCTTGTGTATCAATATTCTTCTTCATGACCACTAATCGGTATCTTATGAAGCTGATTAATAATAATTAATGAGAAATTGCTTCGCTTGTGTCATCTGTTTATTTCAACCCACTAATAATGTAACTGATCGAAGAAAGATGTTATCTCTGCACTAATTTGTATCCCTTTAACATTCCTCAAAAATCTAACTTTGAGATATACTCTTGTTTATAACCACATCATTCCCTTATATTAGGAACTTTCATATGAGTCGTGAAGAAATAGTGTATAAGTTAAAGATTGAAATTTCTTACACTTCATTCATTCCACAATATTTTTACCCACTTCTAACCTTTACAGATTATATTGACGACACTTACGAAATGTCCACACTAATCCTAAGTATTGATGTATGTTCTGTCTAATTTGCGTTAACTTTTTAATAAATTATCTGATTAAGAATTAATGAATTTTGATTTTGGTATACCAGATGTTAATAAAGATCTTCTACAATATTTTTCTCTGCTCTTAATTTTTTCCTAAATAATTATATTTTAGAGCCTTTGATCCAAAACTCTTATCAATAATATTATCTCTACCCTTATGAAGATTTCACTTATATAAATTTAGTTGTTTAGGAAGAAGGAAGAGAAGGGAAAAAATTTAAAAGTATCGTCATTAACGTCTGGTAAATCAAATTAAATAAAATAATTGTTAATTAAATTATTATTTAAAAAAAATAACATATGTTACGGTACAACATGCCGGATTTTCACCAGATGTTAAGTTTGGCAAAGTTTCACCCTTTACATTGATTTTTAGCATCAGTGTGGAGTAGGTCTCGTTAGCATAATTTGTAAAATTTAGCAGTGCGAAGAAAATATTGTATATTGCGTGAAGAAAGAAATTTCAGCTTTTAACTTACTTCGGGACTCATTGCGTTCATCTGTTCAGTCGGTTCGCTAGAACCGGTTTTTAAAATATTTCGAGTACGCAAAACCGTTTGGGTTTGTTATACCCAGACATAACAGTAAATTTTACCCAGCTATAACTAGAAACAATTGAAAAAGCATATATCAAAGATCCTGATGCATATTTTTAGTGCGTGACGCTTCAATAAAATATTGTGTAGCTTCTAGGATTTATCTAGATCAACTGAAGTAAAATAGAAAATGACAACAAAGATTGAACTGTAGCATATCGATGTGTCATATTATGGTCTCAATCACTTTGTGATGTCTTGCGCATATTAAAGAAAGAAAAAAAAACACTAAATTCTTTAATTCTTTAATTAATAATAAGCAATGATCACTGTATTAAACATATTTATTCCTTTCTGCAACCATACATTCAACTTGTGGCTTTTCTTCACTTCCTGTCAGGTTAATGGCTACTATCAGCAGGGACATAAATGGAATCTGTTTCCTGAAGTTCAAAGTTTTTCGTGAGATCCAAATTCAATATGAGGATATATTATAATAAAATTTGAAAAATTACCCCTGAAATTAGACTAAATTTACAGAGAAGTTGAGATTTCGGGATGTCCAGACCCCCAGGATTCACTCCTTGTATACGTCCCTGGCTGTCTCTAAATTTCAGTAAATAAGTTATCAATTGCTTTGAAGTTCAGAGAATTACAAACCTTTCCTTATGTATGATTAAAATAATACAAACTTTAGTTTTTAAGGCAATTGATTAAGGTCGCTGCAATTCGATAAACTAGTAAGTGGGCCACGACAGTAGCCTTAATTTTAAACATTAAAATACTTTTGCAGAAAAATAATTTTACGTTATTTAAAGATATGTGTAACTTAAACGTGAAACGGTGTATATATAGTGGACCCGTGTCGCAGCATTTTTAAGAATTCTCGTTTTAGAAGGGAGGTGGAGATTTTCTGTACTTCATTTCTTTACCTTGAAAGCGATGCTGACTGTTGCTTTTGATCACATCACGGGGAAACGGTTAAACACTTTGAAATGAATTTTTGAACTTAGGTAGTACCCACCTTGAGTTGGATTATCGTATAGTACTTTGATTCTAGGGGAAAGGAGGTTCAAAATTAATGTAAAATATAAAGTGTTACAAGCCCGCCAAGTTAGGAGGATGAAATTCGGTATATAAACATTTAAAAATAAGTGGACACATGTTCCAGCGGTTTTGAAAATTTTTATTTTGAACGGAGGGGGATTTTTTTATAATTCCTTTCTTCATTGAAAGCGATGTTGGGTGTTTGTGATCGCGGGGAAACGGTTGAACAGTTTGAAATTAATATTGGACAGGATTCCCACATTCTGGAAAATCAGGGAAATCAATCATTTTGCGTAAAATGTCATGGAAAGTCAGGGAACGTAAATGTGCAAGTGTAACTTTTTTTTTTTTTTAAATCTTACATTGTTTCCTCTTTATCAGTTATACAGATTGACATGTGAAGAAGACCACAATGATACATCATTCCCATGATGACAATGATGCAGTGTTGCTATTTTGTGCTGAGGGAATGATGATGTGTGTGTGAGAGAGACAGAGAGGGGGATAATTAATTGTTCATGTAAGAGCAGAAATCGAAGTATGGTATTCGATGCTTGTCATCTTCGTGGACATCGGATTTAAGACAGAAAAAACTACTGAAAGAACTAAAATCATCAGATAAACTAGCTTTCAGGCTTGACTGTCGAAACTGTTTGCTGGGCACAATCAAAAAGATTGTGGAAGGGAGCCATCTGAGGTACAAGCTGGTACGTGGTTCGTCAGCTTTGGACCCCAGGCTACAAATGAACAATCCAGAACTTGCTCAGACTAGGATGAAACGCATCTTACAAATTCTGCATGAGCATAACGGAATATCTGATTCTGTACCTGAGAAAGCAAAGTGTCAATTTATGTCTTTCTGTACTGAAATTCAGGAGCCACATGACTTCAGAGAATACGAAGGGAAGATGGGCAGCATCAGGTTAGACGACTTCTTTGCAAAGGTAATGTCCAAGAAACAAGAATATTCTGATTTATGGTATGTTTTGAAAATGTTTAATCCATCCCACGGTAATGTCTCAGTGGTGGGCAGGTTCTTAGTCAATAAGACACTTATTATAGGGAACCAAATTGAAGATTCTTTGGTAGCAAGAGGCGGTGCATGTTGCAACTATGTACTATAGAGGTGTATAATCTGTTCCTGTCGATCGAAGAATGCTTCTCTCTGTCAGTTCGTTCAGTTCGGAGACGCTAAGATGAATATCTTAAGCAGAAACAAATCCAAAGGGCAGAGGAAAGTAAAATCAAAGGTGAAAAAAGAAAACAAAGTGCTGAAGTTAAGAAATTGAAAGCAAAGAAGAAACAAATGGAATTATGTTACAAACAAGAACAAGACCTCTCATAGAACAAATTCGGAACTGGAAACAAAATAAAATTCTGTTTTAAAAATGTAAATGTTAGGATTAACATGTCTCAGAGTTGGCAATATTAGGACTGATAGTGGGCCATGGTGGCTCAGTGGCAGAGAGTTCACCTCTGGTTCATGGGGTCCTTGGTTCTCCTGTTTCCTCACACTTTCTTCATTCCACCATTTCATTCATTTCTCATCATCACCGTCTCCTTTAGCCTAGACGGCATAACCGTGGAACGTAAAACTTATTTCATTTAATTTTAGAACTGATAGTAATACACCCTCCATTCCAAAAGAAACCGAACTTTTGAAAACAAATAGTACCACTAGTGCCATCTGTTGTAATATTTTACCCGTAGATGGCGTAGTCCCTCATTGACAACTGGTATAAATGTCATGACATTTGGATGCACGGCAACAAAGTTATTGCGTTTCAACTGTCAGTGTGTTGTGTACATCGGTCGGAAAATGAGTTTCAAACAACGAGCTGCAATTGAGTTTTGTGTTAAACTGGGTAAAACTTTTAGTGAAACGCACCAAATGCTACAAAATGCATATGGTGATGAGTGTCTATCCCGTACGCAAGTTTACGAGTGGTTCAGGCGATTCAAATCGGGTAGAGAGACGCTGGATGATGACGAAAGATCAGGCCGTCCCAGAACCGGATTATCGGAAGAAAACATCGAAAAAGTGCGTGAATTCATCAAACATAACAAAAAATCGTCGGTGAAAGTTATTGAAATGGAATTAGGCATTCCTCAAACAACCGCATACCGCATTTTGACCGAAGTTTTGGGCCTTAAGAAGGTTAATTCGCGGTTTGTATCACACAAACTCACCGAAGACCAAAAAGTTGATCGAATTGCGCATTGCAAAGACATCGTTAAAAGTGCTCGGCAGGATCGAAACTTCTTGAAATCGATTGTAACTGGTGACGAGACGTGGTGTTTTGAATATGAGCCCGAAACAAAGCGGCAAAGTGCTGAATGGAGAGCGCCGGATGAAGGAACACCCAAAAAAAGTCGCTTGGTGAAGTCAAAAGTTAAGGTGATGCTGATTTGTTTTTACGATTCAAAAGGAATTATCCACAAAGAATTTGTTCAGCCCGGCCAGACAGTCACTGGAGAGTTTTACTTGGGCGTCATGAAGCGTTTGCTGGCAAGAATTCGTCGTATTCGGCCCGAATATCGCGAAATCGGCAGTTGGACTCTTTTGGACGATAATGCACCATCACATCGTTCGCGACTTGTAACTGAATTTTTGGTCAAAAATCACATTATTCGGTTGCATCATCCGCCCTATTCACCAGATCTCGCTCCGTGCGATTTCTGTCTGTTCCCGAAACTGCATTTGGCGATGAAAGGAAAGTGGCACGCATCGATTGATGCCATTGAGAAGGCGACGACCGCCGTCCTAAAGACCATTCCAATAAAAGACATGGAGAAGTCGTTTGACAACTTGTTGGAGCGTGCAAATATGTGTATCGATGCAGAAGGGGAATACATTGATTAATAAAAATGATTTGTTCCAAAATGTACATTGCTTTTTTGTTTTTTTAAAACGTTCGGTTTCTTTTGGAATGAAGGGTGTAGGTCTCAGGGAGAGTTCGCAATATATTCTTGACTGCATGTTATTTTGCTTTTTATTGTTTTTCAAGCAAGCAAATAATAATAATAATAATATTAATAATTTGCAATGTCAAGGTATGTGGTGCTGTATCATACATATATGATATACCTACATGATAAATTTTGTGTAAATAACGATTACTCATTGAACATAACAAATATGTAAATGGTAATTAAAGGAGTGTGTTAGACGGGTATGGGGATGGAGGAGGCCGTTAAAAAATGTGTATGATAGAACTTACCCCAAATCTTCCCATTTATATTCAAGAATTTATGTCAGGGAAAACAAGAATGTGTGCCAGGGAGAGTCAGGGAAATCGATCTTCAGTTTTTGTGGGAACGCTGTTGGAGCATGGTGCCTAACTCGAGCTCTTTTCGTTTATTATATTACTTTAATTAAAGGGCGCATCGTAATGGAAAAAGAGGAGGGAGGGTGAAAATTTCAGCCAAAGTTACAGTATCTTATGAGTCCGTCAAGTTAGGAAGATGGAACTCAATATATAAACTCCCCATTGAAAATAAGAGAACATGTCGCTTCCCCGTTTTGAAAATTTCCATTTCAAGGGAAGGAGGAGGACATTTACTATAATTTCTATCTTCACATTTAAATCAACGTTGCCTGTTGTTTGTGATCGTGTTACGGGGAAATGACTTGACAATTTAAAATGGGTGCCTTGCATTTCAACTTTACATTCCCCCCTCCCCAATATCGTTGCAGAGACCCTTGCCATGACCGGCTTTAGTGAAAATCCACTGCTTCATCGGACGTGACTGCATCTCGGACATCTGAAAGCAAATTTTAAAGTGGGATGCAGCACTATCAGAAATCACTGACACACTTTGGAAAATTGTAGACACTTAGTTTCACGTATTCGAACCTTTTTCTGTAACCTATTTTCGCTTTTCTTCGAGTATTTTTAGAATCTCGTCTATGGCTATGAATACATGAGCCGAATCGTGTTTTGTCGTCGCTTATTACAGCAAAACTATAAGTTTTTTCATAATAATAATAATATACCACTGCCGTAAAGATGGAGATTTGCTCGTTTTTCCACTGATAACTCTGAATTTCAATTTGCAGAATAATAATCCATTTTTAAGCAAAGTCTACATGCAGTAAAATAGAATTTGTATCTTGAAATTTTTTCACGAGGCTTTTCGGTAGCAATTAATTCTCTTTGGAATTTCTTGATGTAGTCATGAATTACAATTCTTACAGTTAAACCAGCAACTTACGATACGAAAACAGAAAGTGCCATTTTTTTTTTTTAAAAACAAGATTATTGTTTTCCCATATGGCATACATAACATTCATTTTCATCAGTATCAATAATTAAAGGCTCCACACTTACTTCTTCCACTCCAGAACATTCACCACATTCTTGAAGAAGACAGCTGTCATTTTCTATGGATCATACTACTAATGAAAATAGGTCACTCATGACAGCTTCAATACAGGCTGCACCTTTGATTTGTTGCAACACAGTAGCAGTTAACTTAAATTTGCACAACACACACACATACCTCCCTCGCAAGTTGCGGACTGACCCACTTTGGTCGAATACTATAAAATTTCGAGTGACCCATTCTTATGCTGGGATTGTTCTGTTTAAACAGTCCGTAAATGTCTTTGATGGAACGCGTAAGAAGACGTTTCGATTTTTTAAACTTTTTGTCCGTTTTTGATCACTGTTAGTGACATCGCACTTTTGAGACTTCGTCTGGAGCATTCCAAATCATCACTGAGGTAACAGTTCAGGCTGTTTATAGATCATCAGAATTTATTGGATGGCCGTTTCAAGTAAACTTAAAATTTGTGTGTTTCGTAATCGTAATTTCCACCTCTGATTACTTCGGTTTAAGAAAACGGAGGAGGCTCATTTTACTGTTTCAGAGAACCTTTTTGATCAAAATAATAAAAAGCAGTCAGGAAAAAAGCTTTTCTTTGTTATTTAATGAATGTGAACCACAAGCATTATCAAATTGTTGCACTTTTATTGTTTCCATTGTTGGCAACGGTGATATCAAAGTTAACGAAACTTCGCTAAATTCAAAAGGCTGTTGTTGATTCTTGAAGTATTGGCCGAGAATGTTATTTGATGTGTTTATTATTCATGTAAAGTTGAACCATCTGGAAAAAAAATCAGAATCTTAAAGTACGGTGTTTTCTAGAGAATGGCGCCCAAAAATGTCGATTTTTGAAAATTTGACAATTTCTCGAATTTTTTTGTGACTAAACGGTTGCACACAGAAACGATACAAAATTTTTGTTCGAAAAGAGGGTAACTAGGTCTTACCAACCGTGAAAACAGGATTTTAAAATTCAAACCGGAAGTGCTCGAAAAAATTTCTCAAACTTCGACTTCGATAAACTGACGTTCACTAGTTAATTTATGTACAAAAAGATACGCTTGCACAAACCAAACTATAATAAAATATATTTTTTTATATCCCTATGTGCACTCATGTTCAAAATTATTGTCGAATATCTATAACTGTCTTCTTGTAAGAATATAATTTGATAATGATTTTGCAGGGTACTTTTAATACCGATACTATGTGTATAATCGGGAAATGTATGTTTGTAGTAAATTTCATAGGAAAAGAATTATAAATACGAAAATTAGAATGAATAGAACAAAATATTGATAAATGGACAAGGAAGTTTTATTTTCGTTTTATTGTCCTTATTTACTCCTCTTTTGACATGAAATTTACGACATACATGTCTTTGCCAATTATACACGTACTAACATTGTAAGAAACACCGGAAAATTCGTTATCAAATTATATTCCTACAACAACATATTTATAGACATGCGACAATAATTTTGGATATGAGTGTACATATTCAACAAGAATTATAACTCTGCCTGTCTCCATAGCTGAATGGTGGGGCTCCGAAATTGACCATTTTCCATGTTTTCTATAATTCATAAATTGCACTCCACGTCTTTGATGGGCTATTACTTGGCGGGATTTTTTTTCAGCAAAACAATAAAAAAAATATAGGTCTCTTAAAAACATGTCTAGCAACTACGAAAGAAGTTTCAACAATATCTGAGATGGTGATGATAAATGCTCTGCCTGAATTGAAATGGAAAGCACCAATGGGTTTTTGAACAAACTGGGATCAAGGGAACCTACTTCAAGCTGGGATTTTATCATGCAGTTTTATTTAAAGAAAATTATTCAAGCTTTACCTCTATCTTCCGAACACTAACGGCAGTCAGATCGTGAAGTTTCCGAATTCTTCGTACGTATTTGGTAGAGTATGTGACATATAGTACAAAGGTTCTTTAATCGTGAGATCTATTGTAAGATGGTAAATTGGGAACTGGAAATGAGAAAAGAAAAAATAAGCAATATTGCCCAATAAAACCCTCTTTTTCACAACCTTGATTCTAATCTAAAAGAACTGAGTGGATTTTAGTTTAGTGTCCCTTTCAGCAGCAAAGCTATATAAGACATGGACGATGCACCTACGGCTTAACGTGGGCTTTGAACCGCTGAGCTCCCATTGCGAATTTAATTAGAGTCTCTCACGCCGGGTCCCTAACTATATAACCTCGAGGGAGCTCATTATTGTGATCTAGAGTATAAAGAGGCCGAAAAGCTTAATTTTATCAAGTATTGTGAATATTTAAAATTCAGAACCCTATTAAACCGGAAACAATAAGGTGGTCCAAATGTGTGGACATATCCGAATACTTGTAGGCAGGGCCGTGCTGGGATACTAATGAGGGCGGTGGACAAGTCTACTAAAAGGGCGCCCATACAAACGGGAATATATATATATATTGAAAGAAAATATGGATGCTTTTCTATATCAAAATCACCACCAAATTTGTTTTAGTGTTAACGTAAATAGCTAATTTGTGGAAAAATCGAATCGAAATCATGTTTACTTGAGAAATACTTTTTTAGTTCCTATAATAACATTTCTGTCAAATAAAAAGAAGCTAAATATATCAACAAATTAATATAGCTGTATGGCCTATAAACACAGGAGGTTCAGTGCCGCGTTTACAAAAGCTCTCCATTGATTTCTGTCCTTAGCCTACTGGACCCAGTTTCTACTTTATATTTCAATCTCTGCGAGAACCATTTTAATATTGTCCTTCCATCTGCACTTCGGTCTTCCTAATTTTCGTTTTCCTATTTGGATTTCCAGTTAGAACTTTGAAAGCGTTTCTGATTTCTTCCATTCTGGCTACATAACCTGTCCATTTGAGCCTCCTAGACTTGATGACCCTAACAATGTTTTTGTAAACGGTATAAAATTATGCAGTTCCTCGTTATGAAATTTCCGCCATTCCCCATTCCCGTTCCTCTTGGAGTTCGAATATTGGTTTAATAATCATGTTTTCAAATACTTTTGGTCTGCGATTTTCCCTCAGAGTCAGTGACCATGTTTCGTAACCATACAGCACAACAGGCATGATTATCATCTTATATTTTAAGCTACATATTCCTCAACAGAATTCGCGACAACAAAAGATTTTTAACTGATTAATAACATGAAATCCCTGCTTTCAGTTGACATCAAATTTTTTAGTGATTATGGTTTTGGTCTGTTAATAATGATTCTAGATATTTGAAAGTATCCACTTTGTCGAAAGAAAATATTATTTGTTATTTTAACGCATCCATAAAATGCAGTATTACAATCCCGACAAACTTCCATTTATTTAGTTCTCTCTGCATTTACTTTTAAGCCCATATTTCTGCAAGCGTTAAGTAAGATTTCTGAATTCCTTTCTATTGTTCTATCATCCCCTATTAAATTTACATCATAAGCATACGCCATAATCTAGGGCCTGATTCCTGTCTTTGATTTTCCTTATAGTGTTCTCCAGAACAAAGTTAAATAATAATGGCGAATTCTTCTTTCAGAGCATTCTCAACTTGAAAGCTCGTGAACAAGAAATTCTCTACCCGAACCTTACTTTGGGATTCATTTAAACATATCTTAATTAATCTATCTTTTTCGGTATTGCAAATCATGTAAGCATGTTGTACAATGTTTCCCTCCTACTCTAGTCTAAAGTCAATAACTGATGTATCAGAATATTGTATTCCCATTTCGTTTTTAAGTATTAGTTGAATAGTAAATATCTGGTCGATAGTTGATCGATTTTGCCTAAATCCGCTCTGATAATCTCCAATAATTTCATCTGCGCATGGAGCCAATCTTGCTAATAGAATATTTAAGAGAATTTATTGGATCTTGACAGAAGAGAAATGTCTCAATAATTATTAAATCTGTTTTGTTGCTTTTCTTCTGAACTGGAACAATAATTGATTCTTTTCACTCTTGTGGTAATTCCTCCTTGTTCCAGATGAGAAGAATGAGTATGTATCTTGCTCTACAATTTTTCCCCTCCAGCTAAAATTAAATCAACCAGAATTTCGTCTACACCCCGAGATGTGTGTTTCTTTAATTTTTTAATAGCGATTTCTATTTTTGTCTGGTTAGGTTCTGGAATATACGGTTATGCTGTATGCATTTCACTTTCTCCACGCACATTAGTTTTTGGCTATGTGTTAAGCAAATCTTTCGATCTATTTGAGATGCTATCCTGATCAGTGAGAACTGTTCCTTTAGCTTTATTTAATATATAAGAACTAAATTGATAGCCTTTCTTAAGTCCGTTAATGCATTTATACATGTCCCGAATGTTTTTATTTTTACTATTATCTTCAAGTTAATTAATTTTAACTTTCAAAAATCGCGTTTCTTTGTTCTAAAAGTTTTGGAAATTTTCCGCCAGATGACAGTGAAATTTTATGTAGTTGTTCCATTCGGATTTTGTAGCCAACGCTGTTTCTTTTGTTTTCTCTTCTCTGCTACTTTAGTGCATTCCTGATTGAACCATGCTTTGTTCCTACGTATTTCTGCATGTCCCAATATTTCTTTTGCTGAAATCTTAATGTTATCTCTAATTTCAACCAAGTATCTGAACACTAGTGCACTCCGAACCTTCTAAGACGGAGAATCTATTCGACACTTCAATCTGGCTCCCCTCTCATCTGACTCTCCTCTAATTTCTTTAAATTAAACCGCTCCGTTTTCAGATATTGAATATTTCCTTTATTAAACGATAGTCTCTCTCTTATTATCATAATCAATCCTCTGAACGACAGAACATCAGTTGTGCTAGACTGTTTTATTCTATATATTAAAACGTGATCGATTTGATTATGTATTTTTCCGTCTGGTGAGGTCCAAGTATATTTATGAACGTTGCGATGTGGGAATTTTGTAATCATCACGATAAGGTTTCTGGATTTGCAAAGTTCACGAGTGTAACGCCGTTGTCACAACCTTCCTTATGCAGACATTTATTCCCTATAATCGGTTTGAAAATACTCTATCGTCCTACCTTCGCATTGAAACCGCCTAACAGAATGTTCATATGATATTGCAGGAGATGATCAGATACCTGTTCTATTCTTTCGCAAAAACTTTTTTATTGTCATACTTATATTCTGTTGGGGTATGTACATTTAAAAAATAATACTACAGCACCGACCCTTAAGAGAAGTAAACTAAAATCTAGCATTAACAAATTCAACCCATGTAATTGCTGATATTACGTATTCGTTTGTGAACGAAAAGTTGGTCATTTTTAATTGGATCCTAGTTGGTAATTTTTAATTCGTTCCCCGTAAAAGAACGACTTGACTCCTCCCGACTTGACTCCTCCACTTCCTTCTCATCTAACTTCCTGAAATCCCACTAGGTCCATCTTCTATTTCTAAACTCATTTGTTACACATTTTAACGCGCTAGAGACTTCTTATCTTCCATGTTTCTATTGTCATGTCGATTTTACTTTGCTGAGTTCGTGCCAAGTTATCAGTTCTGATCCGAGAATTCTGCGAATATATCTGAACAAGCCTTTTTTTTTTTTTTTTTTTTTTTATACAGGATGAGTTGTTAGCCCCACACCAAATCCCCAAGGTGGAGGACCACCCCTTGTCTGTTTACGACTGCCTATTCAGTATATTCGCAGCTAACCTGTATATCCCAGAGGCCTTCTTCTCGATCCACAACCTGAGGACGCGCCGTGCCGTGTTGACAGGAAGACCACATTTTACGGAAATTAATATAGCTATATTTTAGAATTACAATAGATACTGACTATCCGAACACTGATTTAAAACACACAGGAACAATCAATATGCTCGGATATATGGATGCATATTAAGACTCTGAAAGCTTCGATTCCGTAAAAATCGTAAATTAGAGACTAGTATCACTGTAGTATTTCATCCGAACTATTCTTGATGTATTACATTGTTTCGTTTTATAGCTACATAACTTTATAATATTTTTGTAAGTGATTATACTCTTTTCCTGTTCTGCCAATAAAAACTTTGTAAATTTATAATACAAAACTGAAATACAGAAGAATATATATATATATATATTAAATGTGATAATTCGCAGGGCATCTCATATAAAGGGCGCCTTGTATTCTTCACAGCTTCTTTATTAACAATCGCTATTCGAATTTATTATACAAAGCTGGCACACAGGATAACTAAAACCACTTATCTATAATGTGATGTTTCGTAGGGCGCCTTATGTAGAAGGCGCACTGTACCTTTCACGGATTCTTTACCAATAGTAACTGTATGTATTTATCGTACAGAACTGTGGTATACAGAAGAGTAAAAATCGTTCATCTTTGGTGTGGACTCGCAAGGGCGCCTAATGTAAAGGGCGCACTTCATCTTTCACGGGTTCTTTACCAATAAAACTGTAAGAATTTATTACTAAATCTTGTACCTTTATTTATACTGTGTTTTTCGGAGGGCGCACCGGGACACGTCCCGGTGGGCCAGCACGGGCCTGCTTGTAGGATTGGATCGTGTCGAGAATATGAAATCAAAGATCGTTAGTATGATATTAAATAGGAGCAAGCAAGAGACAGCCTCGGCTGCCATCTTTAAAGCCGCTATATTGGATTTGGATCAATATGGGAAAGATGCGGATCCTGAATAAAATTTGATAGAAAATATGAAATTATGGCCTATGGGAGAGAAAGACGGGGAGAGGAGGGGAGAATAGCAGGATGCATGACGATACGGTGGCCTTCCTGGAAGCCAACATATTGGGTTTTAGTTGAAATTTGTAAATAAGAACCATGGGAGGTGATACAATTTTCTGGCAACGCGTGATACCATTTTCCGAGAATACGCGCTGCCAGAAAATGATATCACACCCAATGGTCCCCGTTTGGAAATTTTATCCAAATCCAATATGACCGCTAAGTGACCATGACATAATGAAAACTGTGAGATACAACATACAAACTGGCGACAAATGTTACTACAAACACGAGAAAAACTATTCAGAGCCAAGATACTGCCTATAGAAACCAAACCGAGAATGCATAAGATTATGTGGTGACTTATGGGTACGAAGCGTGAAAATTCACATGTAGTTCTGCAGAGCAGCTTCTTGATATTTAAGTAAGAAGTTTAGGGTCAATTAAGAACGATGATAACACATGTAGACAGCAATACAACCATGAAATAGACAAGTTAGTAAAAAATGAAAACATTGTACGCCAAGCTAAATCCCGAAAGATAAGCTAAATAGAACATATCATACGAATGAACAATACGAGAATCCTAAAACCAGATGATTAACCAAAATATCGGAAGAAAGAGAGTGAAACAATTTCGGGGAAGACCTACTCGAGCAATAGGCGTTCAAAGATGGAAAGACAAAGTGAGAAACAGGATCCAATGGTGAGGCATTGTTAAGGACACCCTTGTCCACAATGGACTTTAGCACAGAAGGAGAATAAACGTGATCCCTAGGTCCCCGTGTGTCCTACCATGTAGCTCTTTCTTTCATATCACCCACAGGCTTGGATTTCATATTTTTCACATCGTTCCAATTTATTTTTTGGTCTTTCCACACTTTTGGACTAGGGATACCACCTGGCCGGTTTTTACCGGCCTGGCTGAAAATATTGCTGTTATTTTGATCAAAGCCGGTGACCGGTACGAACTTCTTACCAGCCCCTATATGACCGGTATTTTGAAATCTGTAATCCAGAATAAAACATCGAAATTCTACAACTGTGCTTTTACAAATACAAATTTCCGTTGTATTATACACTAAGCAATATATGTTTTTAATCTATGGCAGTTTTTTTTAAAATTATTATTTAACGTAAGAAATTTGATGTCAATTAGATTTTATTGTAAAACATTGTTTTCAACAATAGAGACAGAGGTGTATAATTTGCTATAAATATGCGGCGTAAATTTATTGCCCAGCGATAAATTTAAATTGTCCATTGATCGTAGGCAAATAACTTTTAGGTATTTCGTTGATACAGTATTTGTTGCATTGTTTCATTTCACGTTCGTAGCTGCTGCATATGACAACTGTCAAAAAAAAAAAAAAAAAAAAAAAAAAAATCCTGAAAGAAGTCTCAACAGGGTGGATTGATTTAAATCAGTCTGATTTAAGATCAATAAGATTTAAATCACATGATTTTTATAATAAAAATTGTTGATTAAAATCGAATTTTGAAATAAATTAATTTGAAGTGAAAGTAACTGCCAGATCGTATAACTATAAAATATCAAATTTTAGAACAGTCGAATCATACTGGAGTCAACTCTAAGTGTGAACTTATATGCTAGATTTTTAAAATTTTATCTGATCTCTAAGTTTTAAACCGGTAACGGAAAAATTCTGCCTTCTTCTCTTCGTAACATAGGGTTTGTAAATCTTTAACTATTCCACCGGAGAATCACCATTCGACATTTAAGAATCGTATCTGTCTGTTTATCCCCAGATAATATGGGCGATTTAGGAGGGTCCGATCCCCTCCCCAAAACTTGAAAATTTTGTACATTTTGCATATCTTCAGTCGAAATTTATGTATATTCTATGTATTAAATCATTGAAGAAAATAAATCACTTTGGCTTTGGCCCTCACTTGCTTATGTTCAGCTGTGTGTGTGTGTGTTTTTTTCAATTAATTTTCTCTCCTTCCGACATAATTATGATTGAGGTACTGTACAAAGCACCTGAGTAAGATGAGACGTGGTGATATTTGCCACTGCTTTCCATTGGGTAAAGATTCCTGATGTAGGGACTAGAGATCATAGTTGAATTCAGCCATATCTCACGCGGGCGAAGGCCCTCCTATGTTTTAGTGTCACCCTCCTGAGTTGCATAAAAAGTTACGTAAGTTAAGATGTGTTTGTGTGAAGTAACGGTGTTCGAGCTCTCCTTGAACCCTATTTGTGCCCCGTGGACCACTGGCGCAAATCCCGGGGAGATGAGTGGGACATATCCCCTCCAATCTTCTAACTGGGGAGGAATTGTCCCCCTAATAAATCGATTTGAAATGTGTTCTTTGGGGACAATGATTTGCGTTCGATTGCCACAAAGGAAAGTGAGATGAAATTGTTGTTCCCCCAGAATAAGCCTCAAATGTGCCCGCCTCCCAATGTTAAGACAACACTGCTCTCCTGATCCTTCACAGCATTGTTTTTCAACTTTATAAATATTTTGAACATCGCTAAAAAAAAAAAAAAAAAAAAAAAAAAAAAAAAAAAAAAAAAAGGTACGGTCTTACCCATTCCCCCCAATGTTGAAGACAGATTTGCGCCACTTCCATGCACCTATTAGTGTCCCCACACTATAAAGTCTGGATTATAGTGCCTAGGGACCTATAATTTAACCCGAGAAGGCCCATGCTAATTTTACCCTTAAAAGGCCCAAGGGGTGCCTCTGAGACTCCCTGCTGCATATACGAGCTACTTGGACTCACCGCGACAATTTGTATTTTCCATCATTAATAGGAAAAGCTAGTCACTACTTTGCTATGAAACCATTTGTCAATGGTAACAAAAAGTGAACAGTATGACAAATTTGAAAAGTATATACTTCAATAGGAGCCTCAGAGGCACCTCTTGGGCCTTTACGTTAGTATAAAAAAATAACCTAATTTTTTCTCAGGTAAAGTAAAAAACAAATGCTTCGGAAACGCAATCAGAGGGTGTATTTCAAAGAGATAGAAGAATTCTAGAGCGCAAGACACGGGACACGGGCCATTTTAGTACGCACCAGGTTCGAACTCGGAACCCTCTTGATACAAGGCGTTGAGCTGAACCATTGCTCCACCGGGGAAATCACTATTCGACATTTAAGACGAAAATTCTTGTATGTGAGAGTCTGTTTGTTCCCAGATAATAGGGGTGTATTTATAGGAGTCCGATCCTCTCTCTGAAAGCGAAATTACGCATTTTATATGTATTCGTACCGCAAGCTAGAGACCTGCACGGGCCGATTCTATTATTTCTTTGGGCCGGGCCGGGCTTGGGCGGGCCGACACTGATTTCTCTTCAGGTCGGGCCGGGCTGGGGCCGATTAATTGCAATTCTTTAATAATTATTGACATTCGTTAAACGATAATTAGAATAAAGGCAAACGTTGAAGAAGTGTGCCCGTGAAAAATGTTACAAAATGAAACTTCGAAAATTTATCGGGCTCGGGCCGAAAATCTCCAAAACTTTTCGGGCCTGGGCTGGGCCGGGCCTACGGACATCCGGGCTGGATTGGGATCGGGCCGAAATATTCGGCCCGTGCAGGTCTCTACCGCAAGCTAGTTCTGGACCGACATTTTTTAAAAATGTATCTCTGCAAAATTTCAATAATTTTTGTAAAAAAAAAAAAAAGTCGTTGATAAACGTTGCTGTACTTTCTCCTTAAGGTTCCTGTGAACTCCCCCTTGTCCGAGCACTTCGCCTTTTCGCCACCAGATGCTCACTTTTTCATTTAGCAATCACTGCTGGTACCTCTACTGGGAAGAACTGAAAGATCGTACCGCTCAGTTTGAATGTGTCCAGGATATCCACACTTGAAGTGGGCGGGGAGAGGAATCCAACAGTTTTTTTTTTTTTTTTTCGTGCACCTGCAGTCAGTCAGAGTCTATTTATACAAGCCGTGTTGTTCAGCCGCAGGGCAAAACCTCAACCATTGATGAGTAACATAAATCTTTTCTTTTTGCAGGTAGGAATAGAGTTTTGTACGAAAAACGGGAATTAGGTTGCAGAGAACGTCATTCACATCGCGTTGACAAATTATCTTTTGTACGTTTATCACATGAAACTCTTTTCTTTTTTTGATTATTACCAGAATATGAGATAAAAAGAACCTAAATGGTTCTTTGTATACAGAAAACAGACAAACAATACTAATATTTTCGTACATATCAGTATTATATGATTTTTTTCTGAAGTGTATGATGCATGAAAAATGGACAAAATGAATTTTGACTTTTCTATTTGTCCCTATCCTTCTGAGTAGAGAGAATAATATGGCGCAACTAAAGGGCCTGCAGGGCCCGCAACATTGAGAGGCCCAGAACAGAAAGAGGTCCATTTCAGTTTCGAAGTTAAACTTTATAATGTTAAGATGTTAAAAATTATGTGATGTTCCAACTATATCTCATTTTTACCTATGAAGACGGTAACACCTGAGCGATTATTTAGTAAATTAAATGCCAACAAAACTTTTACTGACCAGCGAAAACATTATGACCACTCGCTACTTTTTGAACGAAATCATCTAATCATCAGAAGATAAGAGCTACAAGGCATAACACAACCGCGCGCCAAACACGAAAAGAATCTCACTCGATTAGTCAGTGTGATGCTTGTGCCTTGAATGGGGAAGGACGACGATATATCAGGGTGACTAAGTGGCTGGGAGCTTCATTTCGGAAACAACGCGACTTGTCGAGTTTTCGCGATCTGCCGTGCTTATGTATTTCAAAGATGGGAAAAGAACAGTGAAACCAGCATCGAACCAAACAACAAAAAGTGGGACGACCACACCTCATTAAAAATGTCGGATGTCGTAGACTCTCGAATTTGGTATAGCAGAATAGACGAAAACTATAGCACAATATAATAATAATAATAATAATAATAATAATAATAATAATAATAATAATAATAATAATAATAATAATGTGCATTTTTTTGCATATGAGCAAGTTGTGACTCACTAGATAGAACATAGAAAGTCAAAACTGTTCTCTGTAAATTTTACGTGACTCATGAATGTGGAAAGAGGGGGTCCGTTTAAAATTTTTGCGGGGAGGCCCATTCGTCCTTACTTACGCTACTGAGAGAATGTAAGGTAAAATAATAACACCAATATATATATATATATATATATATATATATATATATATATATATATATATATATATATATATATATATATATATATATAGATAGATAGATAGATAGATAGATAGATAGATAGATAATCCTGGCGCAACAGTCCCTTGTGATCTGAGCCTGCAGCGGGCTTATGTTAGTAGTAAGCACAACCACACCCAACGTCGCCGGCTGTCTAGATTGAAGTCCGCTATCTTTTAGTTTCCCAACTTTTCTCTCGATATTTGGTCAACACAGAAATGTTTGAGTGCCACACCGGGAATTAATCCCTGGACGATGCACACCGTATCACTTTCGCTAATCATTTGGTAAAATTCAGGTTAGGGTGGTACTGAATTAATTTTGGAATATGCCATTTCTCATAAGGTAAAGTTCAAAAGTATTGTGACATAATTAAAAAGCTCATTATCAACCATGTATTCTTGCCTCTAATATCTCTAAAAGTTTTCGAGTTATGTGTCAAAAATGGTTGAAACACTTGAAGTTAGTTTAGTAACTTGAAGAAGATAGTGGACTTATACATACATGATTAGAATTGCTCCAATTTTTATTTTTATTCTTCTTTCTCGTAAAGAAATACAAAATCATAATTTCAACCATTTTGGTACATTTTTCATAATTTGAAGCGCGAACAGCCGGTTTCTTTCCTTACGTTTTGAACTTGGGATTTATATTCTCCTTGTCACTTATCGTGAAAGTCATATAATAACATGGGTCACAAAGCTAGAATATCTTATGCGACAGAGGTAATGACAATTTTTGTCATTTCATCTCTCAAGATCTGTTAAATTTGACATTTATTGAATGATATCGGTTTTATAATACGAATAAATTTTTCGCAATAAGGTGCGTATAGTGGTCGTAAGAAATGGCAAAAGCTACCACTGACCTTTATAGTTTGACTCATGCTTTTTCGATCATGGTATTCCTCTTAAATTTTGCAAAGGACAGTATCATTTTAATTATCTTAACCTAATTTCCTAAAGCATCTCATTCGTACGCTAAAAGAAAGATTTCTATTTTTTATGTATAAGAATTCAGGGGATGCAAATTTATTCAAAATTCCTTTACAATTAAAGCCGCCTAAACAGATATTCCTTCGAGATTTCTGTATTTTGAAAACAATTCACGATTTCAGTTCTTTGTATTTACTTGTTTCCATGTTTATTTATATCAATACTGTATGATCAGTTCCCAGAATTATTTTAGTTCCCCGGTAAATCCATTTATAACAAGCTCCAAATACTGCTACAATTTTAATGTGGTTTCAGGAGAATCTGCATATCTCATCCTTTTGTTACTCTCTATATATTCATCTACTACGTAAACAAACATCAGTGAAAGAAAGAGGCTGAGAGCTAACATGTGCTCCGTGAGGAACGTTGTCATACCTTGCACTGATATATCTAGAGAGTCTAGTGTTGCCACGAGACGAAACGAGACAAGACGAGACTTCTGGCTGTGTCGTCTCGTCTAGAAAAGATGTGTCCGTCTCGTCTCGTATCGAATGGTTCTGTCTCGTCTCGTGGCAACACCAGAAAGGCTGAGGCCCACAAAAGAGCTGTTAAACCAAGTGGTTAAAATTATAACTTTTAACCTAGTTTGGTTAACAGAGCACAACACAAAACACGACTGCAATCCTCCAGCAACGACTGCTTACTTTCGACTGAACCCGTAATTACTTCGATAGGAACATTTGTCAATACCGTCAGTACAGACGAAAGGCAAGATTTCCCCATTTATTCTGATATCCTTTTTTCAGAACCCCTGGCGCCACTTCAACAAATAAGGAGGCCTATGTAACTTTCCCATTTAAAAAATGGTTTATCTTCGAATAACAGCATAAAAGGATAAAAAAGATAAATTTTATTGTCAAATCAGAATCTTTTTCGAAACTCAGTGTCGAGAAAGGCTGACACGTTTCTGTCTTGGTTCGGAACGAAAAAGACCATGAAACAATAGTTAGTTACTGATAAAATTGCCACTTCTACGCATACTTGTACTTCTATTAAAGGATTTTTATACGTAGATATCTCCACCAGCCCCCGGAATAAAATCTTCTGAAACACTGATCTCAATGAACGCTTTACATTGTATTTGAATCTGGAGCACTATCACAAAATAATTAAACTTGAATCGATTGAAAAATGGAAGTGAAAGCTGTTTGTAAGAATCAGTTTTAAAAAGTGCTTTAGGTATTCCCTGTTCTTTGTAGGGTTTGAAACGTTGAATCATTTGGATCATTTGAAATAATAAAAGATGGTATACATTTCGAAGGTAAATAATTTATTCCGAGTTAATAAATTTTTAAGCAAATTCAGAAACTGTGTTTGTATTTTTCGAGTTTCTAGTGCTTTTCAAGTTTCTAGCTCATTTTCTTGGAAAGATAATGCGTAAGACTCTCTTAGTCTTGCAACGAGACAAGACGTTTTACGAAACGTTTCGTATTGTATCGTGTCTCGCTTCAAAGAGTCCTGTCTCGTCTCGTTGCAACACTAAGAGAGTCTTACGCATTATCTTTCCAAGAAAATGAGCTAGAAACTTGAAAAGCACATTCAGTCAATTGTTATCATAGAATATACTATGGGCATAGCCGCTGATGTGTAGAAGGTGACACAGGCGAAATTTGTTTTTGGCGAGCTGGAGCCGTGGGGCTCTATTATTTGGATTGGAAACATTGGTTCAAAAATATTTTACATTTAGCATACATACATATACACATATCATACGCACACACACACACACATACGTACATGTGTGTTACATATACTTTAATTAATGTGTGGATCTAAGGACAAGGTCCGGTTCGCCCACCCAAAAACCGCCTCTGGGAGGTGGATTGGAAGCGCACCCCTGAAACATAGAATTATGCTAATCGTAATCTTCTGAGATAGACTACCCCCCGAGGAATAAGTAAATAAATAAAAATAGTTTATTAATGTTTATCTTCCGTATACGATTAATTGAAAAATTTTAGTGTCTCAACAATGAGAGCCATATACAGGTGATCCTGCGTTCCTGGCGGAACTTCCCTAGTTGCGGACAAAATTTCATACTATAAACTCTTTTCGGCTCTCCCTCTTTCCCTCACGGTAGTTTTTTTTTTTATCTATTATCTACTCCCTTGGAGTAACTGTTGCTCTGTATTTTCACGGGCTTGCAACCGTGAATATCTTGGCTGCCTTCCCAGCTACCCAATCAGCATGCAATAGATACATGCAATAACAATCAAATCCCACACGAACTACTCTACCCATCAAATATTTTAACATGGAAAGTTCTTTTACGCAACGTATTTCGTTTGTTTAAAATGGAATAGACCTAAATACATCTTTTTTTTAATGTTCTTCTGGAGATTCGATAGCGAGACCGCTCACATCAAAAAAGAGAGAATTAGTGCTCTGACAATCTGGTAGAAATACAACATGCCATATGTACATTACTGTGATTACATTGCTATTTATTCAATGATTATTTTGCTTAGAGTTTTCTTACTGTCCAGGGTACTCTTCAAGGATATACAATTACTCTTCACTTATGTCGCGAAAAAATATTCAGCTTGCAAATTTATTTCGAGAACTTCTCATTCCCTAATACATGTTTATACTCTCAATTTGTGCGTACAACCGACAAACTTACACAGAATCTCAACAGAGTTCAAATGTGAGGTGTCTGCTGTGAAACAAAGGTCAGTTATATGGGAGGGGATTTTAGAGTGCAGCTCTAGGAACACTGTGGGCTTTTAGAGTGTAATTCTAGGAACGCAGTAGGGGGCCATCCCGCTCCACCTGAGACAAAAAAAAAAAAAGAATGAAAAGAAATCTGGCGGCACACAACTAATTCACACTGGTTACAAAGCAGGCACAACAAAGTTCTGAATGAAATATGTTTATTTTTTTGCACTATTCCATTTTCCGAACAATAACATTTACCGATGACTTGTTAGCCCCTCCACCACAGCCACCATGAAAACAAATTCAATCGGAATTTGGCCAGCTCGTTTGATCACGAATAATTATCGTTTGATCCCAAGCATAATGAAGTATTACACACAATTTGGCTAGGGCTTGTTAGCCCTTGATAATCGGCATGTACCATTCCATAGACATTTCAATCGTAAATAGGTAAGCAAAGTTTCGTTAGTTTCTGGTAGAAAGTATGACAGATAAAGTTGATTGTTTATTTAACAATGGTGGCCTCTAACAATGAAACTAACAACGACAACTGAAATCGACAAGTACCATTTCATAGATAACTCAGTGGTAATCCGATGGGTGTGCCAAGTTTGGTCAGTTTCTGGTACAAAATATAGCAAAGTTGATTCTTTGTTTAACGATGGTGGCCTTCAACAATGAAACTAACAACAATATGTGGAATCAACACATACTATTTCCTAGATATTTCAATCTTAAATGGGTGTGCAAAGTTTGGTTAGTTTGTGATAGAAAGTATGTAAGATAAAGTTGATTGTTTATTTAACAAAGAAGAAATCCAATGATTGTTTATTTAACAATGGTGATCTTCAACAATGAAACAAAAACAATATGTGAAATCGACACATACCATTCCATAGATATTTCAATCTTAAATGGGTATGCAAAGTTTGGCCAGTTTCTGCTAAAAAGTATGGCTGATAAAGATGATTGTTTATTTAATAATGGTTTCCTCTAACAAGAAAACTAACAACAATATGTGAAATCGACACGTACCATTCCATAGACATCTTAATCGCAAATGAATGTGCCAAGTTTGGTTAGTTTGTGGTAGAAAGTATGGCAGATAAAGTTGATTGTATATTTAACAATGGTGGCCTTCAACAATGAAACTAACAACACTATGTGGAATCCACACGTACCATTCCCTAGATATCTCAATCTTAAATGGGTGTGCAAAATTTCTTCACTTTCTGGTAGAAAGTACGGCGGATAAAGTTGATTCTTTACTTAACAACGGTGGCCTCTAACAATGAAACTAACAACAATGTGTGAAATCGGCACGAACCATTCCATTGATATCTCAATCGTAAATGAGTGTGCCAAGTTTGGTTAGTTTGTGGCAGAAAATATGACAGATAAAGTTGACTGTATATTTAATAATGGAGAAATCCAACGATTGTGTATTTAACAGTGGTGGTCTTCAACAATGAAACTAACAACAATATGTGAAATCCACACGTACCATTGTCTAGATATTTCAATCTTAAATGGGTGTGCCAAGTTTGGCCAGTTTGTGGTAGAAAGTATGGCAGATAAAGTTGATTGTTCATTTAACAATGGTGGCCTCTAACAATGAAAGTAACAACAATACGTGAAATCAACACGCACCATTCCATAGATATCTCAATCATAAATGAGTGTACCAAGTTTGGTTAGTTTGTGGTAGAAAATATTACAGATAAAGCTACTGTATATTTAATAATGGAGAAATCCAACCATTGTTTATATAACAATGGTGGCCTTCAATAATGAAACTAACAACAATATGTGAAATCGACACATAGCATTCCCTAGATATTTCAACTTTAAATGGGTGTGCAAAGTTTGGTCAGTTTGTGGTAGAAGGTATGGCCGTTAAAGTTGATTGTTTATTTAACAATGGTGGCCTCTAACAATGAAACTATCACCAATATGTGAAATCGACCCATATCGTTCCATAGATATCTTAATCTTAAATGAGTCTGCAAATTTTGTTTAGGTTGTTGTAGAAAGTGTGTCAGAAAAACTTGATTGTTTCTTTAACAATGTTGGCCTTCAACAATGAAACTAACAACAATATGTGAAATCGACACATACCATTCCCTAGATATTTCAATCTTAAATGGGTGTGCAAAGTTTGGTCAGTTTCTGTTAAAAAGTGTGGCACATAAAGTTGATTTTTTATTTAACAATGGTGGCCTCTAACAATGAAACTAACAAAAATAAGTGAAATCGACACGTACCGTTTTAGAGATATCTCAATGGTAAATGAGTGTGCCAAATTTGATTAGTTTTTGGTAGAAAGAGTGTAAGATAAAGTTGATTGTTTATGTAACAATTTAGAAATCCAAAGATTGTTTATTTAACAATGGTGGCCTTCAACAATGAAAGAACAACAATATGTGAAATCGACACATACCATTCCATAGATATCTCAATCGTTCATAAGTGTGAAAAGTTTGCTTAGTTTGTGGTAGAAATTATGACAGATAAAGTTAATCGTTTATTTAACAATAGAGAAATCCAACGAATGTTTATTTAACAATGGTGATCTTCAACAATGAAACTAACAACAATACGAGAAAACGACACATATCTTTCCCTAGATATTTTAATCTTAAATGTGTGTGCAAGGTTTGGCCAGTTTCTGGAAGGAAGTATGGCAGATAAAGTTGATTGTTCATTTAACAATGGCGGCCTCTAACAATGAAAGTAACAACAAAAGGTGAAATCGACACGTACCATTCCATTGATATCTCAATCGTAAATGAGTGTGCCAAGCTTGGTTAGTTTGTGATAGAAAGTATGGCAGATAAAGTTGATTGTTTATCTAACAATGGAGAAATCCAACGATTGTTTATTTAACAATGGCGGCCTCGAACAATGAAACTAAGAACAATATGTGAAATCGACTGGTACCATTCAGTAGATATCTCAGTTGTAATCCGATGGGTATGCCAAATTTGTTCAGTTTGTGGTAGAAAGTGTGGCAGATAAAGTTGATTGTTTATTTAACAATGGTGGCCTCTAACAATGAAACTAACAACAATATGTGGAATCCACACGTAGCATTCCCTAGATATTTCAATCTTAAATGGGTGTGCAAAGTTTGGTCAGTTTCTGGTAGAAAGTACGGCAGATAAAGTTGATTGTTTACTTAACAATGGTGGCCTCTAACAATGAAACTAATAACAATATCTGAAATCGACACGTACCATTCCCTAGATTTTGTAACGTCCATTAACCAGATTTTATCCGTTTTTGCTTAATTTTTGAACTGTTTATTTTATATTTGATTGTTTTGATTTTATTAGTTGTATATGTTAACATTGGTGACGGTGGCGCCATCTATCGTTTTAGACACAAACTGTTTGGACGTTCTGAATAACCTTAATGCTTAAGGAACATTGTTTTGGATTGAAATAGGTTAAAGATTGGGGATTAATTCAAAATTCAATCCCAGTACCTTCACTTAAATGGTAATTAACATTTAATACTGATTCTTAATGTTTTCCTCAGTTCGCGACTTTTATTATTCGAGGAAAAAGATGTGATTTCAATAAAAAAAAAATCGATTTAAATAAAAGAAATCCAACAAAAATTACCTTATTTTTTTATTTTTTTTTTAAATATGATTTTTGTCCACTATGGGCCTCAACTATTGTTTTGTCCGCTAATGTCGACCTGGCACTGGTTTTCTCCTTTCCAACACCTACATGGCTACGAGTACAATAATGGTCCTTTTGTTTCTATTAAGGTTATTAGTGAATATACTAAGGATACGCAGAATACAGGTGTTAATGCACTTTAGCCCACTTTAGTACATTTCCTTCCGATGGATGGGTCCGCATAGAGATACTTCATACTTAGGCCTATATTATAGGGAATTTTGAGGGGGTGTTGGTAATTTTGTTTTCCAGAGTTGGCAACGCTATTTTGGACTTTTTGTGGATATACCTATACTCATTAGAAAATTATATTTGGTTGGGATATAGACAAAGGTGTGAGGTTTTATTTGATACTGAAGCGAGTCACAGATACTACAGTCTGACGAGTTACAAGGTCAAAAATGAAATCTTGGCCACCCACCTTCCTTTAGATTGTAATGTTCTGATAACTGTAGGTACAAAATATAATACTTTATTCCAAATAAAGCTCTCAGTTGGCCAAAGAAAATCCACATTTGATTGTTTTAATTCCAACTGTAGATAAGTGTGGAGGGCTTTTAAAAGAGAGGTGGGTGGTCAGATATTTATGAACAAGACTGTACAACCACCAGCAAAAGTATCTCCCCCCCAAGTGCTCTAATTTCATTACTTGGGGTCCAAATAATTTGCCTGGACAGATGCAACCCAGCTTACACGTAACTTTTCTCGGCACTGATAGCAGTTGGTAGCCCTGATTCAGGTATTTACGCAGGTAAAATTGTAAAGTAGGTGAGTAATGAAACAGTTCTCCATTCTTAGATGAATGTCTGTGGTTCAGAGCGTGCTGTCCAATGAACACCATATATTATTCACAATATTGTGTATGTAATGTACTATTTTGTTATGTACTGTATGTTCAGAAAAATAAAATCACGGACCACGCATGAATCAGAAAATGCTTGAAAGTAGATGAAAATACCAAATCTAGAACAACTGCTTGAAATAAGTTTGTAAATCATATTGTCTCCATTGATAGTACTTCTCTAATTCTCCTCATCCAACATCTTTTTCTTTCTGGAGAGAATATAATCTTGCTCGTCACACTGAGTGTGCATTGAAATTGAAACATTTGAAAAGGTTTTGAGCCTGGCGGGGATTTGAACCCGGGTCCACCGAATAGAAGTTCAATGCGCTAACCACTTACCTACCGCGTCACTTCATCTCCCAGGTTTCCTTGTTTAACTCAAAAACAAGTTATATAGACGTTCCGCAATGAGGAAAATATCACGAAACGTTCTTCAAATTGAGGCTATGCCATCGTTTCCAGCGATGGTCCCTGTTTATAATTCTTCTTTACCTTCTAATCTCCAAAGAGGACGGTAAAATTATTTTCACATTCTTTGAATTATATCAACACGTGTAGAAATAGTGTTCTATGTTTATCTAACATAACTACTAGTTTATTGTCTTATCTTCGTGTGAGGAATTGGTGGCAAAGTGTGAAAGCAGAAACTTGCCATTATAGCGACCCTTGTTCGAATCCCACCATGGAAATCATTATTTTTTGTTTATTGGAAGGTATTGTTTACGTAATTAGTATTGTTATTCTGATGTTCCTTTATTATTATTATTATTATTATTATTATTATTATTATTATTATTACAGTGAAACCTCTCTTAACGGACACCTCTATAATACGGACACTTTTTTTGTCCCGGCAAAAATATATGTTCCCTTATGGAACAAAACCTTCCGTTTTACGGACACTCTCAGATACGGACGCGGACTTCCCCCCCTCCCAAGACGTTTCAATAACCTCTTCATAACGGACAGGAATTATTCTCGGTTCTGCGATATATTATTCTTCACAAGCGTATCTATCATGAGTCTAGACCTGGTGAACCATTAAACAGAACAGCTTCAAGCTGAACTTGAAATTCGTTTTTCTGTCCGCAATAAACTGCTTTGTGGTGGAAATCCTAGAAAACCTTCAATACGCGATAACACTCATGCAGGGTCAGTCGTATGGCCAAAAATTCTATGCGAACTATCTTACCTTTCATAACAAATTTAGTCCTTTTGCCTCTGAACCTTGCATCTTTCCCGACAATTTCATAGATAACAAAACATTGTTTGTTTTATAATAACATTTTCAACGAGCAATGTTTCCTCTCACTTTTTTTTTTTTGAAAAGCAACATTTTTCTTTTACTTATAATACAGAAACAAGTCTGGGTTGGAGTTTTTCCGGCTTCCTTTTTCATTTTCTCTAAGAAGATATTCTTTGTGATTGAGGCTGGGTCAATAAACATATGCACTCACATATGCCTTTTCATCCATTCCGCCAACGAAGATACCGTGCCAGTACACAAACGCACGCGCGCGCACACACACACACTCTTAAGCGCGCCATAGACGCACGCACTTGCATTACCAACATGTATGAAAGGTTTCTTTCATCATGCATCTTGAAAGAATTTTTTGCCCACACACGTACCAACGTGCTGTCCAACATACTGAAAGTAGTTTGAGAAATGTGGAGGACGAGGAAACGCGTGCTTTTTCTTTCTGCAACTGCACGACCTTGGCATGCGACGGAGGAGAGACTCACGTGATTTCTTCCGCTGTCGTGATTGGCGGACCTAAATATAAAACAGCCACCTTGCATGAACGAGCCCATACACGGTAAACATGCATGCAGAACGGCAAAAACATCAAACATGTTTTCAGAAGATTTTGAAAACTTTCAACATGAATGAACGAGGCCATACACGATCAACTTGCCTGTGGTTTTATCATTTTTCATACAAGTCGGGCTGTTTCTTCATGCATGTGTTTACGTGTATGGGCCGCATTACTCTCTCTCACACACACTCTGTTTCTTCCGCACCCGTACTGAGGATTCTCAGAGGACACTTGGTAATGAGTTTTATTACCTTTGTAGAGGCAAAAGTATGCCTTTTTCGCTAAACAAAAGAGTTTAGCCGATTAGTTGGTTCCTAACGTATCTTTTTAGAAGGTTCTGAGAATTTGAAATAAATGAGAAACGCTTACAGGGTGATGACATGTACTTAAGAAAATTAACATACACGCATTATCTTTTGCAGTGCCGGTATACGAACAAATTAACACATACCCCAGCAAAAATATTATTTAACAGAAATGAATTTCTCCTTCATCCCTCCCAGTAATTCAAATACGTAGCTACTAAATAGAGTATTTTCATATTGAATTTTACGTACACAATGTATTTATTGTATATTAGAGCACGAAATTACTGTTGTCAGAAATTAAATTTCTGTAATCTCTCTGTAACGGCCACCTCAATAACGGACAAAAATTCGTCCCATTGGTGTCCGTTATTCGGAGGTTTCACTGTATTATTATTATTGCAAAGTCGAGACTGGGTACATATTTTATATTTTATGAGTTTTCTGATTGGATTTCGTCTTTCTGTTGAAAAATCAACATACTCCATTGTGAGGGGTCTGAGGGAGGGAAATATCATCCTGTTGCTTTTTATTTGTTTACTTGCACACTACACCAAGCCTGGATCGTACATTTCACCTTTCTATATCTACGGGAAGTACCCTAAAGATTTGATGATCATAAGAGAGTAAGTGAATAAGTAATGAGATCAATGAATTTTGCGTATTAACAACATCTAAAACATCAAGTTGTCGGAAATGTCATGATGTATTTCGTTAAAATATGGCAATTGGTGATTTGAATACATTTCCCGATTATACACATAATATCAGTATTAAAAGTACCCTGCAAAATAATTATCAAAATATATTCTTACAAAAAAAACAGTTATAGATATGCGACAATCATTTTGGACATAGCTTTTACTTAGACGCTATAGTAATGAAAAAAGTAATCTATATATTTCTTGCGTAAAGGTAAATTTTGGTTACTTTTTGTATATTTTTTTAAAACTTTATGCCGTTTGCAGGAACTGAAGATCCAATTTTTTCGTTATTTTTCCATTAATTAACACGCGAATACGCAACTTTCGAGCCCTATTAGAATTCGACGTTCGAAACTCTGATTTTTTGCGTAAAGGTAAATTTTGGTGTTTTTGTAATTTTTTTCAGACCATTTGCGCGATCTAAAGATTCAATGTGTGATTTTTTCATTGATTAACACGCAAATACAAAACTTTTGAGACCTATTAGAATTCCATACCCGAAAATTTAATTTTTTCACTCCACCCTACTGTCCAGTGCCGTGCAGTGAAAAATCAGGACCCGAGGGGAGAGCATACGACGGCGCCTTCGTAACATATGAGTGAGATCGCTAGGAAATCCGCGAAGCACCACCATGGTTGCCAGAGGAAAATTTTCAAATATAAACTCTGCTTTTCTTTGATTTTGAGCGCTTTTATTACTTTTCCTTCTTTGGTTTTTCCTCTTGAAGTTTGCGCAGTCTTCGGCGTCCGGGGTCGTTGCCCCGCTCGCTCCCCTCCCGGCACTGTGCCCGTCAAGGGTTGGAAGCGCTCTAAAGGACAGTTTCTCCTTCATGTCCTTGCGTGTTTGTATGTCTTTTTGTTTTTCAAGTTGAATTCTCTGCACTATTCTTTCTACATAACACTACTATTCTATCATAAATGAAATAAGAAAGTTTCATCATTATCACACTTGAATCTTAAAAATGTGTAATTTACTGAATTCACTGCATATCCAGTTTTTTCCTTCTCCCAGAACAGTGATGCCTTAGAGTAGTGGCTTAAGCGTCAATTTCATGACGTTGTGGTCGCGGGTTCGATTCCCGCTGACGTATTTAAGGAAATTTTATCATTTGTAATAATGATACTTCTGATGTATACTAACATGAAAAATATTCAATTTCTCTGGGTCTCGGAGTTGAGACGACATCCTTCACAGGTGAAATGCCAACAACACAAAATTACGTCATATGTATCAGCCTTGATTCGTACTGTTTGGGAACGTAACGTATTTAGCCAACAATTGATGAATGCATAAGGCTCATCCTTAGTATGGGTAAAAAAATGTGTTGTGTTTCTTAAGAATTCTAGACTTATTTCTACCTGTGCCAAATTGCAAGTAGGGATCGAACTTAAAATTCTAGTCAAGAGAATGATTCTATTTAACATGTCACCTCAACTTTGTACATAGAAGAGCGACGCAAAATTCATTAATGTTATCAGCTAATAAATATTTATACCCCATTTCTTGTTGACACAAAATGATAATTCTGTTTGTAAAGTTTTACACATAATAATATTATTACGTTCATGTGTAAACCTAAGAAACATCTGACATATATCTCTCCTGTTCCTATGAAAAACTTCGACTATGCGACATTTTCTTTTCTTCTTTTGTCATAATAATAATAATAATAATAATAATAATAGAGGTATAACAGTATTAAAATACCAATTACGTAAACAATACCTTCCAATAAACAAATAATAATTGCCACAACGGGATTCGAATCTGGGCCATAAATTCCTCATATGAAGATAAGAAAATGAACTAGCTGTTATGGATGATAAACATAGAACTTTCCACATGTGTTGATATAATTCAAAGAATGTGAAAATAATTTATATCGTCTTTTCTTCTTTGGAAATTAGAAGTAGAGGTAAAGAAGAATTGTGATGTAAATCGGGACCATTGCTGAAAACGGTGACGTAGCCTCAACTTGAAGAACGTTTCGTGATATTTTCCTCATTGCGGAACGTCTATATAACTTGTTTTTGAGTTAAACAAAGAAATCTCGACTAAGTCATTGTGAGGAACGTCTCGTTATACGAACATTAGTGTCTTGTGTATGTGCTTCCATGAAACTATTTTAACTAGCTATTAGCTTAGGTGGAAGATGAAGTGACGCGGTAGGTAAGTGGTTAGCGCATTGAACTTCTATTCGGTGGACCCGGGTTCAAATCCCCGCCAGGCTTAAAACTTTTTCAAATGTTTCAATTTCAATGCATACTCAGTGTGACGAGCAAGATGATATTCTCTCCAGAAAGAAAAAGATGTTGGATGAGAAGAATTAGAGAAGTACTATCAATGAAGACAATATGATTTGCATATTGTAAAAACGAAGTAGCAAGTTTCTTCAGTCTCAAATAGTGAAATTCAATTACTGTGATAGGCATATGCTGAGGTAAGAAATTGAATTCATGCACAAGGTGTTTTTATATTTCTTCGGTTATGAATTTTCAATGTAATGTATTGGAAAAGTTCAATCATTATTCCTATTATGTTTTGAAGACTAAAATGTAACTGTCATAAGTGGCTATAAAAAGTACGAAATTGAGTTTTGGTCAGTACTTGGTATTGGTCCTGTTGCTCTTATTTGTAAATTACGTTTATGAAGATACGTCTTACCAATTGAAAAATCTGGTATTGCCCCCCGACTGTCATATAGTTTTAATTTGTACTTTATTTGAAAGATAATGGACTGTAGTTTTGGAAAATTAATTCAATTTTAACATGAAATTCACTTTGTTTAAAACAATAATCTAAATAGGCATATATATTACATTTTTACACGCTTACAAGTATTGCTTGCCATCTATACTCAACCGCCAGCATGGGCGGAGTTATGGGAGGCATTGCCCTCCAACTTTCTGGCAAAAAATAAAAATGCCACATATAATATGACCACCTACCAAGATTTTCGAGACTGATCAAAAGGTCTGCTCCCCCACTGTCCTCCCAGCAGACAATTCCTAGTTCCGCCTATAACCGCCAGATCAAATTTTGGGAACTTCCCTAATTTCGATCCGTCCAAATGTTCAATTCCGGAGAAAGAAACCGGGATTTTCCCGATCTCCGTTTACGGAATATGTAGTTCAGTTTCTTTGTGTTACGTTCTACTGGTTTTGCATTCTTAATCTTTCAACGCCCATTGACGCAATTGCTGTGTCAGGGCTTTAAACCTCAATGGCTTAGTCTCTAAAGCCTGTGACAAACATTTTGGCATTTCAGCTAAACGAATAAAACGCAAGCTCTGACGCGATGTTGCCGAGTGCTAAGGGGTGTGGCTATGGCTAAGCAGACGAACTACAGCGCGATTAAGTGGCAGAGGATAGACGTGGATGTGCACAAAATAAACGTGGCAATACCACTGGACTCTCATTTGCTAGCAGCTTTTAAACGGAACTTGGAGCGCCGCCTTCAAATGCCAAGATGTTTGTCACGACGTTTAATTAATGCCAGAAAATGGTTTTGGTACCAATTTATTCCTGAAGAACGCAGATTTCCGCCGGTGTGCATTTTATGTATCTGGGAGTACCACGTAGCGCTGGGAGGAGAGTAAATATCGTGTTTTTCTTAAAACAGTTTTTTGGGGGGGCGTTCCCCTCTTGGGGGATAGATTCATAAAAATAGGTACATGAAGCAATGAAGTAGACGACTACATGGTAATATCGTGTATTTGCACTTCTTGCTTATATGGAAGAGTAGGGAGGGGGCAAAGTAAGCCAATTTTTGGAGTTTTTTTTTTTTTTTTTGTAAATTACATTTATTTTTACAACAAACATCAGTAGCTCAGCCCCTAATTAAGCTAGAAAGACGATTTGGTACCAAAGTATTCCTGAGGAATGAAGCTTTCCGCCAGTATGCATTTTATGTATGTAGGGGGTACGTACGTACGGCCGAGGGAAGTCGGATGAAGTTCGTTTTTTAAATTTTTCATCAGATTTTGGAGGCCATTCCTCCCCCTTTGTGGTACATCCATAAAAATTGGTATGTGAAGCAATGAAGTAGTCCCCTACATGATAGTAACTTGTATGTGTACTTGTTGTTTATAGAGGAAGAGAGGGTCAAATTTGTCAAATTTACATTTATTTTCAGAACGGTTGCATATAAGAGAAGATATATTTAACTAAAGGGTCTAGAAGCATAATTCTTGTTCGTATACATGATGTGATTTGCATATGAACGTGGTACTATGGTGGGGGAAGGGAGAGAATGTCTAATTCAATGAATGTTTTTCTGTTCATTTTTTTTTTTTTGAAAATATTTTCTACATAAAACGAATTCAATACACAATGGCAGCAATGACTACCATTTCTTATATTATTGTCACAAGTATGTGGCCTGCATCATTTTGTGAGCGTAGGGTGACTGCAAGGGTTGCCAGGGCCCCGCATATTCAATATTTTCATATTTTTAATGATTTTTTTGTCTTTTCTTTTTCTACGAATACGGCGGGAATTTCACGAATGTTACCTCGTTGGAATCTGTAGTATATAAGCTTTCCAATGGTGTTTAAATCATGACTCTGTGATCGAATGATCACCAGAGCCCCAAACGTGAAAGTCTACCATTTTTGTTAAAATCCTTGGCGTGCTTCTAAAGGTTAATTGTGTTATGCCGTAAACACTAATCATTGTTAGCTATCCATGTTGCAGATAGAAATGTACAGTATCTTGAAAACTGTTTAGTTAAAATACGTCACTTGCTCCTTGTAGGCTAGCCATTGCTCTTTTCTATGAGTTGTATTGTATTTGTCAGAGTATTTCTTCTAGCTTATGACGTGAGAACTGTTCATTATTATGGAAATGATAGTGACCGAAAATTACGCAAGTTTTGAATTTGGATCTTAGACTAGTGTATAGTGTGTTTAACCTCCTTTATTCTTGGAAATTAAGAAATGTTCAAATACTTTACTTGAGTTTCTGTTGGTTTAGTTATATGCACATTGATGCAGAATTTCGTTCAGTAATTGCTGTTATAATAAGAATATAACTCTGCTTGTAATTTAATCCATGCACAAATCCTGCGGAGGATGGGTTGTTTGTTAGAAAATTAAATTAGCTTCTTCAATTTGGTATTTTAGTTTTTTTAAACATGTACAACCACCATCGAAAAAAAAACACGTTTAAAATAAACTGAATAAAACAACAGCCCTCGTTTTAAACATGTTTCAAACACTTGTTTTAAACATTTTGTTTTAAACATATCAACCGTGATACGAGTACAGTTTATATCAGTAGTTGAGGTACTAGGTCTACCGCTGAGTTCAGGGTTGCCATTAACACTACTGGCCGCGTTCTTTGAAACCACGACACCACTTCGCTGCATGTTGCCTTGAAATTGAGTCCTCCCCATACATCTCCACAATGTGCGTATGAATGTCAGCAGGTGAATGTTTTTGGCCCGCAGGAACCACACTGACCTCACTTCTACTCTTGATCAATTTTCCAGACGTCATCATCATTTTAGATATCCGTTTCTGGGTATACACGTTCAGAATCCGAAGTCCTCAAGCCGCAGCAAGACAAACATGTTATTAATCTACAAATAAATTTTCATTAAGTTACAGTGTAGAACACAGAAGTTATATGCTTTTTAACCTTTTTTCCGATATTCCTCGTAGAGAGATAGGCCTGATGGATTGTAGGTTTACCATTTCTTTCAGCACAGGGGTTGTATGAGACAGACCTACAGCTTAAGATGGAATCCCACCACGATTCGAACACGGGTCTGTCGCTCCGAAAGCGCGTATGTTGTATAGCCACGAGATAGATATTTAAAAAAAAATGAAGAACTATCTTTTAAAAATTAAGGATTTAAAAGAGGGATCATAGCACAGAATAAATAGCAACTATTAATATTATCGCTATTGACAGATACAAACTCATACTGACTTGTCCGATGATATCGTTAATCGAAAAGTCCTAAAAGCTGAGAGAAGTTGACAAATCAATGGCTTTTCACGTTTACACCTAATAGTGCTACTACTTGTCAAAGAGAGATGAAGTCCAGGATAGGTCACATATCTTGGTTTATTACTTCTTGATATTTTCATGTTTTAGCATCATTCCCAACTCATTGGTGCTTTGTGTGATGGTGACTTTTCCGAGAAAATAAAAAATGATAATATTGGTAGTATAAAAACGTGATGCATTTTTACGCACAAGAAGAGCAATAAATTTGTAGATAGTTTTGTCCCTTCCTCTGCAGTCGTTAACCTTTGCATGAAGATAATATGTGGATGCAAACCATTAATGTCATTGATGGCAAAACATCGCCATGAATTACGATGCAACATTAACAAGAGTTTCTTTTGCGTATTTGTTCTGTTGAGGTCGTATATCATGTGGAGTTTGCGAAAGGCGTGTGCGGGGGACAGAAAAAAAGAGAGAGATGGATCTTGGAATCTATACGGTGAAGTAGACACTCGTGTTGTTATATTTGCGTTTTTTCAGAAACCCAATATATCTAAATGTGTTAACCATACGGTAACTCCTGAATAGTACTTGTGAGGTTCGCTTCCTCATTGAACAGTCCCTCGTTTGTACTTAGCAAGTCAGGTTTTTGCACTTGGGAGGTTTTAAATCTATTTGGTACTATTTTTCTTTACGGGATCTTTATTGGTAGCAAGTTGTTAGCGTTATTTATTGCTAGTAGTATTGACCTCCAAAGGGAATCAATTCTTGTCGAAATGGCCGTAATGGCGAAATGGAGGTAAATAAATAAATAAATGGAAATCCTCTGTTGCTGTGGTGTTAGATACGTATTGCGTCGATGAGATTTCATATAACCATTAAGGGAGTCCGCTATCAAGTATACATCTTAATTGTCCTTTTTATGATCGTTTATAACTCAATTTGTTTAAAACTTATTTCCATTTGTCTTTTCTCTCTTTGTCTCCCTTTCTTTCTCTGGGTAGTTTGCAGCATTAATTCTTGTTAAAAGTTTACATGCCAATTACAGCTACTAGCTATTATTATTATCCTATCGGTGAAATAGAAGCTCGAAAAGATGTGCCCCTTGTTGATTCTCCCTTTGCTTTTCTATCGTATATTCAAGTGAAAACTTGCTCCATATATTCACCATATCTGTATCGTTGTGGTGAAAGCATCGGAACAGTAACTATCTTAAAGTTACCAATTCTGGTTATTGGTCATTCCATATCAATAAAACTTTTTTTTTTTTTTTTTTTTTTTGGAAATGACAACGACAATAAGTTAACTAGGGTAAGATGAAGATTAAGTGAACTCCCTTTTTCGAACTTTCAAATGTGTATTATATAAATGGTCCGATTTAAAGGTAAAATGATTTTCATATCTACTAACCAGACTTATTTAAAACTTGGAAAATATATAGCGTAGAATACACACTGTAGTATTTCTTCGAGATACATTTCGCTTATATGCCTAAACCTAATGGCCCGGTATCGGTACCTACATTTGAAAGAAAAAAAAAAAGTTTCATGGCAAATTTTACCGAATTCCTTCAACATCCTTAGGATTCCAACAGATGCGATTGGCGTAATTCAAAAGCCTGATTCATTATAAAAGTTGATTTTATTATCATCATGAATCTAAGGAAATTAACGTATGAATAGCAGCTTCGTAAATAAAAGTCGATACTCTCCTTAGAAGTCCTCTTGTGTTAAAGTATCGGTTTCAGTTGGTCGATTCACGTTTTAAGGAAAATCGAAAAGGTTTATGTTGTACATGAATGCGTATCTAAATATGTGACGATAGTCGTGATTACATCAAAATTTATTGGTATTATTTTGTTTAAACATCTACCGATTTTTTTTTTTTTTTTTTTTTTTTTTTTGTAAAAGAATAGCCTAAAGAAGGTTGTAAGTAGAAAATTTTGAAAATTATATTGTGTTGATGAGTTTTATGCATTCGAGCTATTGGCAACTGTCTCTCTAACGGCGAGATCGATCTTTATATTAAAAAGAAATTAAAAAATACCAGATATATTCATAATAATAATTGAGAAACTGTTTTACGCACAACACTTCTAAATTTTAGGAGTATTCAGTTAGGAAGAATATGATATCCTATATTTTGTGAATCAAATTTTTCATTTTAGAAGGTTTCTACTGCTCTATGTAAGTTTTTATTTTATAATTTTTCTCTTTTATCTTTTCGTGTGCAATGATAAGTTTCTGTAGATTAAAAGAAACGAAATGAATCCTCGAAATATCCATGAATTTCAAATATGGTATCGGACGCAGTGAATAGAGGTAACGCATCAAATATTTAATAATAATAATAATAATAATAATAATAATAATAATAATAATAATAATAATAATAATAATAATAGTAGCAATAGTAGTCATTTGTAAAAAATCCGCTTCTCGCCATCTGTTACCGTTTTCGTTCTATGGTGATAAACGTTGAAACTGTTATTGAAACCGGAAATAATAGTAAATGTGAACCTCTTCAGGTTTTGGTAGAGTATTGTGGATAGTCATGACATGTGAGATACTGAATCGTTTGCAAAAAAAAGAGAAAAAAAGAATTCCTCGCTATCTATTACCGTTTTCGTCCTATGGCGATAAACATTGAAACCGGGACGAATAATTTGAACCCCTTCCCGTTTGAATGTCGTTCTATAAAACTCCGACACTTATGCATAGCATAGTTTGGAAGTCTAATAATACTAATGTCGGAAATATATTCTTTTATGTCGAATTGGCTGAGAGATGTGCGTTTTGTGTATTGTCTTTTCCAGATAGTAATATTACCCGCACGATAATGGAACTGGTTCTAACGAAAGTACGAAAAACCATATGAAAACATGATTGCAGTTCTGTATTGTCCTGGAAACTCAAAATAGAATAAAAACATAGAATAATTCTTTTACGTATAACTAGGTATGTCATAGCCAGAGAATGTGCTTATGAGGCTGCCTACAGAATATGTTAAGAGGACGCCATAACACATTCATTTTGCAATAGTAGAACCGGAAAAAACTAGTTTTTGTGTGTTTATGATAAGGAACTGGGGTATTGTCTTCAGAAAGGCGGAAAATTAAATTGTTGAGGACTCCTGCGATTCAACATAGCCACCAGGGACATGCCTAGAGGTTGGGTCCTGCGGTTCCGTATCTCCCGAAATCTCGACTTTTCTGTAAAGTTAGTCTAATTTTAGGGATAATTTTACTAATTTTAATATAATTTATCATCATATTGAATTTGGATCCCTCAAAATAAATTCCTGCGTGCGTCCCTGATAGCATAGAGAACACACTTGGTGCTCTGAACTTGAGACAACACAGATCTAATTTACAATGCAGATGAAACTAACGGCAATTAATTTATTACAGCTTCCAAAGAAGTTTACCACAGAGAGGCAGCAAACGAGTATGTAGTGCCACATAAGAGAGAAATGCGAAATTGTGAGCATACTTTAGTGCTCTAATGCACACCAATGAATTCAGCTTAAATTAGATTCTCCCAATGGTTTTGTGCAAGGAAAATATGGAAAGAAAAAATTGAGTATCTTCCTTCAGGTGGCACCTACTCAATGACCTCGTTGTGACCTTTCACTTAAGTGATGTTTTAGAGCAAGATCAACCCTCAGCAACACCAACAGACACACGATCCATTTCCGCATCTGTCAGCATCACCCAGTGGCCACCTGCTTCCGGTATCTGGAAGAACTAGGAGCAGATCTGTCGGTGGTCGTTTTCTAAATGCCAAGGGAGCATTTGTAACACTTGCTTTCAATAGCTGCTCTTTCCACTTTTTCCAGCACGGAGAAGCGCAAATTGTCAACAGAGAAGACTTGTTTTGCGGGAACTGTAGAGATATTACTACAATTTCAGGAATCGTAACAATTGGGTTCAGCGTATTAGATGGAAACCTTGAATTCACGAAGTTATGAATCAAGTAGTATTCTTAAATGTTGTTTATGCACACTGTGTGATGTCAGTTGTGTAAGGTTGTCTGACTCTGACGAATAGTGCTGCATGTGACAGACAGTTATGTTCCAATGTTCGCAATCCTGATATGAGCTATAATTTCGCTCACGTTTCTCAATTTTGTATATTAGTGGGCCAGATAACATACTGCCAAGAAAGCTGTTTAATTTGAGTTAGAAAATTTATGTACTTAAGACAATAACATCCCTGCAGTTAAGCACGTAGTGGTGTTATTTTACGACATGTTTGGTTATAACGCCTTCTCGTATTGACTAAAAAAATTGGGATATGTTAAGAGGCTCAGTCCCAGTCCACTCTACAAGCTTTCCAGAGAACAACGAGTGCGCGACCCCGATGTTAAAGATGACAGGCCAAAGCCGCCGAAATCTATCCTAATTCCTTCTATTTCCTGATAGAAACGCAGAGATGTTCCACGATATGACTCGAAACCTTGTTAGAGCCTGTCTATTCCATCTGTGCCCCGGAAAATATGCGAACTATACTTCGGCCCCACTCCCACCAACCCCTGGCGGATGAAACCCTCCATTTGCTTAGGGAAAAGAAGTGAATGACCTCAGCTGTGTTGCCAATTTGTCATTCAATCGATTGGTCTTGACAAGTAAAGATCGTAGGCTACTTAGAGTGGCTAACAAGACATAGCACAGCGAAGTCCGTGAAATAGTTCATTGTGACAACGCTTCCGCATCCAACAGTTGAAAGATCTCGGCCGCAACAATTTGTCCCTTATTTTTCAAGAGAGGTACGGGAAATCACATCCGACAACAGCGTCAGCAAGGGCACAGTTGAAAGAGAAGGGCTCTAGTATGGATATTCATCTGACTGGTAATGATTTTGTATCGGACCTTCTTGTCGATGCCAATCACTAGTTAGCTAAGGTGAGAAAGGATTTTCAAAACCAATTATCATTAAATACAAACTTGAGGCTATAATGGAACGAGAACGGATTTCTAACCTCGTGTTGGTATCTGTGGAAGCCGACATGACCAATTCTCTTCCTTTCAAGGATGTAATAACTGATTTTGCTGGTATGGAATAAAAAGGAGAAAACCCTTTTGAGATGGACCCAATTTATTTAGTTGATTCTTACTTCCCGTTAATTCATGTATAACTTCGTATTGTACAGTTAAACTGAAAAATCTTGCAGTGTTGACTTCTTTCTCAGGGGTCGTATTCGTAATGTTTCTAGAATCACACAATTTAGACATATTTAGTCCCTCTCTCTCTCCGTTGTAAGTCTTTAACTCCTCCGTGGCAAATTTACGTTTTCTTTTTACACTCATTGAAGGAAGATGTACACTATAGTGTACATTTTGAAAAATCTCTGTAGATGTATATATTTTTAAAAGTTTCATTATAAAGTACTTTAAGGGTCCAAATAAATGTGAAGACGAATAATAATTTTATCTCAAATAAATCAATAAGTGTCCCTAAAGCATACCAAAGTTCGATGTACAGTATATTGTACAAATCCACTGAGGAGGTTAATATAAGCTTTAAGTTGCTTTATTTTTTCTACTGGCTATGGCAAATGTAATGAAATATTTCAGTTTAATGTCCTACGATTATGCCCTTTTAGGGTAAGAAAGACGATGATTAAGGCAAGTAAATGATTATGTAAGAATTGATGGAATGAGAAAGTGGGAGGAAATTGTAGGACCCTGAGAAAACCCATGGACACGATGTTGTCCACCACAAACTTACTTGGCCGGGGTTGAAAAACTTTCTGAACGTAACCATACCATAGTCTAAGAATATGTAAATAAGCGTGTCCTCTTCCTTTTTGAGTCGCTTCTTTAAATCGTAAATACGTAATCTATTATGTACTGATGGAAATGGCAGCTGCGTGAGCTGTTCAGTGAAAATAATAATAATAAAATTAATTGTTGTAATAAAACCTTTCTTCTCTTCTAGATGGATACCATATATTCCACTCGGTAAACGAATTCCAGGAACTCCGTTCGTTGCATTTAAAGTGCCATTAAAGGAGGTAAGTGAGATATTATGTTTAAACCTTAATTAATTTTAAATTACACTTTATAATTCAGTTCAATATAAACCGAATACTAATAATATGATATGATGATATGTATATGGTAAAAGCATGCAATGCTTGTTACCTTTCGGCATTGTAATAAAAATAAAACGTATTTTTTTAAAAGAAAAAACTTTACCTAGACCAGAGTTTGTCATTTTTTGCGTATTTTATTTTTATTTGTATTTCGATCTACACGACGTGTAAAAAGTTAAGCCCGATTTTATTGGATACAATGAGTTTATTTTTGTTTTAACCACAGGTACAATCAGTGGCGGCTACTGTTAGCGTTGCGCAACGACCTAAATATTAAAAAATATATATATTATTAGCAATAGTAGTAAAGAACAGAAAAAATACTTTCTAATACTCCCATATATACTTTAAATAACATTTTTTTTTTTTACTTCTGTAACTGTTCGTTTCGTTAATCCGTTTTAAAAAGTGAAAAATAATCCGTCACAGAGTCTCTAATTTGTATTATGTTGCAGCGAGCATACAACGACCAGATTCCTTCAGCGCAAGAATTGGAGCGAATGTTAAGTCTCCTTTCCCCCATCTCAGAAGTTAAGTGGTCTGGTCGTTGCAGGTGCTTCTGCAACACAGCACGGTTTCCATTGAATGAGAAGGTTTTTCGCACTAAATAAGCTTTCTGAATTTTATTTCACTAGCAATTAACAAGTAGAATTTGTTTTTATGCATTCATATTTTTAAATTACGGTACTTATACTGAAGCAAATCAATATAATGACAATTAAAAAAAGGGATAACAGAATTACAAAATAAGAAAGAAAGTATGTAGTAGAGCAGAAATCAAATGAAAGTAGATCCGCATTTACAAGTTAATTCTTACCTTATATAGATAATGAAGGTCTCTTCTACAGTAATTTATGAATCAAATATTAATAAGTCAATATGCAGAATCCCGCCCTCTGTGGATAGTATTTTAGTATATACATATTTCTTTTATAAAATAAGTATATTTTATACTTTTGATAAAACTGTATGGTGGGGAACGCCACATTGAATTTGGGACTAGTTAGCAATGCTCAGAGGCGTAGCCACGAGGGGGTCCACAGGATCCGGATTTCCCAAAAATGTCGAAACTTGACTAACATTTGTAGACTTTCCTAACGAACTATACCTGTTTAACAGAGAAATGATTGATGTACGCTAAATGTTTTATTTTACACTTCATCATGTACTCTTTCTTTTCTTATATAAATAATCGTTCTATCATTTTTTCTAAAAATATAGGTGACAGTAATTAAGAATTACTTATCTTTTCGGGTACACTATAAGACAGGTTCGTTATTACGTAGACGTATTGGACCTTCCTCAAATACTTTGGACCCCTCCCAGCTAACATGTTTCTATATCTGGCGGGTTTCAAGGTTGCTTTCCAGAACGTATGACATTTATAAACATTGTTTCGCCTCATGTGGAAGTATATTGTGTTTATCGTGCATTGCGTAACAACAAAGACAGATGATTTGGAATGTAGACTTTTCTTTTACGCATATTGTGTGTATGTGTGTTGATATATGAATAGAGTTGCCAACTTTGTAAAATAAAAAAACCCGGCACTTCCTCAAAATTCTCTATGATTTAGGTCTCAGCGTTAAGTATCTCTGTTCGGACCTATCCATGGAAAGGAAATGTACTATCGTGAACAAAAGTGCAGTAACACATATATTCTGTATGTCCTTAGAACATTCACTAATAAGCTTAATAGATACATTGTGCTATAAATGAGAAACTAAAATTGATGAATCGGCATTGATCAGTTTATTGTATTTACCAGTAACTACCATTTCTTTAAAATTATCGAAACAGATGAACAAAAGTATAATAATCTTTACGTGACAATTTTGGATTTGGAAAATTAAATTCACTCTTTAAACATATAGTCTCTACTTCAACCATAGGAAATTGCTTTTCCACTCTTAATAAATGTATAAATTCCTTGAAAGGCAATTTACATTTCCACAATTTATTTTAAATTTTCCTAGATAAATTGTGAATAAAGCATGTTCAATGTACATTTTTTTTTATAACATTAATCTCTGCTACGAACTCTCTTCAGTCTACACTGAAGAGGAATTCGGATCACTGTCAGGGATTGAGTTTGCTAGAATGAATTGTTCACAATAATTTAGAAAAGATATTTAGTGAATCTATAAAGCTTCTGAAATTAATATTAACTGTACCTATGACGTCAGTAAAAGAAGAAAAGTTTTTTTTTTCACATCAAAAAATTGACACTTTCAAGAAATTGAATGTCCCAAGAAAGGTTATCACCATTGGTTATGCTTTCCATCGAAAAAGACCTGACAGTAAGAATACAAGAGTTCAATCAAGCATATATTAGGCAGATTTGTCCCTATCAAAGAGAGAAGAATGAACTTAATAATTAAATAAGGTGATTAATCAGATTAAATATTTTGCATTTTTTATTTTTTTTAAAAACAGAATTTTATTTAATTTAACATGTCACATAGCATTTGCATCTAAAGTTATGCTGATTAGTCAATGAGTCCACTTTATATCTTCTGCCTCCGATCGTTCGTACTGCAACACCCGAAACACAATCCACCGCCGCCACTGGGTACAATACATGTATGAAAGATAAAGAAATCTCGAAAACTATAATAGCTTGGTAGGGAACATTTATTGGTGATGTTTAAATAATTTTCATTGTGTTATCTGCTCATTCTGTTGCTGTTATAGAGGATACATTATCATAAGTACATATTATACCACCATTGCCAGATCACTTATCTCACAAGTGAGGGTAACTAAGTTGCTCCGCTGAGATCCGAACGAGACAGTTGTGATTGCATTTGATTTGTTATAACTAGATGAATCCCAAAGTTATACGTGCCACTGGGCGGGATATTGTGAGGTACAACATATTTTGTAATGTAAAAGCTACAAAAAGTTACCTGGCAGAATAGTTTGAACCGAGTTATTTGTTCGGAAGGGTAACTAAGTTGCTCCGCTGAGATCCGAACGAGACAATTGTGATTGCATTTAATTTGTTGTAAGTAGATGAATCCCAAAGTTATACGTGCCACTGGGCGGGATATTGTGAGTTACAACATATTTTGTAATGTAAAAGCTACAAAAAATTACCTGGCAGAATAGTTTGAACCGAGTTATTTGTTCGGAAACTGTTGGGTAAATGGAAAACTCGGCGAACACGTATCCCACCATTTGCAAAGACAGACATTTGGAGTTAAAAACCTTTGCCCCAGGGTCCCCCGCAGGGTTCCAGACGGGATCCAACTTAAAATTTTCAAATGGCATGGAGATTAAGTAGCACATCGTTTGAAATCTGTTGTTAAATGAAATAAGATGGAGCAAGTCTCGATTTTCAACAATAACCCTGTGGAACATGGCGGCGGGTCAAAATGTAAACAAAAGCTTAATTGAAAATCTATGACCACCTTGAATCCAAGATGGTCGTTTAAAGCTTATATCAAAAGGATAGGCATGCCAAACTACTGAAGCTAGGAAAATCATATTTGGCATGAATGTTGATCAGTAGGTGCCAAAAAGATGCGAAATGTTCGAAAACGCGACATATTGAGTTCAAAATACCGCACTATTTATCGAATGCATTTCCAGTTCAAACCAGTGGTGTTGGAGAAGCGAAATAATGTGGTATTCTCGTTTATGGTTAATAGCAGATATTCACAATATATCAGAGAGTATCATCTGTAATCCAATATGGCTACCAGCGTGAAAAATGAGTTTTTATATAAATATGCTATTTCTTGGAATATTGTGACAAACCAACAAAGTTTGCGCAGGTCGATGTACTGAAATGATTTTCACGTGGTTTCGTACTGCTTGCCAATCTTGTAAATGATTTTTTTTGGTATTTTTTTGTATTTTTTTTCTTGCTTGAAATATTGCGATCAAACCAACTCATGGCATACAAATGTAACGATCACAAATACGTTACAATAGAGCCCTCAACCTGACTGGTGCAGCAAGTCCTTTATGTATGAACTACGTATGACAACATTAGAAAAATTCCGTAAGGCATTCGACTATTCAACTTTTGTTTTACAGTATAAATAGGAAGTCAGATTTGTGTGTTCATCGCATATTTGTTACATTCACGTAAATAATATCAAGAGAACCGTGACGAACGTGCATTAGGAACAAAACATACATGTGTTGTTACGGAATTAAATAATAAAGTGAATCGAAATCCTATTGTTTCTAAATACATAATAGAGAAAAATAGAGACTTAGGTTTGTAGTGTTATGAATGACATACGTTTTAAGTGCCCATGTTGGATTCAAGGTGGCCATAGATTTTCAATTAAGCTTTTGTTTACATTTTGACCCGCCACAATTTTGCACAGGGTTGTCGTAGAAAGTCGAGACTTACTCCATCTACTTTCATTTAACAACAGCCTTCAAACGATGTGCTACTTAACCCCTTTTGTCATTTGAAACTTTTTAGTTGGACCCCATCTGGAACCCTGGGACAAGACGTTTTAACTTAAATCATTGTACGTTGAAAATAATTTATAGAAGTGGCCATGGACTTTTCAATTAAGTTTTTGTTTACATTTTGACCCTCCGCCATTTTGCACAGGGTAGTCGTAGAGTCGAGACGTGCTCCATTTTCTTTAATTTTACAACAACTTTCAAACGATGTGCTACTTAAACCCCCTTTGTTATTTAAAAATTTTGAGTTGGACCCCGTCTGGGACCCTGGGGCAAACTTTTTTATCCCAAAAGTTTGTCCTTGAAAATGATGGGATACGTGTTCGCCGAGCTTACCATTTACCCAACAGTTTAAGAACAAGTGACCCAGTTCAAACTATTTTGCTAACTTTGTAGCTTTTACATTACAAAATAATATTGTAACTCAAGATATTCCGCTCGGTGGCACGTATAACTTTTGGATTCGTCTAGTTGTAATATATGAAATGCAAACACAGTTGTCTCGTTCGGATCTCAGCGGAGCCATTTCGTGACTCTCTTGTCAGATTGCTAAGTTCCTTTGCACAACCGTCTCCTCGCTCATACAAAGTCTTCGGACTAAATATGACAGTTACTGGTGAAGAACGATAACAGTGAATGTCTGAGTCAAAACGAAATATATTGGAATATATGTCATAGTTACATAAATATGGCAACAATGTAAAGATAAATCGCACAAGCCTTAGCATGCACAATTGCTGTAGTCGGCTCCTAAATCTGGCACATGCGGCACGCACAATCTCCCGAAAGAGAGTCAAATGCACCGCCCGCTGGAGTCACTACTCTCGCTCGCTTTCTATACTAGGGATGGCCAGAACCGGTTCCTGGTGGAACCGGTTTTCGGGTCTAAACGGATCCGGTTCTAGAAGATCCGGTTCCGGAACCGGTTTTTCGGATCCAGGTCTGGAACCGGTTCTTCGGATTTAGGTCTAGAACCGGTTCTTCGGATCCAGGTCTAGAACCGGTTCTTCGGATCCAGGTCTGGAACCGGTTCTTTGGATCCAGATCTGGAACCGGTTCTGAAAACAGAACCGGTTCCTCGCGGAACCGGTTCCGCTGGAACCGAAACTTTGTGACCATCCCTACGCTAAACCCGAGCTGCTGGCAAGCTGTGAACAGTATGCTAGATGAAATGGTGGATGCGACAGGCAGGCATCCAGGCGGCAGCAGCTTGTCTCATTTGGCTAAATAAACTGGGTAACTGGCAAACTCATTGGTTAAACAGGCAAACTGGCCAAGTTATTTGGCTAAACACCCACTGGTGGACCAATTTTTTTTTTCTGGGGGCACAAGCGGGTCTGGGCGGGGAAGGCACAAGCGCATGGTCCTCTTTGCATTATTTTTGAAGGTGAACTTTATCCCTCCTTTACGGGTCTTTGGGGGCTTTCGGATCCAGGTCTGGAACCGGTTCCTAAGATCCGGTTCTGGAACCGGGTTTTCAGATCCAGATCTGGAACCGGTTCCTAAGATCCGGTTCTGGAACCGGGTTTTCAGATCCAGATCTGGAACCGGTTCTTAAGATCCGGTTCTGGAACCGGGTTTTCGGATCCAGGTCTGGAACCGGTTCCTAAGATCCGGTTCTGGAACCGGGTTTTCAGATCCAGGTCCGGAACCGGTTCCAGAACCGGTTCTGAAAACCGGATCTCCGAGAACCGGTTCCGCCAGAACCGGAACTTTGTGGCCATCCCTATTCTATACTGCCTGTCGAAACAACGATTCATTGCGTACGACAAAAACAAAAAATGACCGCTAGGTGGCAGGGCAAGCCGAGGCTTGTTCTCGTCTACTTCAATGTAGCTATACAGTAATTCAGCATATTTTCTCCCAATTTTTGTAGGAAATAGTACACTTTTTAAATAATTTACTTGCATACGGCATAGTTGTATATATTTTTTAAATAAGAAATTTACTTTTAATTAACAATAGAAGAAATTCTACATATCTATTATCACGATGTAATAGAAAGGTTAGCACAAAAAAGAGCGCAATAGACATGTAGTCGTCGTTAGCTGTATCAGTCAGTAATGGTATGTAATTTGTGATTTGCATACATACCTCACATATAAAAATAAATAATATTTAAATGAAAATACATAAAGTATGATCCTTATTTTCTCGAAGAAAGAAATCCAAAATAGACGAAACACACTCGAACCAATTAAATTACGATGTACTCAGTTGATAAGGCCCAACATAAGCAGATCACATTGCTTGTGTTGACTGAGCACCACCATCATTTGCTATTATTATTATTATTATTATTATTGACAAAAGAGCAACGACTCATCATATCAAAAACACAAGAATGCCGTTGAATTTACACACTATAAAATGAAGTCAGGATTTACTATCCATCTCCCCAAGATGCATTCTCATTAGAGATGCAAGGGCTCGGAAAAAAACCGGCTTTTTTGGAAAAAAACTCGGTTTTTTCTGCTTTGCTTTTTTGCTTGGGAAATTTTGGGCTTTTTTCAAAATTCTGCTTTAAATCGATAAAGCAGACTTTGTTTCGCTTCTCTATAACACAGAAAGTCATTTAATTAGTGGTTGATGCCGATAATAATATAAAACCTCGAAAGTAAACCATGAATTTCGAAAAGATATTTTAAACAATTTTACTTCAACATTTTTACATTATGAATTCCAAAGGATTAACCAATGTATATAATAAACACATTTTAACCTCCTATATACAAAAGTAAGCAGAGTTGGCAAGAACCATGGTTGTTTCTGAAAATGCCAAAAACCCGTTTTGGGGGGGCAGTTTAAACCAGGCTTTTTTGGGGTTTAAACCAGGTTTTTTGATTTAGATATTTTGCTTTATGTATTTGTATTACATATTCACAGAAATAAGTTTGTTTCGCCTTGGTGTTATTATTCAACAACGGGGTTATGCTGGAAGAGGTCCCATAAGCTTAAAGAAGTCCGGTCAGTAAATTTCTTAAATTGAGAAACTCCCGCCCTAGCCATCGGAAAAATCCCGTCATTCTTTTAAATGTAAAACAATAGCGGGAAAATCCTGTAAAATTTAATTTGCATGTAAAATTTAAAGGTCAACGTATTATAATCAGTATGCTAAAACTGAGTGACACACAATCATAGTCAACGTCTTGCGAATAAAATCAGAAAAATAAACACACTGCTGAACAAGACTGCACTTATTTAATATAAAAACACATTTACACCTGACGTTTCGATCACTGTTGCCAACTCACCAGTGTGAAATGTCGCTAGTTTAGTACTCTAAAGTCGCTAGAAGTCGCTAAAAAAGTCGCTATATAATTTTACAAAGGAATAAAAATAATTTAAATATTTTCATCTACAATGGAAGATTCGAGTATTTTTTCTTTTAAAAAATATGACCATCTTGACAAAACCACTGCACTATGCGCTTTGAAGAATACAAAATTAATAAATATAGCATTAAAAGTTTGCAAATACTTAAAATTTTGGATCACTTTTCCCCATTCCCTCTTATAGAGTATGATTATCTTTTTTGGGGGGGATTCATGTTGCTTTCGTATTGGAACACTTCACCGAACTCACCCCACGAAATTTCTGTATAATTTATATTAAGAACAGCCGCAGTTAAATTAATACATAAATCACACGCACTACACTGAACCAGAAAAGCACAATGTTCTCCAGCGAGAAATTAAGGCTGGTAAGGTAAATTAGGTAAATTAGAGGTTATCAAATTCCCGGATTTCCGAACCTTAGTGAAGAAGGGCATAATCCTCATAGCAGTGATGAATCCAACGAAGTAAGTCGCTCATAGCAGTAGTGCAACCAAGTGTGTAAACGTAATTATTAGTATTACAAACTGCAAAATTTTGGAAACTTTAATATAAATATAGAACAAAATATTTGAATTCTTAAATGTCGCTAGGCGCTAAATAATTTTTTTTGTCGTTAGACACTTCCAAAAGTCGTTAGTTCTAGCGACAAAGTCGCTAAATTGGCAACACTGGTTTCGATCTTCTATCCAAGATCCTCATCAGACGTGAGTGTACGTCTGATGAGGATCTTGGATAGAAGATCGAAACGTCACGTATAAATGTGTTTTTATATTAAATAAGTGCAGTCTTGTTCAGCAGTGTGTTTATTTTTCTAAAACTGAGGTATTAAATTACAAATTTAGTATGTAGGTATCATTGAAAGTCCAATCCAAGCTAATGTTGGAAGCTAAGTAGGCAATCGATAAATTTTACCAATTTTAATCAATATATTTAAGCAACCTTCGCTTCTTTATAAAACAACAGGCATACAGAAATATATAATTTGGTTTCGTTTTGTATGTTTAGGCTTAACATCCTTACGTAATACCGAGGTTATCAAGGAGAAGACTTTCGCTTAAAGTGACATCCGAAAGAGTACTTGGTTTACACATGAAAGAAGGGTTGTGGTTCGACCGAGAATTGAACATGGGACACCTTGATTAAAAGGTGAAAAGGAAATAAGACTAATGCAGATGGTTTGACATGTGAAACGTCACTATGAAGTTCACACGATTCGCATTTTTGTTCTTTTAATTTTTTTAGTTTAAACCAGTTATTAAAAAAAAAAAAAAAATAGCTGGTGTAAACGAGCCAACCCTAAGAGTAAAAACTTCTTTCAAAAAATACACAAATAACTAGCAAAATTGTATGTAGTATTTTTACTTCAAAATATTCCATACCCTCTTTTTGAAACAAAATAAAATTAAAATAAAACATAAGAGAAACACTTAGATTTGTATGATACAATTAAAGGCTGCACTTGGTTCTGTATATTCTTGAAATTCTACAGTCAAGTTTTTTATAACCACCATCAAGGGCGCCCATCAGGGGGGTTAAGGGGGCGCTTGCCCCCCCTAGAGGAAAATATACTTCAGAATATTGAAAATAGGATTTTTACATTAGTTACTGCAAAATTTGAAACTATTTTTGAAACGTCGCTTATACTTCCCCTCCTTGGAAACCACAACATGGGCGCCCTTGACCACCATCACGGTTTACCCAGTCCTCAAGTTTTCTGAATTTTTAACAAGAGGGATTCAACATATCATTACGGAACAAAAAAAAAAGACTACGGAATATATTTAAGTTAACCTAAATACAACTGCACAACAAACGTGACTGAGTGGTTGGCTTTTGCGCTTCTATCGGGAAGTCCGGGATTCAACCAGCATTCGACCATTCTGACAAAGCCTTCCTTCATTCCATCTGAGAATGTAGAAATAGTGCGTGTACTGGCCGACTAGGAGTGTAGGAGTTGGCCGACTTCCTTTCTTATTGTTTTTAAATCGTTATTATTACTAATTACCATCAGTGACGGTTTTGCGAAGGTTAGAGGATCGGTCTTTCGGACTGAAGCCTGTTCTTCAAAGTTGTGGAATGTCTAAAACGAACGAAATATCTATTAGTTATGCCTTTACTCATAAACTTTAAGCTCCCGTCAAATAAAAATTACGAATATTTAGAAAAACTAAACATTAGTAGTAAGAAAACCCCTCCCAAAACACTTTTTTAAATTCGCCACTGATTCTCAGTATAAAATGATCTTCAAGGTTGTATCCGGAAGATTATTGCTAAACATATAAACGAAACGAAATATTAGTTATGCCTGTACTCATAAACTTCAAGCACCTCCCAAATAAAATTAGGACTTTTTAGAAAACGAAACAATCAGAGAAACCCCTCCCAAAGTACTTTTCTAAATCCGCTATTGATTATTTGTATAAATTGGTATTCAAGGTTGTATCTGGAAAATTATTGCTAAATCATTGCACAGCTACAGTATAACAGAAATGTGGAAATACGGTTTGACGGACATATTGAAAAACGTATGCTTTGACGGATATATAGAAAAACGTAAGTTTAACTTTCGTGCTAGAAGCTGGAGTACTAAGCTCTTAGAAATGAAACACGGATGACAAACTAAAATGATCTAGAGAAGGAAAAAAATGTCGATAACTCAAAAGTTAAAATAAAGTTAAATAACCTGTAAAATTGCCCTCAAATACTACATTCTTCATGTTAGCTTTAATTCGTAAAATATGTGCTCCATCCATCTTGATGGTGAATTACAGAGCTAAATATGGCATTCAGGTCGTGGAAATCTTATCTAACTATAGAATATACTATAAGAAAGCTATTTGGATAGAAAAATCATGAAAATGAAAAAAGCCAAAATTTCCAAAATTCTCGGTTTTTTTCCAAAAAAGCCGGCTTTTTATGTGAAAAAAACCATCGATTCAAAAAAAGCCGACTTTTTTGCATCTCTAATTCTCATATATCTTTTTCTAGACCAACTCCCAAAAATTGGTACCTGATATGTATATATCCTCCGCAAGACTGGATTTAACACTAGAACAACTAGACTCGGGCCTATGGGCACAACGATCTTACGATCGCCCGTTTGACCAAAATTTAATAAGTGAAACGAAAAATGCAAAAGATGAAAAATGATTAAAGACAGTAAACACCCTCCATGACGTTCAGTATGATTATGTAAATAGATACCTTTGCTCGGTACAAAACAAGGAGGAAGGCAGTTTATTTTAAGGGCAAACCGCTTATAGATCCTACACATCTGATTTTGGACAATGACAACAATTTCCATATTATACTGTTTCATAATCATACTGTGACTTTTTAGTATTTGAATATTAACATTTTACGGCCGAAAATTCGAACAATTTCTTTTATTCTTACACAAACTGATCATTGTCTGTAACTTTATTTTAAAAGACGTAAATTTGTATAAGTACAGCAGATTGGAAACGAAAATTCGTTAAAATTTGAACAAAAATAATATATATAGGGGCAGGGTGGCTCAGTAATCTTTACAGCAGATTGGAAACGAAAATTCATTAAAATTTGAACAAAAATAATATATATAGGGGCAGGGTGGCTCAGTAGTAGAGCGCTTACCTCTGATGAATGGGGTCCCTGATTCAATCGGCCAAGTAAGTTTGTGCTCAACAACATGGTGTCCGTGGGTTTTCTCGGGGTACTTTCGTTCCTTTCCACATTTCATTCTACCAATTCTTCCATCAACATTCACATGCCTTAATCATCCGTTTTCTTTAGCCTAACGGGTATAATCGTGAGATGTTACTCTGAAAAATATATATAAATATTATATTGTGTTAAAATTTTGTACATCGGCATGAGAGACGGCAAATATTCTTTTTCCTATGGGTGGAAAAACATTAAATCTGATACCGACCCTGCAGCTATTTTCTGGCGAACGCCGCCCTCCACTTACTCCAAATTTCAATGTTATTATCAATAATAATAATAATAATAATACGAAGCGGTAGAAATTCTCCAGTACTCACTTTTAGAATTTCGACTGTCTTTCTGGAAATGAGTTTGAATTTGCAAGAAAATCAAAACGCTTCGTTTATGCTTCCTCCATATGTGAATAGTGGTTTCTCAATTTTTTTTTCACTATTTTTTCTGATAACAGCAATTTGTACTTTTCATCACTATAACAGTTCTAAAAAGTGCATTCTACAGAACTGGCTCATAAATTATTATTCAATGAATCTACCGATTTCTTGAAATCCGGTATAGTAGCCTCAACGAACGTAACACAGTTTAGATTATAGAAGTTCGCCTTTCTAGGTGGTTCTTTTAATCGTTTATTAAGAACACATTGGGCACAGTCTTGTTTCAGCTTCCGAACTTTATATTTAAAAAAAAAAAAAAAACTTCTTTTACAGAATGTTGACAACAAACAATAGAGCTGTCTGGAGGACTTCAGTATCTTCCCTTCGTATCACCATGTCTTGATATTTTATTTATTAACCATTTTTCTGCAGTTGAATACTCGATGGTATTTCGTGAAACGATATCCCAACGTATTCTAAAATGCCTCTTCGTAGCTTAGAAAAGACCATATAACAGTAATACATTTTAATTTGCGAAAACACTGAACCCTACAATGTATTTTCCTCAATGAGATGTATACTAACAAGCCTCACTTAGTGCTGCACCCATGCGGCGGAATTTGGAAAAATATTCGTACGGTGTTCTCTATGTTATTTTTGGTGATTCGACAGGCAGTATGGAGAGCGAGCGAAAGGCGTGACTCCAGCGGGCGGTGGTCAAATGCCATCCAAATCTTGTCCTGGGACTTCGTGTTTCAGGCAGTGCCGTTGATTATTTGCTGAACCACACCATGGTTGCAGTCAGAGGATTTAGGGGGCCATCTGTTGGGACCGGTGAAATCGTTTTAAAAAAATGTGACGATCACTTCTGAATTGTTCAAGCGGTATAACAGGGAGGTGAATTTTGCTTCTACACGCAGGGTTCTGTAGCAGCCACCCTATCCACCAAATTTAGCTCGGGCATCATCTACGATAATAGAAATACAGCACTCTTATGCAAAACATTTGGTCTACTAGCTAACGTACGCACCTTTGTTGTACAGAATCCCAAGTCTGATTCCCTGTGAGAAGACCTTAAAAACAAAACTGAACGCATTGTTGTGATTCGGTTCGGATTCCATCTTAAATTGTAGGCCCACTTCTTACATAGTCTCGGTGCTGAAAGAGACGCTAAACTCCAGTCCAACCAACCAATGAAACATTTGGCTAGTGTTGCTGTTCCCAGTGACGTAACTAAGGAAGGGGGCGCAAAAGTGGTAATATATTTAAGGTAGCGTTTTGGTTTGGTTGGTCATGGGGTCACTAACGCAAATTCTTGGCTCGGGTGACAACTAACGTATTTGTGTCACTGGCTGTTTCTTAGCTTTCTGTTCAGGAACCCACAAGTTACATTTTTTCTGTGTAAGTTCTACATACAGAAATTATTATTATTATTATTATTATTATTATTATTATTATTATTATTATTATTATTTTGCTACATTTCGTTATAATGAAATAGTGTATTTTTATTTTATTTTACCTAGAAGCCTTCATTTAGTTGAACTTAGAAGGTGAAAGCAAGGAAAACATTACATACAATTTTCTTCTTCCTGGATGTAGCTTGCGCAGTTTGTATCCTTAATTTTTATGTCGCGTTCACCCTTCATATTTTCGTTGATAATACCGTCTAATTTCTGGAAACTAATAACTTACTCTACTATTTATCCTTTCTTCAATATCTATAATTAATATAGTTTTCTTCTTCCTTACTGTCATTGTTTTTTCATATGTATTTTTATCCTATATTGTTCACTGATTTTACTTGAATAGACACAAGCAGTCCTGTTTCAAATTCAAGAGGTATTTCATATTTCATAAATGAAATTTAGTTCTGTTTATTTTCGTTAATTACTGAAATATAAATTCTGAACCCGACTGAAATAATTTTATTAATTATAGCAGTAACTGCACCATAAAATTGTTATTAGTGTGGTCACACAAACTTACCTTTAGGTTCTTTATGTAATGTATGGGAAACGCTTAGGGAAAGAAAGAAAAGGAGCCCATATTTCAGATCTGAATGGCTTAATTATGTAAATGTCATGTGTATATGAGAAGGAAATATAAGTAGTAATAATCAGACTAAAGGAATTGTAAGTTATGTGATGGAACCAGTTGTTGGTGTTAATATGATCTTCTGAGAGTAAATACGTACTTCCTTTGGATGAGCAGAAAGATTAATCATGTGGATCTGCCTATGGATTAACTTTGGATCCGATTAGCATTTTTCGATTTGACCTGTCTAAATGAAAATATAACTGAGAGAGAATGTCTATATATAATGATCTTAGTTCCTGGGACTACCGTAGTGAGATTATAATAATTTCAACATTCCAATTTTCTCATGTGTTGGAGAAAATCTATATCTGCGCTAAGAATATATTAACATGTTGATGATATAAGAAGCTGTATGTTGGCGTCATTCCCTCGCAAGGGGGAGGAAACATTTAGATGCATGTCAAATGAACTGTTGGAACTCTTCGGAGATTATGATCCTTTATACCACCGAGTGCTAAGAAAATGGTATTGTATTGTTCTGTGGTGAATACTATGTTGAAAAGAACGCGAAATACATTATTTCGTTGAAATTTGTAAAATGACATTCTATATGAAACGTAAGCACATCGGTTGTAAAATCATCACCCTTTCTTAAACTGACACCACCGTTGTAGATGATGTTTCACTGGTACCACGTGACTAAATAACCCATTACCACTGATCCATAGCCATTGCAGTTAACTTGAGTAAGTGTATCATTTGATTGTATGAAAACAACTCGTTAAGATGGTCTGAAGTAAAAGTCTGGCAGAATAACAGAAACGAGCCATTGATTGTTTGTTGATTTAGTCTAATTTCTCTTTCTGTACCGACGCTATGTGAGATATGGACCTACAACGTATTACCGCATGTTTTGTCTAAATTTGTGGCAGACGGTTGTAATTACGTCATACATTCAAAATAGCCCTCTGAAGACCTGTTATTCATCTATAACTTTTTTCATAGCGATTACTTTAAAAAAGAGTAAGCTTTTTTGTTCAGCATAAGAAAATGTGAACAAAAATAGTCGTTTAGCATTTTCTTTTAAAAAAATACAAAAATCGATCCGTTTATATATATATATTAGGGATGGCCACAAAGATCCGGTTCCGGCGGAACCGGATCCGCGAGGAACCGGTTTTCGGAGATCCGATTTTCAGAACCGGTTCCGGACCTGGATCCGAAAACCCCGTTTCAGAACCGAATCTTAGTAACCGGTTCCAGACCTGGATCCGAAAACCCGGTTCCAGAACCGAATCTTAGGAACCGATTCCAGATTGGATCCGAAAACCCGGTTCCAGAACCGGATCTTAGGAACCGGTTCCAGACCTGGATCCGAAAGCCCCCAAAGACCGGTAAAGGAGGCACAAATTTCACCTTCAAAACACTGCAAAGAGGACCATGCGCTTGTGCCTTCCCCGCCCAGACTCGCTTGTGCCCCCAGAAAAAAAATTGGGCCAGCAGTGTTTTTTTTTTGTTTTGTTTTTATTTTGGTCCACCAGTGGGTGTTTGGCCAAATGAGTTGGCCAGTTTGCCTGTTTAACCATTGAGTTTGCCAGTTACCCAGTTTATTTAGCCAAATGAGACAGCGGCTGCCGCCTGGGCGCCTGCCTGTCGCTTCCACCATTTCATCTAGCACACTGTTCACAGCCTTCCAGCAGCTCGGGTTTAGCGTAGGGATCGTCACAAATTTTCGGTTCCAGATCTGGATCCGAAAACCCGGTTCCAGAACCGGATCCGAAAACTCGGTTCCAGAACCGGATCTTGAGAACCGGTTCCAGACCTGGATCCGAAGAACCGGTTCTAGACCTGGATCCGAAGAACCGGTTCCAGACCTAGATCCGAAAAACCGGTTCCGGAACCGGATTTTCTAGAACCGGGTCCGTTCAGACCCGAAAACCGGTTCCAACAGGAACCGGTTCTGGTCATCCCTAATATATATATATATATATATATATATATATATATATATATATATATATATATATATATATATAATGTTGCTGAGATTTCACATATTATCGATGTTGGTGAACCGATTTTGATTATTGTTTTGTATTTGAATGAGTATTTTTTTTTTTTCGGTTTGTCTCGTATAAATTTAGTCAGGATGTAATGGTATCTTCGGAGAAAACTATGAAACACCTAAACGAGTGCATTGTGAAAACCGTAATTAACTGACTTCAATACGTATATGTTCACGCATAACTTCGGGGTTGGTGAACTGATTTTAATGATTGTGCTTATGTTCGAAAGCATGACTTCCCCTGTGATCCTTTATAAATTTTATGAAAATGTAGTAAAGGTGCGCTGATTCAAATGACCCTACCTTTGATTTGAAATAATATATTTTCACGATGATTCAATGTAAATTTATTCGAGATCTAACGTTAGTCTTTGGAGATAGACTATGAAACTTGAAAACAGCTTATAGTATTAATACTATAATTATGCATATGATTACGCATTACTTATATATAGGTGAACCAATTTTCTTCATTTTCGTTTTCTTTGATAGGGTATGCGCTCACTGTGATTTCATATATATATAAAATTAGGATCCAATGATAGTCTTGATAGTCTTCAGAGCTAGACCATGAAACTCCTCTACGGCTGACAGTATTAGTATTGTAATTAATCGTCTTCATTGTGTGCATATTCACGCAAAACTTCAACATGGGTTACCGATTATGATTATTGTTTCTTGGTTTCAGTGTACTTTCGTGGCTAAGCGGTTAGCGTAAGAGCCTTTGGTGTGGGAAACCCGTGTTCGATTCCCGGCGGAGCTCATGTTTGGATTCACGGTGGAGCTAATAAGTAGGTCCACGTCTCACATAGCCTCGCTGCTGAACGGGACGTTAAACTCAAATCAACTCATTTTTCTGAATTTTGTTATTTTTCCAGTTTTTGTTACTCCAATAGTTTACATACGTGCCTCCTTCACATTGGTACATTTTTCATATCATGTATATTTGCGTCACGGAAGTATTCATGAACATACGCACAATTACGGTATTAACACTGATACCCGTTGAGAACTTCCATAGTCTAGCTTCTAAGACTATCATCAGATCCTGTTGACATTTATACGAGACCACTGTGGAAAATCGGTGTACCTACGCTGAAGCTATGAGTGAACACACTATAAAATCGATTAATTACGGCATTAACACTGCACCCGTTGAGTTTGATAATTTAGTTCTAAAGACTATAATATTATCTTGTCCTGATAAAATTTATAATGGACTACCGGAGAATTATATACTTTAAAAAATCAAAATCGGTGCACATATATCAAAGTTACGCGTTAACATACCCACAATATACATCTAAATATAAACCGCTGGAATTGAGAACCACCATCTTTTTTGAAGTGTTATAAAGGTGACATATCTCAAAAATGACAAGAGATAATGAAAAAGGTATAAGGGCATTTTTGTTTGCCATTTCATTATGAGCAAAGAAAGATGCTTACAGTTATGTCGAAATAATTATCCACAGAAAAGTTTTAGACGAAAAACTTCGGTAATGTTCTTCGTAGCAGCAATCTTGCATTTTATGACGTCATAAGCGCCGTTTGCTACAAAATAGGACAAAGCACCTGGTAGTACACTATTGTATGTATTATTCCTAACAAATTCCAATCATCCATCTTCTTTCTTCATTCAAAATCCTACAGAATTACATCTACTTCTACACAATAATCAATAATAATAATAATAATAATAATAATAATAATAATAAAACCAGCAGTACACAAAACATTTTATGCTTGTGCTTAAGAAATAAATAATGAAAGAAGTGAAGCAAGGTCATTGTTAATTTGCTTATCAAAACTGGAGTTTGACAGAGTGTTAGCAAAGGAAACAAAGCAATGAAATCAGCTTCGGAATGTCTTCCCAAAACGGAGCGTGGAAGGAGTAGAGCAATACTTGTGCAGACACAGTGCAGTGCAAAAAATGATGACAAGCCAGGCTATCGAAAAACTCGTTGTCGCTTGCGCCCGACATTTCAATGCCAAACACAAAATGCAATGAAAAAAACATCGCTCAAGAACTTCCTCAGATATTGAAAGAAAGATGATTATTTTATTTGAGTATTGTGACTGGTGATAAAAGTTGTCATCATTATGAATTGTAAACAAAGCAGAGCATGGAATAGCACCATTCCGCATTGCGAAGATACAGGAAAGCAAAGACAATGTCGTTTGCTGTCGAAGTTATGGACTTTATCTTCTGAGATGCAGAAGGGTGCATGCATTCTGGTTGAACTTCATAAACCTGGAAAGAGCATAAATACTCACCGTTATGTGCAAAACTTCTCCATCTCCATCGTGTATTGCAGAATTAACACCATAGAAAGAAAATAATTATTCAACATGATAATGCACGAACTCATTCTGCCCAATTGTCCAACGAAGAAATTGGGAAAATAAGGTGGAAAATTTTGGCTTATTCTCCTTACAGTCCCGACAACTGTATTTTATCTGTTCAGTTTTGTAAAGGATCATTTACGTAGCCAATGCAATTAGATGACGGAAGTACAACAAGCAGCGCATCAGAATCTTCAAGTAAAAAGTAAAGTATGTAGAGTAGGATGAATATGTTTTTCTTTAATAAAATTAAAATTTGGTTTAAGACAAAACATCTCATTACTTTCAGTGCGATTTTTGTTTTTGTTTCAGTTACGTTAATAAAATAAAATATTAAAAATCTTAACTACTTCGACTGTATTTTAATAACATCATATAAATGTCTTCATGTTGAAGTACACTTTTCTGTACGTTTTTGCCCCTCTTGAATATTTGGAGTTCTAAATAATTTGCTGCTGCTGAATTATTGTTTATTGTAGCGTGAATGTTTCTTGCATAAAGTAACCACCCAAACCCATTTAATATATTCTGATAGTAGCAAGAATAATATATTTGGTAGTTCTGATAAATTTAGTTCAAATAATTAAAATATAATTTGAATGCACGTCACATTTGTAAAATGAGTTTTAAAAAGTAAATGAAGAGAAATTAGGAACATGGGAGAATAGTTTAGACTAAAATCTATATATTAACTGAGCTGATGAAGATGCCTCCTTTTCGGCATGCTTGAAAGAGTTACCACCTAAGGCCATCTTGACAGAATATAGTGATTCAGTTGCCTGCAGGAGGCAGATGAATTAACGATCGCTGAGAGGCCAGGTTAATTGGCAGGTGAACTTTGGCTGTTTTCCCTCATTCCTAGAGAAAAGGCAAGGCAATAAACTATTGGAGTTTAAATTAGGTCTGGGGATATTATAAGGTGCCAATTATTGTTAAGTTCGTGGTTCTTATGAACCAGTACGTGTCCTATGTCATGTTTAATCTGTTTACACATTCTTATATTAACTTCCATCTTTGTTAGAGCTCGTATTTCTGTTTACGACGTTGTGGAATTTCATGTATGCAGAGTAACGATAAGACATCTGTTTTATGTTTCTCATGTCATACTCCTAAAATTGTACTTGGATATAACGTTCGTCCTGGTTAGCTCAAATAGATTTACATTTTTGTAGGTTAGATTTATAATAATATATAGAATTTCACATAATTAGTTCTATAGATGTTATTTTAGTCTCCAGAAATTAAATAATTAAAAATTAACCTTCAAATAGTGTGGTTTGGGTCGGATTGACCCAAGCTTTACTCTTCTTTATGTGCTGTTCCGTAAACGGTTGTGTGTGCGAAAAAAACAGAAGTGTTGACTGCAATTCTACATTCTTTTCTACAAAGAGTGTATATAAAATATACCTCTAATTCGATTAGTCGTTCTCATACTTCAGAGAAGATACAGTCGGTGGAAACTTAATCTAAAACTGCATTGGATCGAATCCGACCCAATGCTAGCGTCTATAACCTCACAGTGCACCATACCAGAGGAGGGTTAATGATGGCGATCTTGCCTGTTTGCGTGGGTAAAACAATTTTTCGAAAGCTTATTCTGTCTTGATTTACTTTGAAGTGATTACACAATCTCGTAACAAAAATATTGATATTTGATTCATTTTTACGGTTCACAACTTTTATATGACAAAAACGCTATTCTTGAGTGTAAGTTCGTTGTTTCAGCCGAACGTCCGCATGTGCACCGGACTAGCTGTTCGACAAATAGAACCAAAATTTTCAGTTAAGGAAATTTCCCAAACAGGTAGGATTTTCTGCATGTTTCATAAACTAGTATGTTATTTAGTGATTGACTTTGGACTAATGAATTATTAGTTTTTCTTGGGAAAAAATAAGTGATTAAAAAAAAGAAAAAGCATCCTAACGTAATGAGGGTTTGCTCCGTTTAGTGTTAATTTAAAGTGTCTTGTTCAACGTTATAACGTACTATACATTTCAAAATAATGTCATTTTCAGAACGTTTATACCTTCGTTAGTATAAGGAATTGCGGTATGGAATTATTTATAGTTGATAGAGCAGGTTAAGTAAGGGTGAATGTTGGTCGTAACTTAAAGTCACGTTTTCAGGTTACACCGCTTCGCCTTTTCACCAACGATTTGGCCCATTTCAATTCCAAGGAATTGAGACGATTGGAAATCCTCAGAAAAAAGTCCATATTCGACCAAAATTGAATTTTGAGTTACGGAAATTATAGAACATTTTTTTTTTTTATTATTATGGAGAAAAAGAGAGGTTGAGTCCTTTATTTGACGACTTCATCTCCAAGCATTGGGAATCATGTGAAAAGCTCAACGAATACATACACCATGTTGTGTCAGAATTGAATAATTTTTACGAAAGTTACCATAGAACATATTCTTTGAATTGGGGAGGAGAGGAAGATATCCATTCTTGATTGATATTAAATCCAAGTAGTGAAATGATAGTAAAGTTTCAAAATGCGCTATATTACATGAAAATTAATATTTTAACGTAAAGTTTCAAAATGCGCTATATTACATGAAAATCTAATATTTTAACGATCATAAGTTTTAATCAGGAGGGAGATAATCCATTGCACATTAGGGAGGTAAATTCATCGGTTCTTTTTGACAGTGTAATTCCAAGCACTGGGATTACGGAAGTGCGTCATAGATAATATACGTAATGTAGATAGTATTATACCAATACCGAATGAGTTTTACGAATGTTGTGGAACTAAAAATAAATAAATAAAAATCGTTGGGATGATAAAATTGCTGCTTTATTCTTTACTAGTTTTAACTCAATGCGGAGGAGATGATTGGAATGACTCAAAGAAAATGTACGACATATTACACCAAATCGAACATTTTTTAAAACTAGAATTATGGTGGCAGATTTTTTTTTTTTAATTTGGGAGTGGGGTAAATTTACCCTTTCGTTCTTGGCAGATTTACACCCCAAGCAGTGGGGGATGATCACAATATTCTAACAATACTATACACTATGTTTTATAATAGTAGAATAATTTTTACGTGATTGATATTCGAAAATTGTCTGACATGAATATGTTCAAACTTACAACATAGGAATAGATTTTACCCCATTTCTCCCCCTTATTTGTGTTGAATTGGAACCCCAAACAATAGGGTTATTTCTGCAGGTTCAAGGAAGGAACGTGCCAAGTTGAATTAAAATCGAATAAGTTTATGTTGTTAATTAAAATCCAACAAGTTTATAAGTTAAAATCGGATAAGTTTATAAGTGTTATCATGGAACAGACGGACGAAAAGACACATAAATGCCGATTGAATTGAATGGTAGAAGCTACGGTGCGCTTACTTAAAATAACATAAACTTTGCCAAATCATAGGTTTATGGTGTATCTATTTTGTATGAAAGGGCGGAAATAATAACATGAAAGTTTTAATTCTCATTACTATAGTTTTCGTTGACAAAGTTCACAAATGAATGTGTTTTACTTTCCGCAGTCGATAATATCCCGTTATTAATATCACCATCTCTCTTTCTCCTACTAGATATTAACAATCTTTCAATTCTACCCAAGCATGTATTTTGATTAAGGATTTTCAAGATTTTAAAATGCTATTGTAGATTACTGATAGAACACATTAACTTCTGTGGAGTTCGGTCGTGTGCACGCCTACAACTCGCGCCGGAACTCTTTGCAACGAAAGTAATACAGTACAACCCCTCAAATCCGAACCCCGGAAATCCGAAAACCTGGCAAATCTGAACACGTTCTCAGGAGAAAAAAAAAAAATAACTACAGCTGGAAAATAAAAAAAAAAAAAAGATTTAATCACACAAATTTAGTTTTTTTTAAGGTTTTAACATTTTTAGACTTAATGCTTATTCAAAATCATTATCTAATTATATTCTTACAAGAAGACAATTATAGATATGCGACAATCATTTTGGACATGAGTGTACACCCGCCAGTCAAGGTCACTGCCCTTTCGACCACTGGGTCACCCTGTCTAACCTCAGTCGTTGTTTTACCGCCAATTCAGTGACGAAATAAGTACGTGATATTATTTCCCGGGTAATCCGACCCCCCCCCGAAATCCGAACAGGCTTCAGCCCCAATTAGTTCGGATTTGAGGAGTTGTACTGTATTGCCAACAAATTGAAAAAGTTCAATCAAAATTTCCTGGGTATTTGGTATACAAAGTAACTGAAATTTATTCCTCACTTGAAAACTATAGCACACTAGTGAACAATTTTAATACTTACTCATAAAAACAAAGGCGTAATATTGCTGATCTGGTATTCCTTCAGAAAATAATTCAAGATGAATTCGATTGGTCAGATTTTATATCAACATTAAACTTCCATGTTCCTTCAGTTAGAACTAGTGATGCTCTGTTCATTGTTGAAGCGAACGATCCTCCCTTTCACTTAGTTCACCCCTAAACGATAGGAGTAAATCTCGAATCTCGGATAAAACACACACGATGTTCCATAAAAATCTGAATGTGATACTAAATATTCAGAGAAATATGAATGCGCTCCTTCAATATTGGCTCATTTCAACTGTAACCAATTCAAATAACTGGATATTCTTAGAAAAAATAAACCATATCCGACGATTTTTTTTTAACGGAAACTATCATAAACTTTTTGTTTAAATCTTCAGAAGAAGGGGGGGGGGGAGGTTTAGCGACTTCTGATACTTGATTGACTTCACCTGCAAAAGTGGAGACTATGTGAAAACCTCGAACGCATTTATTATACTGTGTTAAAAACCGAATAATATTTACGAAAGTTAATATAGCATGGAAATATCATATTTTTAATATGAAAAATATTTTGAACATATTTTTAAATATGAATGGGACAGGGTTGTAATCCATACCACATAAGAGGACTAAATTCACCATTCATTCTTGACTCATTTTAATCCCAAGCAAAAAGGATTACGGAAAAGAGTAAAATAAAATATTAGTAATATTGTGTCAAAATTGAACAAGTTTCATGTAAGCTTTCGTGATACTAAAGAAAAAAAGGGGGTTATACTAATACTTTATTCTTTGGGTTGATTCAGCTCCATACTGAGTGGATGATTGGGAAGCCTTATAGAAAATGTACGACACATTACACCAAAATTGAACAGTTGTAACGAAACTATCATGAAAGGTATATATTTAATCCATTCCACGTGATGGAGCTGAATGAACCGTCTATTCTTAATTGATTTTAATCCCAAGCATTGGGGATTACAGTAAAATATCAAAGAATGTCTTCGTTATATTATATCCAAACAGAATGAGATTTATATAAGTTATCGTGGAACTCTATTAAAAAATCGGGAGTTAAGAGAGTGTGTATAATACTACTACGTTATTATTATTATTATTATTATTATTATTATTATTATTATTATTATTATTATTATTATTATTATTATTATTATTATTATTATTATTATTATTATTTACTGATTTCAGCTTCATGCAGGGTGAATGATCGTGAAGCCTTAAGGAAAATGTACGACATTTTACATTATAATCGAACAGTTGTAACGGAAATTATCGAGGAGCATATTATTTAAATTGGGGGTTGGGTAATCCATATGACATGAGGGGATGAATTCATCGCTCATGGTTACCTATTGGCATTAAACACACATACACGATTTCAAGTTGATTGAACAATGTATAAGTGGGTGGGAAAAAAATTACAGTATTTTTGACCCGAACAGTGAGATCAAGTGAAAAATTCAAATTAATAAAACTATTATTGGATAGTCAGATTTTCTCTTGGCGTTTAAGTATGCTTGCTTTACTAAATACACCAGATATTTTCTACTTTCACCTTTTTTTCTTCATCTATTGAGGATTCTAAATTTTAATCTGATATGAAGAAAGTTTGTTTTTGTGGGGTTCTTTTGCGATTAAACGTAGTTGCTTTCTTGACTAATAGAGGTCAGAACAATCGTCGGTAGAGGTGCTGACATCTGCAGGTAAACTCACGAGTTTTTTCATTTGGGTTGATTATTATTTTCGCAAGTTTGTGTTGAAAGATACGAAAAGTGGGAGGAGGGTGAATGTGAATATTATGTAGAAAGTTGTAAAGATTGAAGATTACTAAATGAAACAAGCTTTTCAATTTGCTCTTAGAACATTGCCCTGCGCGGATTTAGCTTTGCTTAGATCCTACCAATCCGCGAGTGAACATAACCACGAAGTACTCGCATTTTTAAAATATTGTTTATTATCTAAATATTGCTTCTAAATGATTGCATCTTTACCTGTCTTTTTCTGACTTTCTGCTTATTATTTTATTTATTTATTTATTTGTGTAATAGCATGCAGATAAATTTGCAAGCAGCAATAGAATGTTTGGAAGAAATACCTCGAGGAAGTTCTGTAATTTTACAATAATATCTAGTAAGGTGGCCATCCTTGTTGCTCCTTAGGGCACTTAAATAATAAGGCTACATATTGATGAAACAGCACTGCATAAAATTATACCTGTAAGTTGAATATTTATAAAATTTGGACAGTTCTTTTAATGCAAACTGGCACATATTTCACAATATGTTAATTTTCAATGATGTGTAACAGTAGATTTATTTTGTTCGTAAGTTTTATTTCATAAATAGTGATTTTTAAATATTAAATTTGTATATAAGCGACATGCACTCTTGAGTAGCAAGGTAATAACCAGGAATAAAATTGTAATGTTTTTCTTACGTGCATGATGGGATGCACAAGTATTTACCCATTTGCCATTCACCAAATGTTCGTGTTAACATAAGCTGGATACACGGTATTTCAAAACTGTAAAGAGCAACATATCGTGAATCCTTCATTTCATCTCCGATTAAATTAATAAACCTAGGATTTTTAACTGAATTTTTTTTGAATGTAAAACAATTGATTAAAATTCTAAGATCGTGTCGTTACTTCCTAGTGTTAAATAATATATTTACTTGCGTCTCATTTCAGAATAATAATAATAATAATAATAATAATAAAATAGAGCTTTATGCGGTAAACATTTTACTATAGTGAAATATCAAATATACTAATCATTTTGAATTTACATTTCTATTTAATGAAGTTTTACAGCCACAGTGTTTGCAGGCACACTCATACATAGTACTTGTAAACAAGCAATACACTTACAATCAGAGCCGTAACTAGCGGGGGGAAGGGAGAGCGGGACGGTTGCCCGTGCTACTGATAGCAAGGGGGCGCCGAACGAGCAAGAAAAAATAAACATTGTTGGAAACGAGCAAATGAGGTATAAGTATTGGTGCCGTATTAAATCAATATTGTTGTCGATTTGCAAAGAAATAAATTTGTTAAAAATTTTCTTGCTCACTTTGCTCGCAATTCACACGTTTCAATAAGACGCACAACGAGTTTTTACTTATTACTTTGATTTCTTAATGACAATGTGATATACAAGATGCCGAGGAATGACTTATAGTGACGCAAGAGTGGTTTTAAAATCAGAAACGGCCAAAGTCTGAAATCCGTGTTCGGCGTTGTGATGGTGATGAGATTGCTTAGTAGTCACACTTTTCTACCCAATCGGACTAATCACGATGGCGAGAAAGAAGGTATGAAAATGAGTAGTGAAGAGATACACGCAAGTTGCTGTTTGCGCGAGAATGATAAAATTAACGCAAACAAGGCTAATAATATTTTCGAACTTGTAGAATAGAGGCTTAACGGGTCAGAATTTAACCCAACGAATTTCGTCTTTTACAAAGACTGATCACTAAGTGTGATTTTCCTTTATTCCATTGATATATAAAATGCTTCCAATTTGAAGGAATTTATTGGGATCATTTCTTCATTAACTACTTGTATCGCCAGGATATTTTTTCTGTACATACGTGTCTAGTTGTTTTGTTTTATGTATCACATGCAACCCCCCATATATATACTTTTATTATGGACTAATTGAAATACCCGTTCTTCTCATGGGAAGAATTAGGTTTATGGGAAATACTTTATTAGAATATCTCTTTCCCCTCTTAGGATAGCATTTCTATCAAAGTGAAGTGATAGAAGCCTAGCTCAACCTAAGTAGTCACTATGTTCGAAAATGAATTGGGTCAATCCATTTTAAACCACCCAGGCAATGTTGCCAACATTTTTTTATTTTCCTGATTTTTTAAATCATGATTTCCCTATAGGTAGATAATCACAAAACACTGAAAAAAATTATATGCCATAGTTTTTTTTGGCAGCCATTTTTAAAATGGCAGTTGGGCAAATTAAAAAAAAAAAGCGTGATTTTCGGAAACTTTAATTGACAAGCTATTTTTAAAGATATGAGAATAATTAAAAAACCAGTGTGTTAAGCATGAAATGAACTTCAGGTATACATTATTCTGAACGGTTTGAATTTTATTAGGATCTTTCCACACTTTTGAACCACCCTGTATATTTCAAGTTTTAAATCAGTTTTAATTATAAATATAAGGTAGGCCTAAATAACAAAATATAAATTAATTGTTTTGGAGAAAACTATTTCTACAAATAATGATGTAAACAAGCCCTAATCTGCTACTTTGGCACCGCACGAGCGTGTAAAAGAGTATTTTTACTGAAATTCATTGCTCTATTACTCTAAATGTAGTTGAGTTTGAGTCATAATTTTTTTGTGAGATATTCCTATTTGTACAAAGAACATTATGTAATATTTTCAGGTGTTTTCATTCAGTCCCTTTTTAGATATTGACCGGAGAATATTGACGTTCAAAGGCTTTCGGAAAAGCTCAAGAAAGAAAAAAAAAAGAAAAGGAGTGCATTTTCAGGACTAAAACTTATACTGCAGGTAGTTATTTAAGTACTCAACACAGAAATAACATATCATTAGTAAGACTTCTTTCCTTCATGAAACTAATGGTCTTCAAAATTAACGATTGCTGCATTTTTCCGAGTTGTTACAGAAAAGATTTTGATTGACTTTCTTGCATGATAGAAAAATTAAAATAATATATACCTGAAGTTCATTTCATGCTTAACGCACTGGTTTTTCAATTATTCTGATATCTTTAAAGATAGCTTGGCAATTAAGTTTCCGAAAACCACGTTAAAAAAAATAAAATGCCCAACTGCAATTTTAAAAATGGCTGCCAGAAAAAAAACTATTGGCATATATATTTTTTTCAAACAGTATTTTGTGACTGTCTACCTATAGGGAACTCATGATTTAATAAAAAACTGGAAAATAAAAAAATGTTGAGCAACAATTTTGTTTTAAAAAATGGGTGATTTGAAATAGATTGACCCATTTCAAGCATTGGTGGTCTTTTTCTTCACATTGGGTATCTTATAAATAGGAAATTGAAAATTAAAATATTGTAGAAATTATCCCCTCCCCTTAGAATTGGAATTTTCGAAATCGCGTGGACACTTGTCAGCTTACTTTTTAATTAGAAATTTACCTGCTAAGTTTAATCTCTCTAACCTCAATGGATCGTGAGGTACTCAATTCTTTACAATATATGAAAACCACCTTTATCCCTCATCCCTTAGGATCAGCAGTTTAATGAAAACGGCATGCTAAGAAAAACGACTCGACGACAGCGTTTACTCCGAGGGAAAGCCAGAAACTAAGGTTCCCAAATGCATATCTTTTGTGCAAGGGTTAGTCATAAGTCGGGGAGTTTCCAGGATTCAAACAGCACACGTGTGTGTAGTCCGTTATCGACTGTAAACACAAAGTCAAACTAGTCTAAGTAATTGTGTGGCAAGCGGACTATTTACAACAGAGGCCGCAACTTCCTTCAGTCAGTTTTTAGTGGCAGTGACGATGAGTACTCGACGGTCTGGTGTGTAAACTGTTACTGTATGAGTTCGAACTCAAGCATAACGGTGCGACAGCAACCCAAAACATTTGTTGTGCGAGAGGAAGGTGCAATGAACCACAGCATCTAACTCGTTGGTTCGACAAAATTTGTGCAGGTTATAAATATTTCGAAGATGAGTCAAGGTTTGGCCATTGAAAGGTAATATTCTGACTTTATACGACGTGCCATTGAGGAAAATTCATCCACCAGCACACGGCAATTGTCTAACAACTTGGAATGTCCCAGTTCACTGTAGCGCATATTACCTTCAAGAACCTGGGAAAACAATCAGAAACTCTCGCATTGTCCCACATAAGTTGATCCCAGCTCCGGTCCAGAGGAGAGTGAGTGTGTGCTGACAACTGCTGCAAAATCCATGTGATGTGAGTTCCCTGAAACGGGTTGTCACATGCGACGAAAAGTGGATATTGTTCCGAAATCCGAATGCGTAAAAATAGTGATTGAGCAAGGGCCAACTCCTAGAACCGGTCGTTTCGAGCGTAAAGTCCTGCTTTCTTTGTGATGGAAGTACGAAAGGGGTAGTTCACTTCGAGTTCGTTCCTAACAGTCATGTCGTGAATGGTGACTTCTGTTCCGAACAGTTGGAGCGGATGTGTTGCACTACGCTAAAAATAACGTGCGTTATTGTACCGAAAGCATACACAACTGGAACAGGGTAACATAAAATCACACTTGTCTCGAAAAACGCAATAAACAATCCAGGCACTTGATGCTATCGAATTCAGCATATAGTGCTGACCTTGCCCCTTCGGATCAGTACCTGTTTTGGTCCATGGCACACTTCTTGAAATCACGATGTTTCACCACCTATGGGAAGACAAAAACAGTAGTGAATGTCGTCCTTGCCTCTAAGGACAAGACGTAGTATCGACGTGGAATCAAGGAACTGGCAAAAATGTGGCTACAGACAGTCCAGCACGAGGGGCTAAATGGTAACCTGCCTTCATTGTACTGTAATAAACGCAAGTGATTTGTGTTCCAGAATACTGCAAGACTTCTGACTCACTCGTACTATTGCAGGTAGGAAGTTGATAATGGTCGAGACAAAGTTCAGACCTTGACTGCTCTCTTGCTGTAGAATCAAAATTTCAGTGCTCACACATCCTGAATAAGACAACGCAAAATGGCTTCGAAGCTTTCTGTGATCTATGTGGACACTAGAAGTCGATCTGTTATTCTGTTTTTGTGGGCAAAAGGGACAGAACTAGTTCAGATTAATAAAGAATTGTTTCCTGTGTTTGTCACAGATATCATCATGGTGCAGTGAGTAAATGGTGTCGGAAATTCAGTGGTGATCGCATTAGTGTGCAATATTAAGAAAGGATCAAACACCTTCGTACGACAGCAAAGCTACTTCGTGGAATTGAAGGGGTTGTATGGGAGAATAACCGAGTGTCACTAGCAGAGTAGTTGGAAGTACAGTTTAACCTGCTGGCAACATGTGGGACATTGCCCACGACCGTTTGTGATACAGAAAAGTATGCCACAGGTGGGTTCCACAACGGACAAACGACCACAAAAAAGCTCGCATGGTTACATCCCTCTCACATCTCCGTTGTAATGAGCATGCGGAGGATTTCGTGAGCCAAATCATTACTAGGAACGAAACATGGGTGTACTCCTCGGAATGAAAAACGCAGTCAATGGCATGGAAGCACGCAGTATCTCTTACAGCCAAAATAGTCAAGACATCACCCAGCCCTAACAAACTGATGGTGACATTTTGTAGGTATGTATGTGTGTGAGTGTGTGTGTCCCTAATAGGACAGTGAATGCTGCGGTGTATCAGGCAACACTTCAGAAACTGTAAGAGATCTGTTCAACGCAATAGCCCTCAACTGTTAAGCAAGACGGTGCATTTGTTCTATGGCAATGCGCGCTTGCATGCAGCTTATGCAACAGTGAATCTTTTGCAGCAGCTCTGGTCAATTCTTTCGTACTCACCGTACAGTTTGGATATGGCCTCGTCCATTTTCCGTCGTTTTCTTTTTTAAAAAAATGCGTGGTAAACTATTCACATCGTATGATGACGTCGAACATGGGATCCTAACGTGACTTTATGGTCAGGATCCCATCTCCTATCACCATAGTTTTGACAAATGGATTTTCCATGTAGGCAAGTGCCTCAACAGAGAAGATGACTACGTCGAAAAATAGTGGAAGGATGTATCATCATTCTTTCCACTTGAGATGAAAACTTTATTTTCTAATTTGCCTTTGTATTCAAAGTTTCATCTCAAACGGCTTATCCGTTTTCTCAGTAAGTGGCGACACACAATGTTGTTACCATTTTCAGATATAGAGGTTACAATGTTTCCATTTATGCTTACTTAGCTTGTTACTCACACATTTTTGTCTTATTTACATTCATTTTTACTCCGTCTTCTTTACATGTCATTTATCTGCGTCTTCTTGTACTGACCATATATCGCCTCTTGTGACCATATTTTTCCTTGTACTTCGTATGTTTATATAAGGATCTAGTTCGGCGTAATCAATAGTAATCCTCGGTTAACTATCTTTTAATTTTGGTAGTCACGTCTTCTAAACGAGTTTGAAAGGAAAGGGGGATAAAACGTAATTCCTGCAAGATTCAGCTGTCCTCTCCGTATCTTCTCGCTTTACAAAGATAAGCTTTCCGCAACCTTCCAGACAGTAGCGTAGCCAGGATGTGTGTTTGGGGGGGGGGGGCAAGTGCTGTTATATGTACATATAGAAACATTACAAACAAAGAAATATATAAACATAAAAATATATAAAAAAATTACAAACGTCAAAGTACCAAAGTACATTGTTGGACCTCCTTGGCGGGGCCCTCTGGGCCCCCACTTCCCTACGCCACTGCTTCCAGACATCTTGGGAATTGAGAATTCTTCTTAAAAGTATGAGATACTCCAAATTTACTATTCTTGATTTTTTCATGATTACATTTCCCGAATTCTGAAGTCATTGTAATCTCTAAACCTTTCTGTGCATCATTCATCTCTTTTCATTCCTCATCGAATCAGAATTTACTTCTTGATACTGATGACCTGTCCTTCGTTGCTTTTTTCCATAGTATCGCGGATGTTTTCCCACGTTTCGTCAAATCTGCGCTAGTATCATTATTAACTTCAATTTCGTCGCGGCTAACTTGCTGCAAAAATTAAAATGTAATATGAATTCGTAATTCTCGTGAACTTTCGGAATCTTTGGTTTTCTAGGTTCAAATTTTCCTCTGTTTTTAGCACCTGTGTTCCTCTTCATGATCTAATGTTTTCTTCGCAATCTTAGATTATAATCCAGGTTACCCTGCCCCTCTGTATGAACGAACATGTAGAATGTTAATATGACTCCTGTGATCTACCATAACGTGATCAATTTGGTTTCTTGTACACTCGTCGTCATTCCTCACCTACTTAATCATAGCCTTAGACTAGCCAAACATTCGATCACGATCTACTGGTCAATTGCCGCTGAGTATCTGTAAATGATGAAACTTAATAGAGAAAAGCTATATTTAATGAAAAGAATACACACCAATCGCGTTTTTTTGAGTTTCAGTTGAAGTAATGTGATATAAAATAAAAGACCGAAAATGGGAATGGGAATTTCTATATGAGTGGGAACATAATTTCTTCCATATTCTACCGGATAAATGTGCGAGTTGTCCTTCTGACAAAGGAAGGCAATTTGGAACGGCATTATTTCACTTTGGAAAAGAAGAAGTATATCTCTGACTTCCCTTCTAACAGTGAGTTAAGGAAAATGAAAATGCAATGCCAATGGCATATTCACATAGGTAGATCGCCGAAAGACTGTGAAAGGCCGCTAAATATAAGGTAGATCCCTAAATCAAAAAATTTGGTCACATATTGCATATATTCTTTTGATAACTCAGATTAAAATTTCTTGCTGGTTCCAATAACAAATTTTACTAATGTGTACGAGGTGCACACTAAAGTCCACATTTTTTGTCATTTCAGGAAAGTAACTGTGGCGTCGGAAACTTCTATCTTTTTGTCTCTAAGGAGTGCAAGTTTTGTTTATTAATTGGTAGTACTTCAGTTACAGTGCCTGAACGAGTAAGTCGTGTTTCTGGTACTGTCCGGGAACATGAAACTTTCGGTTAAAGAGCAACGGGTAATTGTGAAATTCCTCACCGCAACTGGACGTTGTGTAGCTGATATTCATTATCAATTGGAAGGTGTATGTGGTGACAGTGCTCTTGCAGAAAACACTATTAGGAAGTAGGTGCGTGAGTTCAAAGCAGGGCGAGCGAGTGTGAAATATGAACAGAGATCTGGAGTCCAAAAACAGCATCAACTGACGCTAACATTGCCCATGTTGAAAATTTAGACTGTTACTATGCAGGAAACAGTAGAACTAATAATTACAAAGGAGCTGGCCCTAAGGAAAGTTTCTTTTCACGAATGCTTAATGAGAATCAAAACGAGGCAAAGATTCGATCAAGTGTTGCAAATTTGACACGGTTTAGAAGAGAAAAACACAATTTCTTGGAAAGTGTTGTGATAGTGGATGAAACAGAGAGTCCATTATTCAACCCAGAAACAAAAAGACAGTCGATGTAGTGGAAACACAGATTCATTCCTCCCAAAACAAAACAAAACATCGTCAGGTGGTCTCTGGATTACTTGTCCATACAATTACAAGTATTTTCGTACACTTTTGGATTAAGAATTTTTGCCAAATTGGCTGAGAAACGACCACAAATGGCAAATGGCAATTTCATCTTCCACGTGGATAATACACCGCCACAACGTTAATGTTGTGACCTCATTCTTAGCTGACTAAGGTATTAAACTTCTCCCACACCCACCCTACTCACCAAATTTAACCCTCAGTAGCCTGGTTGTTTCCAAACCACAAGGATTCTCTTCGTGGACATCATTTTACCAAAAGATCATCCCGGGCATTTGGTATTGTCCAGTATCTGAAACATACTCCCAAAGATGACTATGGTACATGCTTCATAAAATGGACGGAGCAATGACAACTATATATCAATAAATAGGGAAAGTTTGTTGAGAAATAGACACGGTTAATTCTCTGTACTTCGTTTTTTTTTGGAAATTAGAACAAAACGACACACACTTTTGGTGTGTATCTCATAGGATTTTTTTTTTTTTTTTTTTTGCTGGGAAATGCTGACCATTATAAAATATTTCTAATTCGATTCCATTAGTTGCTAAAGTCTTGACGGACTAACACGATCTTTAAACCTAAGTGTAATGTTCCCGTGTAGTCCAATATCAGTGAACCCAGGCGCATGGAGGATAAATGTCAAAGCTTTAAACAAGTGAGTTCAATGCATGTCGTTACAAATTTGTGCGTTTTCGAGTAGTAAATTATAGGACTACCACCGATGTGTTCCTCTAATATAGGAAGTACAAAGAAGCTCAAAATGTGTTCGCTTCATTATACATTCAGGGTTTCGGGCAATAGGGCTCTTGGATGTGTCATGTGGAACACCCCTAATTCCAAGCACATGTTATCAAAATAATAATACACCTTCTCTAACGTTAACACAACCAGTGATGGATGGCAGATATTCAGCATGTTCTTGTTGAACGGATATCCTTTCATCGGATTATGAGGTCGCAGGGTGGCGTGATTCCGCCAGCATTTCAAATATTTCGTGTCCAATAAAAACGATAAAATGATCTTTGCGTCTCCTCATTCTCCACTTATCTTTCGTAGAACCGATACTTTTTTGTGGGCTGTAGAAGTACATAACTGATCATCCTCACCTGTCGTTACTTGCTGTACGTACATTTCATGAGTTTTCTCTTTCCATGGTCTCGATGCAATAAACTTTCTATCTATCAATATAAATGTCTTCCTTGTCTTAAAGTTTTTTTTTTTTTTTTAATAACCAATGTGCCTTCATGAGCAAGTGGCTAGTGTATGTGCTTTCTGAAATTGCTTCCGAGTTCTTCCTCGGTGGGGTGTTTTGCCTCAAATAAAAATCCAACCAGTCGTTTGGGTTCTTCTTTACATAGGATATCCCGTCTCGTGGAGCCTTAATGCTGAAAGCATGACAGTTGAAGTATAATCAATAAAATCAAAATCAATTTCGCTTTCACAATATAGACCCTGTTCAGTCTTTAATCCCTTCTTAAATTTCTTTAACCAAGCAACTCTACTTCTTGTCTGCTAATACTTCAACTGACATCTATAGGTAAAACATACTTAAATTGTAAAACTATAGTGAAACGAGGAAGGCAACTTTCTAAAGCAGCGAAAAAGGTACGAATTTTACAAAAAGTCTGCGGTGACAAATTCAGATTTTTTACAAACCTTTAAGTAATGCAACATTTAGTACAGAGCGTGATTGGATAACAGATTGTGATTGAATCAGGTTTTACTATTTACTTTAAATTTTAAAATTAAAGTCATCCTTCTGTATGCTGATCCTCCAGCACAGGCTGTTTTGTAGGATTGATTTATATATATAAACTTGCTTTGGTATAGAAGAGGCAAATAAAAAAATAATAAAAAGTAGGATTGAGGCAAAAGGGGAAAATGTGATTAATCTTTTGTGTAAAAAAAAAAAATGAATGTGGAAAACTACCCTCTGGTTTTCTTGCAATCTTTTTGTCCGTCATAACAGGGAACTATTTCATGTGGGCGTCGTCTTCTCCTGTAATATAATTTCTCATTCTTATTCTTCACCCCTGTTTTTCCGTGTCTTCTCTAAGGCCACCGTAGTGGTTCTAGTAGCAGAAACTATTTTCCCCAGGGTTTCAGTCGTTCATAATAGATATGGAGGATTCCGCACCAGTCTTAAAGATGTATTATTGGTTGTAGGCACTTTTTTGTTGGTAGTGATTAGCACATTTTAATTATTGGTTTCACTAAGGTTCATGTTTTAGATCATCAGTGAGAGATTTTTCTGTGACAAAGTAATCATAGGGCATTTATAAATAAACAGCACTGACATTTCTTTTTTAAACAATCTAGTGTTTCGTATTTCTGGTGTTCAGATAACTACCTCAAATATTGAGAACCTAGAAATTCGTGTTTACGTTTTTATTTTATTTTAGCATAATCAATTGATTCAACACTGCTGGTGTGTGTGGTATGTGTGTTATAAAACCGAAGGTTACATAGATTAACTTTATCCATATCCATTATGATGTATTTAGATGATGTACTCTTATCTTTTGTAGAGATATAATAGTGCTTGTGTATGATTATGTTTAAATTTAGAGTCTATAAGTCGGAAGTTAGAATGAACCGAATGGACATGGGTGAGCCGTCTTGCTTCGCAATCGGGAATGTCGGGTTGGATTTCCGCTGTGGGCCATTCTGTGTAATTTTTTTCCTGGGTTCTCTTCAGTCCAACAAGCAAAAACTTGGTGTGTGCCTTTCAGTAGAGATCTAGAGTCGAGTTCCTCCCAAAACCGCTTCCCATATTTCGTTCGTTAATTGTTTCTAGTTTAAAACCATGAATACATGTTAAATGAAGGTCGTGTTAGATCGATGTGATTGTACAAATTCACGCGTGGATAGCGTTTGTTTTGCTTTTGATCACGAAAGTCTATATTGTAATCGAATTCTCACTAAATTTAACGTATAGTCGAGCAGATTTGGGAGAGGGAGTGGGGTGACAGTAACATGTGGTATAAAGTGTTTTTTTTTTTTTTTTTTTAAGTTTCTTTTAATCGTGAAATGGAATGTCCTTTTCAGATCCTGAGTAATGCCACCTTGGGATTCGTGGGCATTGTTCAGAATGGCGTCACTATTTCATCCATCGAATCTACTTATTTAGCGGTAATGGTTAAGTTAAAATCTCTATAACTCAGAAACCTTACACAGTAGGAAGACAATTTTTGCCAGGCTACATGTAATCAATCCTTTCCAGAATTTGTAACATTTTGGTGCCCATTGTTGGTATGATGAGGATGATATAGTGAGATTACAATTCTAAAGAAGAAAAAAAGAAAGATAATTTAAAAATGTACTTCAATAATTCACTATGGTTAATTGTAAAGAGTGCGATATGAAGTAGAAAACAACATAAGGACAATGCCAGACTAAAAAGAGAGAACAACGCTATATATAAACACTTTAAAGAAACGGAACATGAGATAGATTGAGAAGGAATAAATGAATTGGAAAAGGAAAAAAAAAGAGTGTGATAAGAAAGTGGAAGGAGACCCAGTAGATTAAGAAATATGGGAAGGAGAAGTTGATGAATTGGTCTAGTGTACTTGTGATATAAGAATTAAAAGGATTAACACGAGCTATTAGGACAGGTGTACAATAGAGAACAGGAGGTGGACAATAGTGAACAGAAAGTGTATGTGACAGATACCTAATTAAGAGTTCTTAAAAGTTTCGTAACAGGTGCGCAAAAAGAGAAAGTGACATCTAATTAAAAATTTACTATTTTGAACCAATTAAAATTTTACGTTTTATATAGAGAAACGTGTGTCTTGCATTCAGATTTTAAATAAGCTATCAAAATTGGATATTTTCTCAATGTATCTGAGGAAGCCTGTTACATATCTGAAACTGTAACACAGGTTTATTCTATTAATATATATATATATATATATATATATATATATATATATATATATATATATATATATATATATATATATATATATATATATATATACTGCTTTGCTCAGTTGGAGTTTTATTAGCAAACTTTACTGTAGTATGTGCATGGTCACGCATAACTTTAAAATATGTATTCAAGTTGGACCAAATTGAACGAAAGGCAAAGAGAAACAAATAAATATTTATGTTTATATATGTCCAAAGTTTGTAAAGTTTTGTAGTCTGTGCCAAGTCAAACATTAATTTCTCATAAAATTACCATCCAAACTAATTTTATATTAAGCAATAAGTTTTAATTTTCTATTCTTACTGCGTTTTTGAAGTAAGATATTTTTCATTTAAGTTTGTACTGTTTCCACATTTTTTCCGGAGTAGCATGATACCTAAATTAAAGGTAGGACACCAACTAACCATAAAATGCGCCGATCTACGAAACATATGAACAAGTATATACTTTCAAAAAATCGGTCTACGTATTTCGGAATTATACATGAACATACACACAGTATTAACACTATCAGCTGTTGAGCAGTTTTATGTTCTATATTCAAAGATTCTCCTCTGATTCTGATCAAATTTATATAGATGCTCCGTGAAATTGTACTCTTTGAAACTAAAGAAATAATAACAAAATCGATACATCAATGATGAAGTTAGGCGTGAAGATGCACACAATGAAAACGATTAATTACGATATTAACTCTGTCAACCTTTGAGAAGTTTCATAGTCTAGTTACAAAGACTATTGTTAGATTATCATTAAATATACATAAAACTACCTAGAAAATACATGTTTCTAAACAAAAGTAGAATCATTGGTGCGTCTGGGTTGAAGTTATATATGAACATACACTATTAAAGTCAATTATTTACGGTTTCATAATGCTCTTGATGTGTTTCATAGTCTACCTTCAAAGATTTCCATTAAATACTAAGAAATTCATATGAGTAGTATACTCTTTTAAACAAATAATAGTAATAATAGTCGGTGTATATACGTCAAAGTTACGCGTTAACATATACATATTGGAGTCGGTTATTTACGCTGCATCCATTAAGGAGTTCCACGGTTTAGCTTCTAAGATCCTCATTGTATGCTAAGGACATTTAAATGGGACTATTAAATAAGTATATCATTTCAAACAAGAAAGAATTATTCATATCGGTGCACCAATGTTGAAGTTAATTGTATAAACATATTAAAGTCAACTAATTACAGTTTTCACAGCGTTCGCATTGAGATGTTTCGTGATGTTGCTCCGAAGACTCGTATTACATCCTAATTATATGGAACCAAAATAAGGTACTCTTTTAAGCAATGAAAGAATAATCAAAATTGGTGCACCTATGTCAAAGTTATGCGTGAACCTACAATATTAAACTCGAATAATTACGATTTTCACCTCACTCGTTGAGGTGTTCCATCGTCTAGGTCAGAACTCTTATTACAAAATAATGATATTTACACGTGACGAGCGGGATATATATATATATATATATATATATATATATATATATATAGTGGCGGATCCAGGATATGATCAAGGGAGGGGCTAAACCATAATTTGCCGTTTTATCCAGTGTAAAGCAGGATTGAAGCCGTTTTATCCAGTGTATATCTGAGCGTCAAGGGGGGAGCTACAGCCCCTATAGCCCCTCCCTTGGATCCGCCCTTATATATATATATATATATATACGCGGGTTGTTCAGTATATAAGTTTTCCTTAACTGTAAAAAAATATTTTAAGATATATTTGTAATGTATACTTACATGTGTAGGTAAGTTCTTCCTCACCTCTCCACACAATCATTGAGATTCAGGCATCTGTCTCACCGTTGCACGAGTTTGTTCAAACTCTGCAAAAAATCATGGCTTTGGCTATTAGCACTGTCTTCACATTCCCCTTAACTTCTTCTGTTTCGAATCGTTCACCTTGCAATGCACACTTTAACACCAAAAAAAGATCGAAGCAACTTGTCGTTAAATTAAGGCTGTATGGAGAATGAAGCAGCCGTTCCCATCGTAATTCTTCAATTTTGTGTTTTGTTTGCGCACTGAGTGGGGCCGATCGTTATCATCAAGAAGAATGACACCAGTTGACAGGAGACCAGGTCTCTTATCTTGAATCTCAACTCTTCTTCAAGGAACTGCAATTCGACATAAGCGACCTGGTCTCTTCTTGAAGAAGTAAAGCGGAATGTGAGGAGGGTGCTAAATAGCCAGAGCCCTGATTTTTCTGCAAAGGGTTTGGACAAATTGGTGCAACAGTGAGACAAATGTCTGAATCTCAATCAGGACTATGTGGAGAGTGAGGAAGGACCCACCTACACATATTGTACAGTTTAAAAATGTATCGGAAAAATTAAATATTTCACAGCTTAGAAAAACATATATTGAACGACCCACGTGTATATCAGCTCAGTTTCTATGATTAAATATTTTGTTCATAGCGAATTATTAAAATGCATTTTTAAATGATTTTTTTAAAAATTGTAACGTAACTGTATCATCACCACACCAGTAATGGACACCAAGATGTTCCAAACTGTGTCCAACTTCATATAACCTGGCAAAAATTGTCTCCCTACTATGTATCTAGTACAGGATGTCCAATATACAATGCAACCCGGAGTTTGGGATAGTAGAACTTTTGAACCTGAAGCGATACAGAAATAATGGTAATACCAAAATGAAGCTTTATTCATGCACATATTTTTAAACTAAGAAGTAACGATTAAAGTACACTAGGAACCACACAGTGTTACCAGATGTAACCGAAGGTGTAAATATATATATATATATTATTTTGCTAAACAGGCAAATTAACTCATAACTCATACGTATGGATGTTCTGTCGTTAATTTTCAGTTTGTTTAGTTGGAGTAGCTTGGAAACTATGGAGCAGAAAAAAGATATTTTTTTCCCACCGATAACTAATCGGATGAAGCCTCTGTAAGGGGGAACTAGGGAAATCGTAGTTTTGTGAACTAGGGAACTCTGAATTGACAACACTGTTGATGTTTCAGTGCATCAAAAGGTGTTTTAATGACAGAACATCCATACGTACGAGATTTTAACCTATCCATTGGATACGTAGATTAGATGAGTGAAACAGTGACGTCATACTGAAATTGCTCTTGGATGCCAATTTGGCATCACGTGTCATCACTTGAATTTTGAGAGAGGATATTCTATTTCATAATAAAAAGGAAAGAAAAAAACTTTATATTACATATTACGGTACGTAAGATAGGGATCAAACTGATGGTTTGAAACCTTTCGTATTTTTGAGGAATTTTTAGAACTCCCGCCACTGTTCTTGTTATCTGTTTTTATTAAGAAATTCTGTTTTACGAGCTAAAATACGAACTAACTATTTTAACAGTTTCCCCTAAGGTAGAACTAGTGATCAAATTATGAAAGTCGTTTACATTTTGTTATTTTTTTTAAATCGAATTTTGACCTTATGTAAATATCAAAATAATTAAAATACATGAAGAAAATGTAATTTGCCTGATTAATGGGCATGGAACTCCGTTAAATTTCATAACAGCTTTGATAAGTTGTGGAATGTACGCATCTATATATTAAAATGCTAGATTTATATGTTTGTCTCCAAAGAAGAGTTTATATATTTGTCTCCAGTCCTTTCGACAATGAGATCTCGAAAACTAAAGGTGCTAAACACCTGCTGTTTTTGCTGCTCGATTTCAAAGTTTGTGTAGATTGTCCGGTTCTAATTCAATATTTAAAAAACGTGACCGTTATTTTTTTATTACATTTTTAGGGGTATAATTGTTGGAATTTTAAAAAAGTAAAGCATCGTATCCTATAGGTTATACATTCCAACACAACATAATTGTATACAGGAGTTGTATCTCTTAGACGTTTGTTTCATGGCCAAATGCGAATGAAAAACGAAGGATAATCATTTCTCTAGGCTAAGATGAATTTTTATTGTCTGGAGTGTTTTGCACAATGAACACCATGTATCACTAACATTATAATTAATTGTGTATGTAATGTATTTGCTTATTACATACTGCATGCAAGAAGAAAGAAAACTGATCATACATGAATTAGAAACTCCAACCGGAATTAGGCTCAATCCTACAAACGATGCGAGATATTGAAAAAATAATCGAAAAAATCTCCCCTTTATGGTACCTCTTGCCGATTTTTATCAAGACGTCTTTCACTCATGTCTGTAAAGGGACATGTACAGATGTTGTGAGGAATGGCAAGGAGATTCATGCCCATTTGAATGATGCGCTGTGTAGAGAGTGCAGGTTCAGCTAGTATAAATCATAAATTATTTCCAGAGGAACAATGTAAGATTCCTCAAGTAGTTGAGCAGGCAATTATCGTCAGCGCGAATAAAGGAAAATTCGTGCTTCTGGTTCCGAGCTGTTGAGGTCTGGGGATTGCACGGTCCAAAGGATATGTTGTAATTCATCTTGACGTTCATGAAACACGCCTGTACAGCTCCAGTAATGTGGATGGACCCCTTGTCAACTTCGAAAATTGCGTCATTGAGCGGAAATAGCATGGGAGCATAGGCTGCATGTGCTCACCTAAAATGTTTACATATTCGTAATCACTAGCAGTAATGCGTCCTGCAAACATAATCATAGGGTTCATTAATTTCCAGGAATTACGGTGCACAGCATCATATTGCACGATGTTCGGATCAGAAGCTTCTTTGGGCGTTCGCCATTCGTGAACGAGTCTTATGTTGGAAATACAATGAAAAAAGGCTCATAGGACAATTTTGCGCATTTTTAGTCATCAGCGATCCACTTAGCATGTTCTTGGTGACAAAGCTTTGTTGGTCGTTATCAGCGGTTTGGAAATTGCAACCCGACCGCAGATATTCAGATTATGCAATTCGCTCCAGACTGTGATTGTAGCAGTAGGGTGTTTCCAGTGCTCATTGAGTTCTGCAGTCACTTGTGCCACATTCATACTACGGTCCTTAGTGATAACCCTCTTCAGTACTTTGCAGTCGCTGTAACTGAATCTTCTCTGTCGTACACTGTTACTTTTTGCCGATGTTGTTTTGCCATCAGGTCATCAGCTTAAACGTGAGGGACACCTAACGCAGCGGTCTCCTGAGTCACACTTGAGCAAACTAAATTCGCACCCAAAATTTGGCATCTTAAAACAGAGTGGTCTCTTATTTCGCACCACCACCGCCGTCTTCCTGCTTCAACACATGCCTCCGTTCCCACCGTCTGACCCACCGCATTACAGACGATCACTTAACATACTTTTAACAACTGTCAGGTGCCGCACACGGACATTCAGTGTTATTTCACACATCTTATGTAATATCTTTCGTGGCAAATCGGTTAGCGTACGCGCCTTTGACTTAGGGGACCCGGGTATGATTGCCAGCGGGAGCTCATGTGATTCGGAATTCATGTCAGGCTATAGGTCCACGTTTTATATAACCTCGCTGTTGAATGGGACATTGAACTAAAATGAAATCAAATTTACACATCTTACATGTTGCAAACTCTGTGTTTTCTTTATTTTGATAACCATTTGTACGTTTTGTTTGAAAAAGTCACCATTAAAATTTTATCCGTAGATAGAAGAATTCTGTTTTACAAGCTAAATATTTAACACTGTAGTTTGCGGGATTTATCCATTTATTTTGTGCCAATCATATGTTTATGATGAAACGAATATTAGAAGTAGGGTAATGCCTCATTTCTTCGACGTTCGTAATATGCATGAACATGTTTTACGCTAGTATTTGGTCTAGGAATTAATTCGTGCGGGTGGACAAGAGATGGCGCAACGAACGGAGCGTCCCACAGTTCCGTGTATCCACACATGTGTTGCAAACCCCTGTCATCGCGTATCGTTCGTAGTATAGGGCAGTGGATTAAAGCGTCAACAACACCAGTTTGTAGTTAAGTGAACATGGCGCAATTTGTGCCTGATAAAGTGTTTTTGCGGGGTGTCCTGCTGCATTACTTTAACATGCAGAAAAGTGCGACTGAAAGTCATCGTATTTTGGTGGAAGTGTATGGTGACCATGCTCTAGCTGAGCGAACGTGTCAGAAGTGGTTTGCACGGTTTAGAAGTGGTGATTTCGGCTTGGCAGACCAAGAGCGAGCTGGACAGCCAAAAAAATTTCAAGACGAAGAATTGACAGCATTGCTCGAGCAGGATTCGTGTCGAACGCAGGAACAACTTGCAGCAGCATTAGGCGTTGATCAAACAACAGTCTCCAAACGCTTGAAAGCCATGGGAATGATTCAAAAGATGTCACATTGGGTTCCACATGAATTGAAAGACAGAGACGTTGAAAGACGAAAAACAATTTGCGAATTGCTGCTTCAACGACAGAGCAGAAAGGGGTTTCTGCATCGAATTATTACGGGTGATGAGAAGTGGATCCATTACGAGAACCCTAAACGAAAAAAGGCCTGGGTGAAACCAGGTGAACCAGGTCCATCACAACCAAAACGAGATATTCACTGTGCAAAGGTTATGCTGTGCATATGGTGGGATATGAGAGGTGTGGTGTACTATGAGCTGCTGCAACCGGGTGAAACTATGAATGGAGAACGTTATCGACGACAATTAATGCGTTTGAAGCAAGCTCTGGCCAGAACACGACCAGAATGGGAGAACAGACATGATAAACTTATTGTTCAACATGATAACGCTCGCCCACATGTCGCAAAACCGGTCAAAACCTATTTAGAAAATGTCGGATGGGAAGTTTTACCCCACCCGCCGTATTCCCCAGACGTTGCTCCTTCGGACTACTACTTGTTCGATTGCATGAACAACGATTTGATTGGACAGCGGTTTACTTCTTCAGAAGATATCGAAACATGGGTCTCTGACTGGATCGCTTCCAAGGATGAGGACTTCTTTCGCCACGGAATCCGTACATTGCCTGACAGATGGGCGAAAGTGGTGGCTAGCGATGGACAATATTTTTCTTAAGGTATTTATGTATTTTGTGTTTGTACTACAGCTTCAATGTGTGCGTACCAACCGCACGAATTAATTCCTAGACCAAATATATATCCATATTGTGAAAGCAGTTTACTTGTCATAGATTTTTGCGAAAATTTGACGAAGTCTAATCTCCAAGTTTAATGACAACAACCCGGAAACCGAAGATATGCAATGGAAAAAGTATTACTTGCGTATTAAGTAAGTCAAGATCGGCTAAGTTTGATAAAGATTGCGTCACTTCATCTGAAGACGTACAATATATACTATTCTTGTTCAATCTTGGTCCTAGTAATAGTGATTAACAAAAAAAAAAAAAAAAAAAAAAAAAAAAAAGTAACTGTAAGTAAGATTTGCAACTTTAAGAAAGAATGTGTCTATTGTTCGGAGTAAAAAAAGAAGAATAAAAACAGACATGTAAGTATTAGTAAGTGATAAATCATAATTTAACACTTGTGTTGAAAAACAGGGGTTTATTCACTTTTTTTACAGATACTTGTAGTCAATTTTTCTTTGTAATAATTAGCCTGAGATTATACGAGGGGCGTTTAAGTCAGATGCGCGAAGGTGTGAAACGTGCAGATATCAGAAGAAAATTTCAAACGTAGCATGTTGATGAGACACTCAGCCACAGTTAGACACTTAATGTTGTAATCGTTTCAAGGATGGCAGTACGTCGTGTAGTGACGAACCCGGCCACGTTCATTCCGAGTCAGTCAGCGTGTGTAACGCCTGATTCTGGAGAATCGACGCATAATCTGTCATTAGATTCCACAATATACGAATCTTTCTGTGGGGTCAGTAAATACAATCATTCTAGGACATTACATTATTGAGAAGCCAGTGCATGGTGGGTGCCAAGACTGCTGACCTGTATGGAAGAGTTGTCTGTACTGAATTAAAGAAGCGTTTTAACAGAAGAGCCAGGATTTCTTGACTGTACAATATCATTACATGTCTTGCTGACATAAAGCAGCCGGCCTTAAGATGGTTCAGGTGTACTGATAAATTTTCTATTCCGAAGCTTTCCAGACATTAATTAAACGATGGGATAAGCGTTATAATTCTTAGGGTAAGTAATTCCAAATACAACATAGGTTTCTGTAAGTTAACATTTCAGTCATATTTGAAAGAGAGGGTATTACTGTAAGTGCTACTTTTTAAAAAATGTAGAAAACTGGGCAGAAAAAGGAGAGGAAAAATCTAGTCCTTGTGTCCAAAAGAAATCATGGAGTTGTAACTGCCCCCGGCTCATACGTCCCTGTGTATATTAAGGAAAAGGAAACTGTGTTAGTTTCTTTAAGTGATAGGGCTTTTTCTTCTGTATTAGGGGGGGGAGCACGGTGGCTCAGTGGTAGAGCGTTCACCTCTGGTGCTTGGGGTCCCGGGTTCGATCCCAGCCCCCGCCAAGTGAACTTTGTGGTGGACAAACACCGTGCTCGTGGGTTTTCTCGGGGTACTCCCGTTTCCTCCTACTTTCTTCATTCCACCATTTCACTCATCTCTCATTATCACCGTCTCCTTTAGCCTAACCGGCATAATCGTGGGACGTAAAACTTACAGATTTCATTTCATTTTTTCTTCTGTATTAGGATCAATACTGATGTCTTTTAAAATGTATATTTCTCCTTAACTTTCCTAGTATATTGAACACAAAAAAGACATTAAATCATCAAACCTTCTATTAAGAGCGAAATAATGCGAACCCGACTGAGCTTTCGCCACCATGGCGGGACGGTTACTGCTTTGGCCGTGCCATGCTCCCACCCTGGGCGATGAGAGAAAAGAATCTGAATATATATTTCAGAACCTCTGGAATGTGTTTTACAGAGAACATATTGTAGAGCCATTGGGGGTGAATTACCAAGTCAGATCATTCATCATGGATTATATATAATACGAAGTTTTGTTCAGTGTTAGCAGCTTTTATTTAAAGGAATCTAAGTCAGTGGCTCGTGTAGTTTCTTGAACCTCATATTAAGCAGAAACTGAAAGAAGCTTGTTTTGAGTGCAGGCAATACGAAAAATTAGAAATTCGTTGCGGTAGTAGTGGTTATAGGCCATTTGTTTTATTGATTATTTCCCCTTTTTGCTATATGATCGGAATAGCACACAAATAAATAATAATAATTGCAAATAAATAATAATTACTTGTTTCAGTTATCCACGTGTTTAGTTGCCGTCATTCCATCACATTGTAACATGTTATATCTACATAAATTTTGTTAAAAATAAATATATCCTATAAATGTAGACTGTAGTACCAACTAATAAAGCAGTTACACTTTAAATAAAAAGGAACTTGAAAATTTCTTGTTACGTATCTAATACAGTCTATCTATGTGGATCGTTGGCGTCATAGCACATATTAAACCAATAAAATACCATGGCACGAAGGTGATTTAAGCTGAAGATGTCAGCATATCGCGAATCTCATTGCTGTTATTGTTTATTTTATAAATCAGAGCGTACGTCTTCTTTCCAAGTAACTTTCCAGTTGGCTTATGATGGTAAGTAAACACTGAAAAATTTATGCTTCCAACGGGAATTGAACTCATCGAAGCTAATTAGAAATAGAAGCTTACGAGGAAGACATCAGGGGAGAAAATTTGTGAAGAAATTCTTGAAAAGGATTAGTTTTACAATAGAGTTTTGCGTCCCAGATAAAGCATAATTTCACCGATCTCAAGACATTAGACTGGCATAAATGTTGAATATATGAGAGAATGTCTGCATAAATAATAAAATTCTAACATGATTCACCAAATTAATTTACAGTTTGGACTTTACACAGTGCTTTTTTTCCCATGGGAACATTATGACTTCTCGATGTGCTTCCAATATTTGATGTGCCAGTTTTACAGTTACTAATTACATGTAACGTGGCGCCTCGTTTAGGAATACGCACGAGACATATCTCGTAGCGTCTCGAATAGGAGGAAATTCGAAACGAGACACGCTTTGTAGAATTCAAGGCGAGACAGAAATATCTCGAGAAGAACGTAGTCTATTTTTTTAAAGTACAGTAGACTTCCGAATATCCGGCCTATTGTGGCAGAGAGACAGGCTGGATAACAGAAAAGTCAGATAGCCCAAAGTTCTGTAATTCCTCAATTTCTGCTCCACCCATACCATAAAAAATAGACTTACACTAAAACCCACTATTATTCATACAGAGGTCGATTCATTTATACTGAGCCGAATTTGAATGTGCCACTTACATATGGAATTCCGTATTTCCACCACTGGTTGTGTTCGATCTGCAGGCCACCTCTACTCACCACTGCCCAGCATAGGAGTTTCCATTGCAGGAGACTAGTTGCAGCTGGATCATGGGTATTGCATCCCAATCCTTTTACAGGCTTTCCGCAGTCCGGAGACGGTGCGGACTCAACGATGGGACAGGCGCCACTTGAGGAGTACGAAAGCATAATAATCCAAGGTGAGATTTGAACATGGATCTGCTAGCTGCTAGTCACATACGTTATACCCCTTCTCCATGACAGACAATTTGTCATGTAATTCTCTTCTTGTAGTGTGCCATGTGGTGCTGCTACATCGTTGTATCTTTACGGTTGCTACCACCAAAGCAAGGCCCCTGAGATAAAAGGTCATATTGTGTTTTCATCATCTTTTCAAATCTAGCATCACCCATCGCTGGGCACGAGCGCGAGTTTCAGACGACTCGATTATAAAGTCAGTATTAATCATCAATATTTAATTACAGCAACTTCGACTGTATTGAAATTAGCCTTCCAACATATCCACATTGATCTCTAGAATGTTTCTTGCTTTTGATATTAGCTGAAGAATGATGATATTGAACAGCCATAAGTCTACATACTAGTTAGAAGCGTTCCTACTGCTCCGATTACTATCAGTACATAATAATAGACTTGTTTCAGCTTTGAAATCCACGTAAATTGAAAAATTGTGATAAACAGAAAAAAAAAGTAATGGCTAGAGAAGTCGTATTAAAAAAATAATTAAAAAAGGTACTGATACTGCTTACCGTTTCATATAGTCAAAAACCAAACACTGGTTTTGTCCAGTTTTGTGAAAGATAAAAGGTTTAACAACCTTATCTGTAATGCATATAGGGTGTTTCAAAACAACACCGACAACGTTTGGGAAGTGATCCCTGACATCAAGATAAGACAAAAAATATAGACCAACCCCTGTGCACAAATGGTTCCTTTCGGAGTTATAGGCTGCCGAAAATATTTTTTAAAAAATGAACTTTAAAGGTCCATAGCTCCAGAATTATGAGACCTACCGTAATCGGGTTTAGATTTCACTTAAAAACTAGTATCTGTCCTATCCATATAACCAAGTTTCAGAATCCTCTGGTACTTTGTCAGCAATTTTTACAGAGGTAGTTGGTGAGTACTTCAAATTATATGCCCGTAGCCAATCTCCCTCTATGAAAATTGTTTCGTGAGTACCTTAGGATTCTGTACCATGTATTTTTGGATAATGCACATATTAGTTGCTAAGTGAAGTCTAGACCCGACTACGGTAGGTCCCATACTTTTGGAGCTATGAACCTTTAAAGTTCATTTTTTTGTTTGTTTTCGGCAGCCTATAACTTCGAAAGAAGCATTTGTGCACCCAGGTTGGTCTATACTTTTTGTCTTATCTTAGGGTCAGAAATCACCTCCCAAACGTTGTTGGCGTTGTTTTGAAACACCCTGTATATCTAAAATTCTTTCTTTCTATATTCTGAACTTCCAATACAATTGAAAAGAGAGAGAACTTACCAGAAATATTTCTTCTGTCTGTAGATCTACTAGATATGTCTGTAGAGCATTAACTATTTAAATTTCGGATGGCTTGTAGGTGTTATCAAAGGAACATAAGCATCTTTTATTTTGCATGTCGAATTTGAGTATTGCAGATGTCAGTTGACTCGTCTATCCTAGATAGTTCTGCTGATTAGTTTGGTACGAAAGAATGGTCAGATTCATTTCTATTAGAAAACTTACAGATAGGTTGTATAAATTGTAACGATAACTTCTTAATATCACTGTGTACTTTGAAATAATACGCAGTGATTTTAGACAGCGTCGCACAGTGGTGCGAAATGCCTAAAACGTGGCCAAAAATGAAAATGGAAAGTTCCTATCTGGTTATTTTTAAGTATCAGGTTCGCTACAGTAACAATTGGTCTCCTAAATTTCATCCATGGAAACGGCCAGCCGTTTATACCAGAGCTACTATTGGAAGTCAAAGTGAATCTAATTTTGTGTATCTCGTAATACTTAATGCGCGCGAGAAATATAGCTCGAGTTTCATATGAAATAGTTTATTGTATACTTTTCCGATCTATTTAAATCAAAATGGACGTTCTTCCGGGCGGTATGTAAAGGATTTTAAGACCATATATTATTTATAATACGTTAGGTATTATACATTTATTTTCATTAATGTTTATATCAAAGAAGTCTTGAAATTATTTCAAAATGAATCAAAACATGAACTCAAAAGTTATATATGATGCCCCATTCCGCTAAATTTTGTATTGGCGTTTAATCTATGATCGATTTACTACAAGAATGTGATAAAAACATCTACGCTTAGCTGCGCCTTTTTGTACGTTGCGATTGAATAAAAAGTTGCCGTTAATGAATATTTAAGTATTTTGTTAATGTTAAACAAAAAGTAAAAAACGAAGCTAAAATTAGTATAAAATGGGTGAGAATGGTGTTTACAAGGTACATGCAAATATGATATTGAAAGGCAACAAATAAAAAAGGAGAAAAAATACTTCAGTATATAACGACTCTATAGAAAAGCGTCGTCAACCTGGTTCGTCTTTTAAAATATGAGTTACGAAGCGATAATTACTTTTCTTTATGCAAAAATCAACTCAGATATTCAAAGATCATTAGTCTCACCTTTATTGCTTGATATGTCTTAAATATTCCTTTTGAAACCGTGAAATACATAAATTCACTTGACTAGGTCAACACATAACATGTACATAGTCACAACTATCCCATAATAATCTCTTACATATATTAAAAACATTCTTCTTTTCTGTTAATTTAAAATGAACATTCTACTAAGTATATTACATATTTATGAACACTTTTTGCCCAAGGTACAGGTTAATATTATACAAACTAAAGTATTTCGTTATAGAAAATGTCGCCCGATAAAGGGACTGAATATAAAAGTCATGAGTGGGCTTGGCTTTTATATTCAAGAACCACTGGTCTGGTTACATTAATGTTCTTTATATCACCTATGTTCTTTATATTTTGATCACACCTCGTATATATATCTTCATTATATTTTGGTTAACCCTCATATATATATAAAATATTATTTATTATCATTCACAATAAATCTTTGATTTCATTAATATTTATCTTTTATTACATTATTATTTATTCTTTATTATTAAAAACATCGTTGCTTATAAATATAACTAGCGAGGGTGAAACACAAATTATGAAGATTAATAGTTTCGATCATCATTACAAAACGGTGATATGACAAATAATATTTGTTCTTTCCGGGCGCATTGAATAACAAATAAGTTAGATGTTGCAATTGTAATGTATACATAGTAGCACTAAGATGTCATAAATAAAGAAGAATTTCATTCAAGGTAGTCATTGAATAATTGATTTTATAGAATGGATCTTATTCTTAACATAATCTTTGATAATTAAACACAAATCAATCTAATATAAATAATCTTTGCCTTTAACTAATTATAAATTAATAAGAAAGAATAAAAATTAAACATAACCTACGTTTGAATAATCAAATAGAAGTAAATAAATTTATTTTACAGAAACAAAAGACACCCTTTTGTTATTATATAAACACATTTTTCATTATTATTATTATTTTTCATTCTTATTTATTTGATCAAGAATGTTGGGTGCTACTAACTCTTTAACTAGATGCATTTCAAATATTTATAACAATCGTTTTCATTATTAATATTAACACAAACTTTAAAACGAAAATTCACAAGAATCTATAACCAACATGGGTTTAACCTAATTTCGTTAACGGTAATCATGTTACATTCGCACTGGCATATGAATCTAGTAAAGTGCACTGTACAGCACAATCGTGATTAGGTTCTACATTAGGTTGTACATGTCTTTCATCGTGATTTGCATTTGGATACGAAGTACCATCTCGTGAACAATGATTATGTCTATACATAGGATTGGTAGCATCTCTAGGATTTCGATATGTATTTCTATTATTTTTGTGTCTACTTCGGTTGATTAGGTTAGGCGGATTCCCTACATAGCCTTGTCTATTTTGTTCATTTTGATTGCTAGAGTATACTCGTCTTAGGTTCGGTTCAGTATTATTCACACTTCGGATATCCAAATTCCGAACAGGGACCAAATGATCTGAAGTATTCTTATTTTTACCCATTCCTGGTTGTGTTAGATTCATAGCATGATATTGAGTTTCGTAGCATTGCACAAGCATTAATAAATGACTGAAACTCATACACTGGGTGGAAAATAAGATCTGCTGTAATTTAAATGGAAGCAAATTGCGAATCGATGCAATTATTCTTGATTCCGATTGCAAGGGATTAACAACCTTTAATTCATTATAGACATTTACAACAAACTCTACAATAGATTTGTGCAATCGAGGATTGAAATGTTGATTTCTAAGAGTGACATCTCTGTTTGCCAGCAAAAAGTCATTTTCGTAATTCGCGATCAATGCCGCTTTAAATTCTTCATACTGCTTGCTAGCTTCGTTCTGTTCCATAGTCTGGCTAACTTCGTTAAATTTCAGTTCTATCTTCTTTTCCATGGTCTGGTTAGATTCGTTTAACTTCTGTTCCATGGTCTGGTTAGATTCGTTTAACGTCTGTTCCATGGTCTTGTTAGCTTCATTGAATTTCAATTCTATCTTTTGTTTCATGGCCTGGTTAGCTTCATAGAACTTCCGTTCCATGGTCTGGTTAGATTCGTTTAACTTCTGTTCCATGGTCTTGTTAGCTTCATAGAACTTCTGTTCCATGTTTGTGTTAAATTCGTTGAATTTCTGTTCTATGGTTTGTTTTATCTCGGTCGTCATTTGCATAAGTTGTCGCTGCACAGCTAACAAAAGTCGATCCTCAGATGACAAACTTGGTGTTGCACAACTTTCACCTTGATTACTGGTATTTGATTCCTGTTGCACAATTTCACTATCCATTATTCTTTTGATGACCTTACCGCTTCGTAATACGGTTAAGTTCGTATTCATAAATGGTAATATCCAAGTAAATTCAGCCCTACTTTCCTTCTTCGGGAACTGAATTTTCAAAAGTCCCGGGTTCCGGCACCAAATTTTTATAACGACTCTATAGAAAAGCGTCGTCAACCTGGTTCGTCTTTTAAAATATGAGTTACGAAGCGATAATTACTTTTCTTTATGCAAAAATCAACTCAGATATTCAAAGATCATTAGTCTCACCTTTATTGCTTGATATGTCTTAAATATTCCTTTTGAAACCGTGAAATACATAAATTCACTTGACTAGGTCAACACATAACATGTACATAGTCACAACTATCCCATAATAATCTCTTACATATATTAAAAACATTCTTCTTTTCTGTTAATTTAAAATGAACATTCTACTAAGTATATTACATATTTATGAACACTTTTTGCCCAAGGTACAGGTTAATATTATACAAACTAAAGTATTTCGTTATAAGTATAACATAGAAAAGGATAGTCCATTTATGCATTTTTAGTTTCCATTATTTTATAATTCATATGAAATATATACAATAAATTGTATGGGATAAAGATAAATAATTTAGTAATACAAAAAGTGATGATTTGATAATATTAATTATACTAATTTTAGGTCCAAAAGATGAAATCATCCAATTATCGAAAAAAAAATATTTGTTTTGGATGAAAGACCATTTGAAAAGCGATCAACAAATCATAATAGAAAATTTGGAACATCGCCTCTCTTCGAGGAGTGGTCGTTGTATTAAAATATGTGACGATATGAAGACAGGCATCACATCTTCATTTTATAGAATGAGGGACAAATATCAATAGTCCAATAGAAAGGATGACCGAGTGTTTTTTTACAAGAATAATGAATGGCTAAGAGTTATGTTATCGTTTGGTGTACATCGTAATACTACTGATCATGGTAAGACATCAAGGAAACAAAAAGATCGACCACGTTCCTCGGAATTTTTATCTTTGAGCGAATGTTCAAAGCGAAGAAGTGAAGAAATTCGCAATATTAATGACGTTAAGACATTTTCTTACGCTAAGCTAATGAGTATTCGCTCTTCCGGAAAATTGAGTGCTTCAGCAGTTGTCAAAGATGTTTTATCTTCAAGTCCATCGAGAGCAGAGAAGTATATGAAAGCTGGGAAATCAATGTGTTGACATACGGACGTGTATACCAATGATGAAGATGGGAATATCAAGAAGAAAATACCTAACGTAGGAAAACAGGGCACTGGCAAAAGGTTCTAAATTGTACCCATATATGACAATGTATTAATTTGATTCGCCATATTGGATTCACCAAATTCATTTTTTCCATTTTGATATCACATTTGTATTCAGTGATGTTAAAACCAATAGTATACAATTTTTGTTACCTTATTCTACTTTTTCTCAAAATTTGAACCACCATATTGGATCTGCCATTTTTAAGTTTTCAATTTGGATATCAAGTTCGTGATCAGTAAGGTCAAAAACCACAGCATGCCCATTTTTGTGCACTTTAAAAGAGATTTTGAATTTTGGCCACGTTTTTATCATTTCGTGCCACTGTGCGTCGGCTTTCATTATTTCTATATTCTCTCTTAGTATCACAATCAATCAACAACTACTGGTTGTCATAGTAACCCCGAAAAACGACGAATCTGGTATTACAATAACAACGGTTAAATATCATTATATATATATATATATATATATATATATATATATATATATATATATATATATATATATCTTTATATATATAATCTTCGTCATCACAGTTTATGCATTTTTAAGCAACACCTTCTGCCCATAATAATTAAAATTACAAAAAATGGAAGTATAATGGAAGTATTACAAATATACAATATCGTTGTAAAATTACAGACTGTATTTGAGTTACAGACACGATAGTGACACTACATGATAACATACTTTACAAGTAAGGGTCTGGAAGCAATAATAAATATATTTTTAGTATGTGTATGCTGTATATATAGGCATAATAACAAATTTCAGAAACTAGTTATAATCAGATAATACAGGCTACTAAAATTTGTGACGTCATGCGTGTAATTTTGACGATTTATTATTAAAGTCTATTCTCAATTGGAACTATTCATTGCTGAAAGTAAACATGGAAGGGGCACATATTCATAAACCCAATATTAAATGCACCCTAGCCACGTTCTTCCTAAAGACACTGCAGGGGATCCTTCGTTGTTCACTACAGGCGACAAGCTATATAAAAAATGGCTTAAGGAATTTTAAAACGGAGCAATAGAAAATACGGGAATAGCAGTCGGTCGGTTGGCCAGCAAACGGACACAAATCGAGAGTAGGGAAACTTAAATCTTAAGAGCATGGGAGGAAACGAAAGTCGAGAAAGGGGCAATACGACAAAAGTGGCCGACAGTGACCCTAGTTCATTCATATATTTGTATATATACCCAGACATGATGGAACAGACTTCGTCGTAAAAACCGCGGGTGTTACATGGTCTATTGTTCTGTCCCACTGAGAAAAGGTACATGCACGCGCACAAAATCAAAGAAAAGACGACAGGTGTAGCATTTCATATGTATGTATGTATATATACACAGACAAACACAAAACTAAATTATATATAATTCAACACAATAGAAGGCATAAGGATTTTTTTGTTCGTTTATAGGCACAGCTATAGATACAGAACATAATTTAGCAGTTTTCCTTTTAAAATCATTTATGATAAAATTTTATCGACTTAAGTGTGATTTGTATAAATGGAAAATTTTCAGTAAATAAAGAATTACTTTTGTAAGACATTAGGTGTCTTCTTTCCTAGTAATTAAAACTAAAAGAGAAGGTAGTTATCATATACATAAATGTTTCTCAAACTATGATCTGGTTCCTTGTGGTCTTGTTAGATTCAACGTTAGTCCTAAAGGGTCAGAAGAAATATACTTCAAGTGAATTGCTCATTAAACTCAATAGTTGAGAATCTCGAGCAGGTATATTCTATACAAGTAATATATCATAGAACTTAATAAAATCAAGATTATACATATTCTAATACCTTGTAGAAACCTATTATTGTAAAGTATTCTTGATAGACTTGAATTATTCCGACGGCATGCTAAATAATAATGCCTCCTATTTTTATGTGCTAACGATTAAAGTAATCAGTATAAAACAAAGGCATGCATATTACTAGTGTATGGAACAAAATAAGTATTTTCCACGTAATTGGCATGATGATCACACATCTGCCAACATGTGACCAGTTTGATAATCCCGTCATTGTAAAATCGTTCATCTTGACGGTGGAAAACTCAGCCTGACTTCCTATTTTACTTCATCCTCAGAATCAAAATGAAGTCTCAGGTATTCCTTAAGTTTCGGGAAAAGATAGAAATCTGGTACAGTCAGATCTGGACTCTGTGCAGGATGACGGGCATGACTGAAACTAAGGCGCTAAATCTTCTCAGTTGTCATTGCACTGGTATAAAGGCGAAATTGTGCTAAATGAGAGGCTCCATTGATGGACAAACTCAGTGAATCCGTTCCTTCACATTTGTGAGTCTGCTAAGAGTGCTGATCAAAAGTGACAGTAATGCCCTTAGGGATTGAGATAGTAATGGCGCAATTCAACGTTTTAATACCAATTTCATCTACAAGACGAGACCCAATTCAGTGTTCTTGTACATCTGAAGACTAAATGCTTATTCCGGAAGCATTCAGACTTGCCTATGTTCAGGCTTATCAAAAGAAGAGTTTATCAACCATGATGAAAATTATCCATGTGGCTACTCAACAGGGTATTCTTCCAACGGTGGTGCAAGGAGGTGTTCCACCATTAGAAGTTATAGCTCAGTCATTACACGAAGAGCAAAAGACGACACTAAACAGACAGCCAGACACCGGCTTGGAAGCACGATTTTAGCCAAAGAAGAAAACACGGCTGACTCCCATGCATCCGTCTTCACAGCCTATTCCGACTTCCAGTCAGTATGCAGCTGTTTCAAGTACCGAGAAAGAAATCAGCATGGATACTTCTTCCTCCTTTGGAGCAAATGGGTATACATACGTATTGTCCCCGTAATCAAGGCTATGAGTTAAAGCAGCTGATATCTCACCTGTACAAAGAATCTTCCATCTTTCTCTTTATGAAATGTTACTTGAAGCTCTAAATGTGTTTCAAGCATACTTCGACGTCTTGCAAGCTGTTTGCTCTGAGCACAAACTCCAATTCATTACGGTAGTAAAGAAAAAAACTGGAAACTATTGAAGTAGTTAATTGCAACCTGCCTATTGACATGAATATTCAGGACCTCATCCCAGCTCTCAAGGACAAGAACTATTCGATCTTCTCTGTCTCCGAGCTGACATCTCCAAATCGAGACACTGAAATGGGGAAGAAACCTCTGTCACTCTTGATTATTCTCAAGAAATTACCCGATTACCCCTTTTCTAACCTTTATATCTCTGTTAGTAAAGTTGATCAAACGTTTGAAATTGTTGATCACACGTTGGTCATACCTAATCAAATTATTGACACGAAAATAATCTTAAATTTAGTGTAATGGAGAAGGGTTAGCAGCACGCAGGTCATCTGGCCTAAGTAACGGGATGATTTGCTATGATGTATGAAGTGGGTATAGATTTTGTAAGGTACTTGTTTACTTTGTGTACCCTAATAATTGTGTAATGCTATAGAAAAGATACTCGATCGTTACTTTTGTATTACAGCATCGTAATTCAAAATTTTCTGATATAAATTAAATGAAATATTTCAGTTTAACGTCCCACGATTATGTATTTTAGACTAATGGAGACGATGGTTAAGGCAAATGAATGGTGATGGAAGAATTGGAATAAGAAAGTGGGGGAAGAAGAGTACCCCGAGAAAATCCACAATGTTGTAGACAACAAACTTACTTGACCGAGAATCGAACTAGGGGCCCCACGTACCAGAGGTAAGAGCTCTATCATTGAACCACTCTGCCTTTCTTCTGGTATAAATCATACGTATATTTTATGTAGACCCCTACTGGTATCTACATAATTTATGTAATAATTACGTATCGGCATGCGTAAATGTTCAGTAAAGTTGTGAAACATTTTAACATGAATAAAGAATTACGAATTATGCATAAGTTATTTCTGTTAGAATTATTTGTGACTCTTAATGGTGGAAATATTCACTACATACTTTGTAGCTTCACACTAAGCAGTGCAGTACAGAACAGGTATTACAAATTTATGCTGGCAGAAAGTTACATGCTAATATGGGTTGCTTTGCTCTACTGTTTAAAACTAGTTCCACAATACACGTAAGGTACACTAACAGCAGAACATAATGTGCATACTTCTGAAAACAAAACCAAAGGAGGGAAGCGAATCATTTATTATTATTATTATTATTATTATTATTATTATTATTATTATTATTATTATTATTATTATTATTATTATTATTATTAAGATAGCAACCAGAGCCTAGAGTTGAACGGTATGCACCAGGTTATGGCATATGCTGATGATGTAAATTTAATAGGGGATGATACAACAATAGAAAGAAATGCAGAGATCTTATTAAACGCTTGCAGGGACATGGGTTTAGAAGTAAATGCAGAGAAAACTAAATACATGGAAGTGCGTCGGGATTGTAATACGGCAAATTGTGGAGGCGTTAAAATATTAAATAATACTTTCGATAAAGTGGATACTTTCAAATATTTAGGATCGATATTAACAGATGAAAATCATATTCACGAAGAAATTAAATGTCGACCAAAAGCAGGGAATTCGTGTTACTCTTCGGTTCAAAATCTCTTGTCGTCGCGAATTCTGTCGAAGAATTTGAAGCTTAAATATATAAAACGATAATCACGCCTGTTGTTCTGTATGGCTGCGAAACATGGTCGCTTACTCTGAGGGAAGAACATAGACTGAAAGTATTTGAGAATAAGATCCTGAGAAGAATATTCGGACCCAAGAGGAACGGGAATGGGAAATGGCGGAAACTTTATAACGGGGATTTACATAATTTATACGGTTTACCCAACATTGTTAGGGTCGTCAAGTCTAGGAGGCTTAGGTGGGCAGGTCATGTAGCTAGAATGGAAGAAAGTAGAAACGCTTTCAAAGTCTTGACTGGAAAACCCATCGGAAAACGACCATTAGGAAGACCTAGACGCAGATGAGAGGACAATATTAAGATGGATCTCGCAGAGATAGGAATACAAAGTAGAAAAATGGATCCAATTAGCTAAGAATAGAAATCAGTGGATAGCTTTTGTGAACGCGGCATTGAACCTTCGGGTTCCATAGGCCATAGAGTTAGTTAGTTTATTAAGACAGTCGCAGACAGTTCTCCTACAAAAACTACACTGTAGAAGAAAAAGAAGGGAAAATGTTTTGCAACTAGATTAGGGAAAGAGTATTGTAATGATATAGTACTAGTTAGTACCTTAATTAAATTAGAGATTATCTGTTTTGTTTAACTAACTATCCGTCGGTGAATTAAAAAAAAAAAAAAAAAAAAACAGCTGCAGCTTGTGCTTCGCTACGACAGCATGTCAGGTTCTATCAAATATTACGTTGCCAGTCCGAAGATAGGACCTTAGTCTACGACAGTAGACAATTCAGCTAAGCGTTCCTATAGATATAGGTCTACAACAATTTATACACATATGTTTGTAAGTGTTGTATAACTTCTGGATTGAGATGTTTAACAGTACTTAGCTTAGCTGTTAAAAGAAATATAGCAGTTTTAGTTTTTGAGATTGATTTAAAAAGTTCATGATTTCGAGAATTGAATCATATATTAACTACATAATTCTGAAGAGAAAAAATTCCTTTATACCGCGTAAGTTAATAATTTGTTCCATGTAAAGATAAACTGTATATGGCAGTACAGTATATATAAGTAATATTGGTAGCAGAAAACATTCAAAGTTTGATCTGTTAACTTCTAAAATCTTCTAGAGTACTGTAACTTTTCCGTTTTCTAGTTATGGTAGAAGCTCCCTTGTGGCCAAGCGGTTAGCGCACACACTTTTGGCATGGGAGGCCCGGGTTCGATTCCCAGCGGGAGTTCATGTTCGGATCGCACGTTAGTCTGTACGTTCTCGTCTCATATAGCCTGGCTAAACTGAAAATTAATCAATCAAATCTATTTAAGGTGCCATCTTTTCTATCATTAAAGCAATGTTCAGTTCTAAATTCGTGGTGGTGGAATACACTTGTAGATCTTTGGAAATAAATAAATTATGAAATAATTGCGAATGCAGTGACAATCTTTGGTCGTCTTGTGGAGTATCTACAAAGTTCAGCTAATAAATTGATTAGTTCAACTTGCGAATACTTATATTTCAGAGTGATGAAGTAACAATGCCACTTGTTCCCCAATCGTGATGACCAGAGAGACAATCAAATCATCGGAGCATAAAACTTATTTATTTTCCCACCTACAATTGACACCCATGCAAGAACATGGAATTTTTCAAACGACGTCACTCACTGGAATGGATATATGAGTAATAATGAATTGGGGGAAGGTAAAGAATACCGGATCCGGATCTATTGAGAAGGAAAAACAACTTTGCGTGGAATAGGTCATTTTGGCCTTCCAAAGAATGCCGCTTAGGGATTTTACGGTAAAGATCATGCAGGGACTCCATACATCATTATATATATATAAAACATGGTGTCGGGGGTCAAAAAGGAAAATGATGACAGTGTTTTACGATAAGAATTTGTGGATCCGGTTCCGCAAACTACATAGCACCTACACTCTCATAATAGCGGCATTCTCAAGACAAAAATATGCTAATCGATTGCTGTCGAAGGAAATACATTATGAATATTATATCCATGTGTTCATTATTTGAAAATTTCAAATCCGTAGTATCGGATAACGCGATGATAACGATAACATGTGTGTACCACACTGTGTGATCCATGTAGTTACTACCGGGGTATGGATTAATATATATATATATATATATATATATATATATATATATATATATATATATATATATATATATATATATATATTTGGTACTAATTTAGTGAAATTTGTCATAAAGATCTATTTGAAACATAGTTAAGTTGGGTCAGTTACAAAGCAGTATTGGCTATCTGTTGCACAAGTCCAGAGGAGGGTCAGGTTCTTCTTTGGCTTTGTAGTCATATAGATATATAACTAAAAATCAATCAATCAAGATCACATGAAAAGTTAACCAAGTTCATCGTGTAATACATTTCAGTAAATTGTCTCAGCGAATATTCTAATACAATGAAATCAATTAAAATAGGTGACGAATAAAATTAATTTAAGTTTAAGCATTTTAATTAATTGATTTATTTTTATTTATTTATTTTTAGTAGACAATGATTTCGTGCATTATATTAATAGTCTCAACTTACCTGCCGCTAGTTATATCATTATCTATAAATCAAATTCATAATACCTGTTCTAACCATATGTATATATTCTTTATTTGTTACTGCTATGCATTTATATATATATATATACTTGCAACATACTGTATAATGGTAAAGGTGCGTCTCCAATTCTGGATAGAATGGTGTGGAGGTAAAGTCCATACTTTACAAACTTTTTTCAAATGGGGACCACTTTCACTAATCAGAATGTTGTACGAATTTGCCCTCTTCGAAAGCAAATTTTATATACTTTTGTATGTGTGTGTTGTTTTGAACATAGACCAATATACTTATATTTTAAAAATGGTATTAATTAAAATTAATGAAATAGCATTTATGAAAGAAAATAACGCATTTAAAAAAAATATTTGAAGGCTATCAAGAATATAATAATATATCCTATTATAATAATAATACTTCGTCTGTGGATAATACTAATTCCTAATGATTAACAATCGCCGCTTCGCTTCATTTGCTAGAACTGCAATATTTAACAAACTCACTGAAGTTTGCTCCACTAATATTCACTATAAAATGGATATAAGGTTGTAATTAACTAACTAACTAACTCTATGGCCTACGGAACCCGAAGATTCAATGTCGCGTTTACAAAAGCTTTCCATTGACTTAGCCAACTGGAACCAGTTTCTACTTTGTATTCCTATTTCTGTGAGATCCATCGTAATATTGTCTTCCTATCTGCGCCTAGGTCTTCCTAATGGCCGTTTTATGATTGGTCTTCCAGTTAAGACTTTCAAAGAGTTCCTACTTTGTTCCATCCCGGCTACATGACCTGTCCACATGAGCCTCCTAGATTTGATGACCCTAGCAATGTTTGGTAAACCGTATAAATTATGTAGTTTCCGCCATTCTCCATTCCCATTCCTCTTGCGTCCGAATATTCGTCTCAGAATCTTGTTTTCAAATATATTTTCAGTTTACGTTCTTCCCTCAGAGTAAGCGACCACGTTTCGCAGCCATACAGAACAACAGGCACGATTATCGTTTTATATATTTTAAGCTTCAAATTCCTCGACAGAATCCGCAACAAGAGATTTTGAACTGAATAATAACACGAATTCCCTTCTCTTAGTCGACATTTAATTTCTTCGTGAATATCGTTTTCGTCTGTTAATATTAATCCTAGATATTTGAAAGTATCTACTTTATCAAAAGTATTATTCGATAACGCATCCATGATTTGCCGTATTACGATCCCGACGAACTTCCATGTATTTTGTTTTCTCTGCATTTACTTCTATTCCTATGTCCGTGCAAGCGTTTAATAAGATCTTTGCATTTCTTTCTATTGGTCTCCAGCATCCCCGGGTAAATTTACATCATCAGCATAGCCATGACCTGGTGAATACCATTCAACTCTAGACCCTGGTTGCTATCTTTGATTTTCCTTATAGCGTACTCCAGGACAAAGTTGAATAATAATAACGACAAACCATCTCTTTGTTTCAGACCATTCTCGACGTGAAAGCTCGTGGACAAAAGGTTTCCTACCCGGAGTTAGCTTTTTTGGTATCCCAAATTCTGTAAGAATGTTGTACAATGCTTCTCTCCTAACCGAGTCGTAAGCCTTTCTAAATTGATGTACCGGGGTATTGTACTCCCACTTCTTTTCGAATATTTGTCGAATGGTAAATATTTGGTCGATAGTTAATCGATTTCGTCTAAATCCGCACTGATAATCTCCAATAATTTCATCTTCGTATGGAGTCAGTCTTGCTAATAGAATGTTTGAGAGGATTTTTATAGGATGTTGACAGAAGAGAAATGACTCGATAATAATTATTACAATCAGTTTTGTCGTCTTTCTTTGAATTGGAACAATGATTGATTCTTTCCACTCTTGAGGCTCTTCTTTGTTCCAGATAAAGAGAATAAGTCTGTGTATCTTGTTCCACAATTTTTCGCCTCCAGCTAAAATTAACTCAACCGGGATTTCGTCTGCACCCAGCGATTTGTGTTTCTTTAATTCCTTTATAGCGATTTCTACTTCTGTTCGGTTAGGTTCTGAAATATACGGTTCTGTGGTGTGCATTTCCCCTTCTCCACGCACATTGGTTTTTGGGAGCGTAAATCATTTGGATATAAGGCATCGTTTTTTGAGCTGGCAATGTTCGACTTGAACTGCCTTAAGATCAAACTAAAATTTATATATATTAGCAGCTCAGGGAAAAAAAATAGTATGCCACATTTTTTGTCAAGTAAATTGTGGAAGAAGGTAGAGTCTCATGCAATTCAATGCAATGACACATACTAAACAAGCTTTCCCTGCCATCTTCTACCTCCATATTGTTCTATAGTTTAGTCCCAACCCATCTAATCTAATAATTCAATTTCACTGGAAGTGACGCTTACCATTATATTCGCCCGAGCCATACATATATGGATATATTCAAACCTTAACTCTGGAGCAATTTCAACCAAATATTTTATACGTATGACTCACAATATATTAAAAAAAATACACTGTGTGGGTAAAACATCCGTAGCATTTTCCAGCATTCTTTTGAAATTTTCGTTGAAGGGGCAGGGGACATTTTCTGTATAAATAAAAGTGAATGTAATGATGTTTGGCGGCCAACTCCTCTAGACCGCAATTTTAGTATGAGTGACTCATGTCCAAATGTAGGTTTTTATCACATTACTCGGCATAAGGGATGAAAAGGGTGTGAGCAATAGGAATAGCATGTAAAAATAATAAAAAACGATCGATGTTGGAGTCTAATCCATATTTTTCGGGGACGTTGAGGTAAGTAGTGGCCCTTTCAATGCTGTTTGAGTCCACATTCATGCTCCATCGGCATAGGGAAGTGAAAGGTGGGGAGAAGGGGTGACAGGTAAAAATAATCGAAACTAACCGACATTAGTACCCCATCAATAGTTTTTGGAATCGCTGGGATGAATCCCAATACAGTTTAAGTTGTGCCCTCACCGCCAGGAGGGTGAGGCTGGGAAGGGATGACATTACGGATTTTTATCATTACACTTTCATTGAAATCAGTATCCTAACGGAGAAAGAAGTTCAGATACTTTCCATTAACCTGTTCTTCCCTTGCGAAGAATGGACATTTCAGCTGTTACATCCGTATAAGCTATTAGAAATTGAACAATCTTTATCTTAGTCAGTTGAATACTATATTATTTGTATTATTTGTATATTATTTATAGCTAATTTAGATTCTCAGCTATAGTGTGCGATACAAATTTACGTTTAGTTTTTCTGTCTTTTCTTTTTTGGCTAATTAATTTAAGAAAACCACAAGGACACTTGTGGTCCGCGAGCCGTAGTTTGAGAAGTGCTTACCTAGGTACATTGAGGAGGTGATGTGATCAGCAGCACTCTTCGGCAGTCTTTAGTACTCATATTTTCTCACGGAGACTCGGTGAATGAGGGTACAAGATATCAGTAAATCCAGGAACGTGAGAACCTGAGTTTTACCAACTATGCCATTATACTCTGTCAGAAATACATATATATTCTTTTTTAAAAATTATTACATTATTTAAATAAAACATCACAAAATACTTATTAATTTTTGAATACTGTGTCATTGTAATTGTGGAGCCTTTGTAATTATTTTGTTGGCCATTTCTATCATAATATTTTTAACAGTGCAATCCTTATATTTTAATAAGGCATCGTGTACTATATCATAACAATTACAGTTATTATAATGATATTGGTGTAATTAAAACATGCATTTTTTTTTTTTTTTTTTTTTTTTTTTTTTTTTTTTACCACGCCCCAAGAAGGCAATGCTACTTCAAATTTTGAAAAGTTTTCAGATATTTGTCTAAAATGACTGCTGTGCCGAATTTTTAAGGATTGAAGTATTATAATTTTGTAGTTATTTCTTAGATGCTGAAAAGTTCCCTTCTGCTTGTATTCACGTTGCAAATTGATGACAAAAGAAGAAAAAAATATGAAAGATCGATCTTTAACACCTTCTCCACTTTACGGTAATGGCAGCTAATCAGAATTTCCAAGTTCGTGTAGGCAGCTTCTGTGTTCGAAAGAAAGTATTGATGGATGGTTCTGTTTTAGAAAATGTATAATAGTTGTTGATCTATGAAGCTCCTCACCCACGTATTGTTTCTTAAGTGGAGACAAAGTTTCATCTTAGGTTAACAGAACATAATTGAAAACAGTTTACCAACTGAACTAAGCATACTATAATGTTACTTCATTATTGTGATTATTTTTTCGTAACCTCTTCTCACTAAAAAAGGACGGGATAAAAAAAAAACAATGAGAAAAGTGCAATATTTGAACTTTATAATACACTTTTATTATTTTTGACATATGTGTATCTATAAATATAGAACTTTTCATGATGATACATATAAAATTCAAAACTCACGTGTAGAAAAAGATGTATCTGCTGTCAGTAATAAGCAGTGTATTACTTTTTTTGCCAAACGTAGAGTTGTCTCAGATGTCGGGATTGGAAAATATTAAGATGCGTACGCAACAGGAGTCTGCAAGCATTATTAAAATAAGTTTCAATGAACCATTTTCAATGTAGCAGGTCGTCGACAGTGTTACCCATGAGACGAAACGAAACAGAACTCTTCCAATATAATTATTTTTTTTCGAGTCGAGAATCACTTCCATTACATCTTTTCGAGACGAGCCAGCTCCGTATGTAGTCTGGTGGACAAACTAGTTATTGATAAATAGTGCCATATCATGTGAAAGTCCCTTTTGATCTATTAAAAAATCATCGTTACTCAACTGTAGTGATGGGCCGCGGTGGCTCAGTGGTAGAGCGTTCACCTCTGGTGCTTGCGGTTCCGGGTTCGATCCCAGCCCCTGCCAAGTGAACTTTGTGGTGGACAAACACCGTGTGCGTGGGTTTCCTCGGGGTTCTCCCGTTTCCTCCCACTTTCTTCATTCCACCATTTCATTCATTACTCATCATCACCGTGTCCTTTAGCCTAACCGGCATAACCGTGGGACGTAAAACTCAAAGATTTCATTTTTCATTTTTTTCAACTGTAGTGATGTAGCATTAATAAATGTAGGAGAATAATAATGCTCATTTATCGTAATATACTGTACTTCTCTTTTCCAAATTACACAGTGCAAAATTTACCTAGAAGTAGTAACCTCGAAGGCAATATTTAGCTCTGCTTTTCAAACAAATGTACATTGATGTTCTACACAACGTACTATTAAAATAAATATAAATGATGCTTTTCAAATGTCAAAATATATGCTAGCAATCAGAATTAAATGTTAAACTGTAAAAAAATCTTCATTAACAGTAATAGTGTATTAAATATAAATCATGTAATCAATTCTATAATATTATTAGCATCTAATGAAAAAATATCCAAATATATCAACCGATAAATCACATCAAGTGGAACAAAATGATGTGGGTAAGTGTAAATGTGTAGTTTGTGAGAAAATCTAAAAATTGATCTTCGAGAAAATCTTTTGTAAATCAAAAAATTGATTCTGTACAATAACTGCAACACATATTAAGATGAAACTGGTATTGAAGTATTCCCTTGTGAAGCATATCATTATGACAGTAGTAAGATGACAGTATATAATACAACATGGTTAATGTGATGTAGCCCAGAATTTTGATTAACTCTTTTAAGTTTAGTGTAAATAGACTACTGCCTAAACAAGATACCTATAACAATTAAAATATTACTTCTAACTAAATTGAGATACTTGGGGGTAAATATCATGCATAGTTTTAGCGGAAAACGAGAGAGAGAGAGAAAAAAACATTTTTGTGGTGCTAAAAGGTTTGTTGTCCGTTGCCGATAATTTTTATTCTGTTGGAACATTCATTTATTTCCTTATGTGTAAAATGCTGAAGCAGAAAGAGCACATACATGCAACGTTCTTTTGTAGGTCAAAATTAGTTCTGAAGGTAAAATATCCTCCCATTTGGATCTCCGAGAGGGAGGATGTCTTGGAGAGCACTATTAGACGAGAGGGTAACAGTATGAGGAAGATCGCTGGAGGAAGGAAGAGAAACAAGAGCAATAGATTTAGAATAGGGACATGGAGCGTACGTACCTTGTTACATGGAGGGAAAGAAATTTAGAAAATTTTAAAGAAGACATTAAACAAAATAATCGAAACTCTAAAGGAATTTGTGATAGATGGGAAGGTAATGGGGAATTGAAAAGCAAGAGGTATAGTGTGTTTTAGTCAGATAATGAAAGGGGTGGCCTTAATGATGTGGAAATAATTGTGGGTAGCGCCTAAACGAGAAGGTAGTGAAAGTATATTTTGTTATGGCAGAATTATAATAAGATTTAAAGGGAAAAAATAATAAAGAATCTGATATGAACATAATCACCGATATGATACTGATATGAACATAATCACCGATGACTTCGCACACAACTTAAGAAGTACAGTAGAGGAAAAATGTGAGATGGAGAAGAGGGTACATGCGTAATTGTAATGAGAGATTTTAATGTAATTGTGGGAGAAGGACATGAAGTACTATCGTAGGGAAATATGGTTAGGCAAAAAAAAAAAAAAGTTACTTTCTGTAGACATAATTCACTAGTAATTGGGAACATTTAGTTCAGTCAGCACAAGAGGAAAATGTATACGTGGAAATTATCAATAGACGATCGAAGATATCAAATAGACTATGTTATGGTTCAGAACAATTATCAGAATAGCTTGAAGAATGCGAAGACTCTTCCCAGGCCGGCATTTTCTATTATCATAACCTGGTGGCCGAAGTGAATATTCAGCTGAAGAATGTAGGCAGAAGAAAAGTAAATAACAAGAAGTTGAATACTGAAAAGTTGAGAAATGAAAATGTTTGAAATCGTCTATTGTGATTTGTCTTTTCCTATGGTTGATACACTCCTGATATTGACATAATATTACTTGTAATTACTGTTCGACAACAGTTCCTTATTGTATACGTAAAGTATTGCGAGACATTAAAATAATTTTTCAGTTCTTGTAGTTGTGTCTTAAAAGATATGAAAAAAGTGTAAACGTGAAATCAAGGAAACAAAGCGTTTGTTTCTTTCATTTATTTTAATTTTTTCTTGTTTTATTTTTAAAGTGTAATTATCGTATAACTGAGACATAAACATCACAACTCATAATCATTATTCTTTTCTCTTTTTTTGTTCTTTTTTCTTTTTTGACAGCAGTAACTTTCAGGTATTAAAAAAAAAAAGTAGATACATTCTAAGCATCCATCTCTAGATGAAATTTGTGATAAGATTTGTTTCTTATGACCTATAAAGATGAAATGTTCCATCTAGAACTATGCTTTGTGATGTATTCGGAAGCTGTTGTATTCTTTCTATCTGTCGGCGATCAGGAAGTTGAAATGGCAAGATTTTATTCTAAGAAGAAGAAGAAGAAGAAAAAGAAAATTCGTGTGTGCGTACAGAATTATAACATATACTAAACTCATAGGGAAATATGTAGTTAATATGCAGCACGTGGTAGTGGCACCTCAACCACATACGGAGTCTTTTTAGCCGCCAAAGTCGAGGATAAGACAGTATTTTAAGTGTGAATCAACGCATGCCTCGGGGACACCGGCATTTCTCGATTATAGTGGCATGACATGCAAAGGCATCTTCTGAACAAGTTTTGGGTATAGTACTACATGAATTATGCGGAGAAACACTTATAAGATGTGTCTGAAACAAAACAGTTGGTTCGGCTAATTAAGGAGCAAAATGTTTTTAAACTGATGCTTTTCAAGTCAGCCTAATGGAGAGATAAGAGATTTATATGATGTGTTATAGAAATGTTAAACAACTTTTTGAAAATGGACCTAGTTTCTTTTTTCCTATTTATCATCAACAATACTAAGTACAATAGATATTTTGAGAAACTTTATTTGTAGACTTCAGTAGTGGGGTCAAGATTTCACTTTTTTTTTTTCTATACACAACTTTTGTTGCCTACCTGATCGCACTATTTTGTTTTTATCGTATATATCGCATAAAAATCCTCTGAACTTCCTTTTTGAAGGATTCGTTTACTTAACACAACAGAGTGCGTTTTGAGGGAGGAATATTAAGTGTGTTTAAGAAAATTCATATACAATGAAATTATAATTAGTCACGTCTTTTATATGATTAGTCGCGGTATCGCATGAGCAGAATGAGCATTTTCTTCAGAAAGGGCACAGAGAGCGGATAATTAACCAGGACTTTTTGGTAATTTCCTGCTAAATGAAAATTAAAATTTTTTACAATTTTATCACATTTGTTTGCATCAACTTGAGATAGTACCTTCAGTTACTGGTATCCTTGAAGTGTAATATACTGTGTCAACGGTTAATTTACATAAATTTAAGTAGCCTAAAACCATGTTTTTGGTTCTTTTTAATTTTTTTTTTTTTTTTAATTAACAGATGTGCCAAAAGGATTTGTGATATTCTGACAGAAAATATAATTACATTGGCAGAAAAGAATTTGTATTTTTAAATGAAAATATTTTTCCGAAGTTTTCATTGTGCTAATCACAGTAGAATTGTGCTACCGACAACAACACAGAACATGCCAGACTTGGTAAAATCATTGATCTTTTGTTCAGTACTAGCAGCCGCAATACACAGACAATTTTGTCAACAATAACAAAAATAAATTAAATCCACACAACGTGAAATGGCACATATATTAATTAATAGCTAGCGAGAGAGGCAAATTTAATTAGAGATCCACAAAAAAGAAAAGTTTAAAATCAATAGATCCAAAAGCAAGGGCGCTCATCAGGTGGGGCAAGGTGGGGCGCTTGCCCCCCTGAAGGAAATTGTACTTCAGAATATCGAAAATCCAATATAATTTTTACATTAGTTACAGCAAAATATGAAACTATTTTTGAAACGTCGTTTATACTTGCTCTCCTTGGAAACCACAACATGGGCGCCCTTGTCCAAAAGCGCTATAAAAAGTATGGACAGAGCAGTAGCGAATAGTTCAAATAGTGTTAATACGATATTAATATTATATTGTATTAAAAGTATATTAGAAACATTCGTTGTTCAAATACATTTTCTGTTATTTGAATATTCTAGTATTCATTTTCAATATTCTAAGAATTTGTCAATTAATTGTTTGTTATCCTCATAATTGTTCGAATAATTGATTGATTGTTAAAGTTTAGCGTCCGTTTCCAGCACCGAAGCCATATGAGATGTGGACCTACTGTTTAAGATGGAATCCAAACCATGTAATATGTCCAGTGCTTTCTCATCGGAAATATAACTTGGAACCTCATGCACAAAAAGCACACACGCTATTCACTTGACAATTTGAATAATTATTTAAATATTTGAGTAATGAATATATTCGAAGAATGCATTATTTTAATTGGAATTACTCAGAATTTAACAGTACTAATGCTTACGTCACAGAAATACACAACAACTTCTTTAGATTATTTAGTTATATATCTAATAGGAATTATATGTACAAGACTTCTTGAGCGCGACGTCGAAATATGGATTCGTACTTTAAAAAAAAAAAAAAAAAGTGGGCCTACTAATGATTCAGATATTGGGAGATATTGGGGAAAAAAGGAATATTTCGTAGATGAATAAACAACCTAACGTTCAGTAGAATATGTTCTTAATCCAATAATACCGAAACAATCCCTTACAAGTAAAATAGAAAATTCCTCTAATAGTATATCTCATTATCATTAAATCTGTAGTAGTACTGACCAGAAGCACCCATTGGATTGATATACGTTTTCACTGCATACCTGATTTTGTAGCTTCTGTGATGTTAATTCAGAGAAACCCGTTCTGTTGTTTTGAGGCTTTAGAAACCCCATTGAAGAAGTATCATAAGGCACACCTACCAATCTGAGAGCAAAATAATCTGATAAGAAAACAAGGCAGGAGTTTACGCCCAAGTTTGAAAAGCAAACCCTGAAGTCGTGATTCAGAGCCAATATATTTCGAATAGCGGCTCTTGTGAATGAAGCGATAAGCTTGTAAACTATTCTATTATATATCATGCTGCTTTTCGTCAGCTCTAATACCAGTTATTTATGGAAAAAAGTATCAGAACGACATACCTATTTGCATCTCGGAGTAATATTTAAGACTGTAAAATTGGACGCTGCTTTAGTATGCCTGAAGCTCTTTTTTCATAATAACGTCATTCATTCAAATGAAAATCAATTCATCCGATAAGATTGAATCAATTTTTCAGTTATCGAGCATTATTACTACCTTCTGTGTTAAATATCTATTATGCCTATTGAAACGCCCACTTTTAACATACACAATAATGGAAGCATTCCTTTAGTGACAGAAAATGTTCTTGTGTTGAAACTTTCCCCTGAAGAATATAAATCTTGATAAGTTGATGAATGAGCATGAAATTTCTTATCATCAAAAGTAGTCTTGTGGCATCGTGTTGGTCATTTAAATTATGTTTTTTTTTTTATTATTTAGCTCAATATTTGACTGAATACCGATCAAACTTCTCTAAATAGACTCTTTATAAACCTAATTTTGTTTCATCATGCCTGTTAGACCAGTCTAATTCGTTTTATCATACTGCAATATTTAGATGTGTGGTTACACCGCTGCTTCGCATGTTTTATGATCAGATTAGATAAAGCATTTTAGCCGAGTCTATATTTCTTAGTGTTACATCAATTTGGTCATGGTACTGTCTCCAGCAAAATATATCCACTGCATAAATATTCTTCCTTTAAAATGTTTGGAAGGAATCTGTAGTAAACAGAATTCTAGTAGACATGTGTCTTGGCGAGAAAGATTTGAAAATCATACATTCATCTTATAAAAGAAAATTCAACATTTATCTGTTCTGCTGTTACTGAAAATCTGTATATAAAATGTGGGACTTCGGTTTTTGTAATGAATATTTATTGGTGTCTCGCTTAATCTAATGAGCATGGTCTAATAATGAATCGTTGTGAGAAATTCTTAGTATACGGCATTATGTGATGGGAACGAGATTCTTTCACATGTATCTGGGATATTCTACGTGTGGTAATAGACCTACTACCCGACACAGGCAATCGTATTGAGTTGATGTGCGATCGCATGTTGGAAGTGCGGGTAATAAAGTTTATCGGATAGAGCGTTGTAATATATATATTAGCATCTTTTCATATTCGCGGAACAATTTTAATATATTTTTCTTTGAGAAAACACATAACGTAGGCTCTATATCTTTATATTATATTGAGTGCGTATTGACAAAGCAACATATAAGAATGCAGTCGGCATACACTTTTGCTAATAACTATGCCCTGCCTGTACATATCTAATAGAATTTGAATGCTTTTCTCTAGTAATTGTATTATCTATTCATTTCATTTTTTAAAAAAAATCGCTTCTCCCATTTCCAGGTTGATTTCCACTTGCGATCCATTTGTCATTACCGAGGGCTTTTATAAGAGGACATTTACATCCGAGTCAAACACACGTATAGGCCAGTACTAAAATATTAAACTACACACTGTTTAAGAGGTATACAAGAAACCTATTAGATACAAAAAAAAAAAAAAAAAAAAATGTCGGATATTTACCTTTTAATGAGAAAAGCGAGAACACGAAGACGTATCTGGAAAATCAGAAATTGTACCCGCCAGTATTCAGTAGTAGTAGGCTCTAATATGTCGCCAGAGGAGATGCAGAAATTCATGAAGGCCAGAATGGGAAGGGAGGAACAACTTCATATCCTTCCAGAACAAGCGTGATTTTTATATAGAGTGGTCCTTAATTTTTGATTTCTGAATTTCTTTGGAGGAACCCCCTAAAATGGTTTCATATGGGACTAAATTAAGCCAGGAGGAAAATTAGCTCCATTGAATAATATTAAATGGTGCCTCAAAGAGACCTAAAGTTTTGAAGCCGGTGGCAATACATAGCATATGGAAAAATATTGAATAAACTTTTGTAAATTAGAAACAGCGTAAGGGAATACGAAGATATCCTGGATAATGGAACTAGAGGAAGAAACACACCTAATGTTGTATAGTATTGTCATAGCTGCCATCTTGAAGTCCACCATCTTAGATTCAGGTAAATTTTTTCAAATGGGAAGAGGGTCATGTGATATATTGTTTTGAGGTAGCGCTTCACCAGAAGCACAAATCTGGCACTATTTTAAAGATAGCTTTAGTCGTTTAAGAATTATTATCTGTGAAAAGATTTCTCCTTTTTACATATAATAATTTATACACGACTAAAAGTAAAGACATGCATTTGGCGCGAAAAGAAGTAAAGGGATATGCACGGTTTCAAAAGAAAGAGGAACGCAAAAGAAAAATGCACTTCTGAAAATTATTTGCTAGAATTTTATACACCAAGAGACATGGAGGTAAGCATTTCAAGAAATGAAGAGGAAAACCCAGTTGAGTATGTTAAAGAAAATGTAAATATGGATGCTTGTGTGCATCCGAACCCTGCAAGAGATGTAAAAGGGGAAAAACTAATTTTATTAGGCCTACTCCAAGACAAATTGCTGCTCTTGATCTATACAAGGTCACTGATAGAGCAACAATACATATTCTGATAGCGACGTCAGAAGCATTAGACCATGATGTTGAGGAACTAGTAATAAATAGGTATTCCATTTATCGATCCTGAGAGAAAATCCGTAGCAGAGTTGCACAGTTGACTACCAAAATAATTTCGGAGTGCATCAAGTGCGTTAGTTGTGCAATGGGACGGAAACCTACTGCCGAATTTGACTTGCAGAAAGACTTAACAGTTTATCAATAATTATTACAGGAGATGGCCATGAGAGGCTAATTGGTCTTCTCAGTTTGTCATTATCAAGAGGAGAACATATTGCTTCTTCTACAGTTTATTAGCTTGAACAATAGAATTTGGTAAAGTTCGTACACTCAGTTTGTTGTAACTACTCCCTGCAATATGTGTCATATCAACGGTGCCTGCCTTCTGCTAGAGCTGAAGCTCCAAAACAATATTCTATATCTTCCCTGAAGAGACTACATTTATGAATTGGTTTTTAATGCGTATTTGACAAGTGTTGTGTTTCGTTTGCATCTGGACTAGATGTTTCCCTATTTAAGCGTTTTCAGAACGAGTGCTCTAAACTAGATTGTACCAATTTTATTCCAGGAATTGATGATGATGATGATGTAAGGAACAATATTTCCGATGTAAGAAATGAAGTGTTAAATTTTGCTATCAAACTTGTAGAAGCAGGGCACCACAGAGAAGATTACAGTAAATTTTTAGAACTGGCCATCTTATTCTTGGGTGGCATACATCCGCGAGGCGTTTTCTTTCGTTTACCTGGAGCAATTCACCATGTAAGGTGGATGGAAGAAGCTATCTATTATTTAAAAATACTTCTCTTTTGCAAACAATTTCGTTTAATGAAGCAAATAGGAATAGGTCTTCGGAGAGTATGCATTTTTCTGATACGGCTATACGGGAGATAGACAAAAGAATCAAAAAACACTTCATACAGGATACGTAAGTTTGACCCTCCACTGTACAACACGTGTTGCGATTGCCGATCGTCTTTTTTGTTTTCAATGTGTTATGTGGACCTTCCTCTTCCGTCAGCAGTAACCAGTTCACCTGTGAGTGTCATGGTGTGAAAATGGTGCGGTAAAATAGGCGACCTGACAGACTTCAAAAGAGGTATGATCGTTAGTGTCCGTCTGGTTGGAGCGTCTGTGGCAACAGTGGTAAACATTGGGGGGGGGGGGTATCGAAAGGCAGTGTGTCCAATGTCACGAGAGCATACACAATTCATGGGCAAACGTCGTCTGCAAAGCACAACAGTGGTCGAAAGACAATCCTGTCAGAAAGGAACCGGAGTGCATTAAAACGGATTATAGCAGCTAAAAAGAAGACCACTTCAATGAAAATTAGTCTGAACTCAATTCCAGCCTACAGAATCCTGTTTCATCGAAAACAGTGCGACGGGAACTGCATAAAATGAAAATTCATGGCAGGGCCGCTATCGCCAAACCCCTAGTCACAGCAGTAAATGCGAAGAGGCGTATCCAGTGGTGCAAGGACCAACAGGCGTGGACTCATGAGCAGTGGAAACACGTAATGTGGTCCGATGAATCGACCTTCACCTTGTTTCCAACAACCGGTCGTGTTTACGTATGGAGAACACCGTCGCAGGCCTGTGATACATACTGTCTACTCCCAACTGTAAAACAAGGGGGTGGTTCTGTTACAGAATGGGCAATGATATCGTGGTTTTCTGCAGGGCCCATCATAGCCCTGCATGAAATGATGAATGCTAAGGCGTATGAGGCCATTTTGGGGGTCCAGGTTCTACCCATGGCCTAAATATTCCTCCCTGATTGTGATGGCATGTACCAAGATGATTTGGCACCCTGTCACGCTGCAAAAACGATGAAATCATGGTTTGAGGTGCATGACCAGGAGCTATCACACCTCCATTGGGCCCCACAATCACCAGATCTGAACATCATTGAGCTATTGTGGTCTGCGTTAGAAAGGCGTGTTCGGTCTCATTACCCTCTACCAGCATCCCTTAACGAACTGGAGCATGTTTTGGAGGAACATTGGTACAAAATTCCACACACCACGATTCAGGAGCTGTATACGTCCATTCTACGTCGGATCCGAGCATTTTTTTTTTTTTTTTTTACGCAAAAGGAGGCCCCACACCATACTAGGTATGATTTTCACACTTTTGTAAACGTTTTAGATTTTTTTTTGTCTAACCCCCGTATCTGGAAATTCCTAAATTTATTTTTACCATATAAATAAGGACCCCCTCTAATATATATATAAGGTAGGATCCAAGGGGGCTATAGCCCCCCCTTGACCCTCAGGTATACACTGGATAAAATGGACTTCAATCCAGTTTTACACTGGATAAAGCGGCAAACTATGGTTTAGCCCCTCCCTTGATCAGATCCTGGATCCGCCACTATTATATAATATATATATACACACACAAGTACAATAGTATGTACTATTATACTTGTATATATATATATATATATATATATATATATATATATACATATATATATATATATATATATATATATATATATATATATATATATATATATACAAGTATAATAGTATAGTAACTGTTTATTTTTTCCATAATATCTCGCACTAGGGGAGGTTCAAACCGCGAAGTCCGTTTGTGTATGTCACTACATGGCAGCAACGCTTGGACCTACTACCAATCCCTCACCGAAAAATGAACCTAAAAAGACCTCCAGGACATGGGCCACCACCTCGAGAGTTCGGGCCTATCGTCTCAGCAGGTAATTATCTGACGTGTGGAACTACGTGTTCTACACATAGCATACTGTTCAGAGAAGAGATCTAGTATGGTTTGATTGGGGAGGCTAGTGAGAATAAATATTGGTATTGGCGTGACAGTAAGCCCAACTGAATTGATCCAAGTATGATAGTCCTGCAAAGTTGAGTTGAATTTGAGTTTAACGTCCCTTTAGCAGCGAGGCTAAATGAGACAGTCCTGCAAAGATAATGGTGTGGTGTTGCATATGGGACACCTGTATGTATCATTGATCGATTTTATATCTACGCTACCATAACTGCGCAACAATACCGGACGCTCCTGCAGGAACATGTGTTTCCTTCCCTTCTGAACCTAGGCGGCAACTTCCCTTATTTTCAACACGATAGGCTCCTAACTTCCTAAAGTAATGGAAGTGTTGCCAAATCACGTGCAACAAGGGCTTCAGTCACTGACTGAGGCCCTTCTAGCACATTCCCAATATTTCTGTCCCTGGTTTCAATGCCAACAATGCATGCAACTGAGATCCCTATAGCACACATTGGTAGAGCTATCCTTAAATATGGGATTTTCAACAAAAACGCAATTTATGCATTTTAGTGACTGAGACCCTTTTAGCATGTGCCGATTCATTTGTGGACATGGATGTAGTAGTGGTCTGTTTTAAAAATGAGAAACACTAGCTTAAACTTGCCCATTCACTATAACTCAAAAGTATTTTGCAGAGTGTCGTTGTACTAACAATCAATCATAAACTCTGCAAAGTAATTTTGAAAATTATAGTGTGTTTTGTATATCCAGTGGTCGAAGTGAGACGGTATGCGGTGGTATGCCATACCACCTCTGGTTTTTCAGTGATGAAGGCATACCACCTCTAGTTTTCCAGTGATTCAGACATACTGTCACTGGAGAGTAGATGCTAAATATCTTTAATAAATCCATTTTTGAACACAGTAATTGACGAATAGCTTTGCAAGTAAAAAGATGTTATTTTTTATGTAGAAATAATTTCTAAGTTGACAACACCGACATTTTTATTATACCTTTTGTTTTTTAAAATGAGGTATCTTCAGAAGTTAATCTAATTTATATTTTGATGTGCCATACTGAAATATTTCTTATATGTGTGGGTGTCTTCTTGCCTTAATGCATATAAATGTCGTGTTTTGAGCATGAGTGGATTTAGGAGTCGTCTGCTGTACGGGGCGGATCTTCCGGGGGTTTCGAATACCCTTCAGTCGAGTGGGGTCCTGGAGTTTTCCTGCAGGAAATTGTTGATATAGAAACTCGGTTTTTGAACACGTTCGTGTATAATTCTGTATAATACACCATAAGGGGATATTTCTTTTAACTTTTTTTTTTTTTTTTAAATAGAAATTTGTAGGCGGGAGACAGTCTCTCCATGCCCCGGCCCCCGTTACTAGAGAGCCTTCCAATGGTTTTCAGTCATTATGTGAATAGAAATGCAATCTTTTCGGCAACACGCTCTCATTGTATTTGAACATTTAGGTAGCCGGTATGTCGAGTCAAAATCGTAATAAAACATACTGCTTTTTTTTTCGCTTCGAACACTGTGTACACCGTATATCTTAATAATGTTTAACATAGGGAATACGATGTGTCGGTAGTGGCAAAAGGATAATAGTGGTTCTCATAACAGAATCGGATACCAAAACAATAAACAGAAGGGTAGAAAATTAGAGAAAAGCTGGAAAAAGTTTGGGATGAAACTTAATGCGTAGAAAATCGAAAGCAACGCTGATTTCAAGAAGTAAACTGTGAAAACATGAAAATTGGATAAGAAAAAGTCAAGCAGGTGACTAGTTTTAGATATTTAGGCAGCATCATTAATGAAGATTTGAAATGTGAGCGGGAAGTAGAGGAAAGAATAGGAATGGCGAAACGGAATAGGAATCTTTATACTAAAGAAGAAGAACAGCTTATTTTTGGGCTATTATATAAAGATTTATGGGAAACTCTAGTTAAAAGGTGAGATGAGATGATTTTAACGTCCCTTTCAGCAGCGAGGCTATATGAGACGGGACCTACTGATTAACGTGGAATCTGAACCATATGAGCTCCCGCCGGAAATGGAACCAGGGTCTCCCACGCCAAAGGCGCGTACACTAACCGCTTAGCCACGAAGGAGCTTCTAGTTAAAAGCGTCGTGTGAGATCTATATTGTGTAAACATTATGGAAGAGCGATAAGAGAGGACTGGAAGCATTCAAAATTTAGGTTTGAATTAGAATAGAAAAATAACTGGGTGGAATGGAAAATCAATGAGTAATATTAGTTGAAATTAGGGAAAGAAGAGAAATCCAAAACAATTAAAATGAGGAAAATACAATGGGTCAGATATAATTTGAGAAAAAAAATGTAGAAGGTTAGGTAAGAGGAAAAGGAGCAAGAAAACTGTAACTAATGGACGATATTAAATAGGAAGATAACGTCAAATCGTAAAGATTATATTTGGTCTAGGAATTAATTCGTGCGGGTGGACAAGAGATGGCGCAACGAACGGAGCGTCCCACAGTTCCGTGTATCCACACATGTGTTGCAAACCCCTGTCATCGCGTATCGTTCGTAGTATAGGGCAGTGGATTAAAGCGTCAACAACACCAGTTTGTAGTTAAGTGAACATGGCGCAATTTGTGCCTGATAAAGTGTTTTTGCGGGGTGTCCTGCTGCATTACTTTAACATGCAGAAAAGTGCGACTGAAAGTCATCGTATTTTGGTGGAAGTGTATGGTGACCATGCTCTAGCTGAGCGAACGTGTCAGAAGTGGTTTGCACGGTTTAGAAGTGGTGATTTCGGCTTGGCAGACCAAGAGCGAGCTGGACAGCCCAAAAAATTTCAAGACGAAGAATTGACAGCATTGCTCGAGCAGGATTCGTGTCAAACGCAGGAACAACTTGCAGCAGCATTAGGCGTTGATCAAACAACAGTCTCCAAACGCTTGAAAGCCATGGGAATGATTCAAAAGATGTCACATTGGGTTCCACATGAATTGAAAGACAGAGACGCTGAAAGACGAAAAACCATTTGCGAATTGCTGCTTCAACGACAGAGCAGAAAGGGGTTTCTGCATCGAATTATTACGGGTGATGAGAAGTGGATCCATTACGAGAACCCTAAACGAAAAAAGGCCTGGGTGAAACCAGGTGAACCAGGTCCATCACAACCAAAACGAGATATTCACTGTGCAAAGGTTATGCTGTGCATATGGTGGGATATGAAAGGTGTGGTGTACTATGAGCTGCTGCAACCGGGTGAAACTATAAATGGAGAACGTTATCGAAGACAATTAATGCGTTTGAAGCAAGCTCTGGCCAGAACACGACCAGAATGGGAGAACAGACATGATAAACTTATTGTTCAACATGATAACGCTCGCCCACATGTCGCAAAACCGGTCAAAACCTATTTAGAAAATGTCGGATGGGAAGTTTTACCCCACCCGCCGTATTCACCAGACGTTGCTCCTTCGGACTACTACTTGTTCGATTGCATGAACAACGATTTGATTGGACAGCGGTTTACTTCTTCAGAAGATATCGAAACATGGGTCTCTGACTGGATCGCTTCCAAGGATGAGGACTTCTTTCGCCACGGAATCCGTACATTGCCTGACAGATGGGCGAAAGTGGTGGCTAGCGATGGACAATATTTTTCTTAAGGTATTTATGTATTTTGTGTTTGTACTACAGCTTCAATGTGTGCGTACCAACCGCACGAATTAATTCCTAGACCAAATAGAAGAAGGCATGAAAACTTAACTTGCGTCAAGTGAGCACCTGGGAGAAGGAAGCGTGATGATGATGATATACAGTAGCGTTGAAAGCCATCATTTTTAGAATTTAGAGTGTTAATATTTTTTTGTCGCCTTTATAAAGTTTTTAATAATTATTATTACTTATGAATAAAGAAGTTGTATGTTTGTGTGTAATTACACATCTGAGTCGTAAACCTACACGTTGCTGTGGGTTCTGAGTCACATTTTCTCTCACTAGCAGCTAAACTCGCTCTTCAAAAACGGACGTGCTGTTCATTTAGCCGTGAGTCAGTGTGAGTTATAAAGATTAAATGTTGAATAATCTAAATAATACGGATGTTGAATATAGGTTAATGATGGTTATATCATTTGATGGAATATTGTTAAAGTGAGAAGAAATAACACTAGACAACCTCAAATAATGTAGTATTTGTAAACCATAGAGCTCACGGCCGAGTTTTAAATCCATGATATGCAAAGCGAAAATTAGTGTCTTACGGCCAGTGTTAGAATGAGTCACGAATTTCGTGACCCGTGATTTGGAAGATCCAATGACGGCCAGATCTAGACGGAAGTGACGTAGTGACCCAAAGAGACCCGATAGGACCCGTAGACAAAACGTCATCATACTTCATACATATGGAGAGTATGTGTAAAAGTACTAATGCAATTCAACAAACGTAATTCTCTACCATCTCGTTGCCTTTTCACTATATGTATTTTTTTTTCGCTTGTTGTTTGCACCTGTGTGTGTCAAACACTGCACTGAAAGATAACTACAAGATTCATAAGAGTACAAACGCGTTAGAATAACAGAAAAGATAAGTTACATGTCTCTTTTGTGAGGAATCGTCAGTTTAATCGACCTGCAAACATTGTTGTTTAGCATATAAAAGATACTTTAAGCCCAAGCAGTGTTTTGTTAATTGTTTTTGTATAGGCTACATTCCGAAACCACGTATGGGAAAATGAATATCTAAATATGAAATTATTTTTGTGAAAACGTGAAATATTCAAAGTATGGTATATTGAGTAAAAAATATCACATCGAGAATTAAACAAATGTATGTTCAAACTCGAGTAATGAACATCGTTAATCAACTATAACATTCTTCGGTATAGTTCATTTTGAAACATAACGTCCTCAGCACCAGGATATATTTGTAAAATTCATCTACCGGGATTTCTTTACCATTGAATAAAGTACAAAAAATCCAAGAGTGACCTTTAGTTAAAGACCTACTAATAGCTTCCTTCAGTAGAAGGCATATAAAACGAGGACTTTATGCTTTGAAATAGGGTCTAGACTATAATGCTGCAGAGATGATATTTCGGCTGTTTTGGAGTCGCTGGGTTTATCTAGGTCTCCGGGTATTAATTGGATCATGATGTGTCTGGATTGCCAGGTGTGTCGTGGTCACTGGGTCTGAGAATTTACTTAGAGTGAACGTTTTCATACTCTTAAAATATGTTAGGAAGCAAGAAAATATGTTAAGAATGGTTCATCGTCGTAGTGTTATTTGATCATTGTCACCAGATCTTAGCGAAAATACATGCATGACCTTCAGCTGTAGACGTCAGCTTGCAGCTAATTTTTGTGTTTGATTACAAGTAGTAAATCGTTATCATCGTAATGTTTATCATCGTTAGAAGAAGACAAACAGTAGAAAGGCATACTTTTGAGCAGCATAAAAAAAAAGTTTTCGTGATTTTCTGGAAAACTATGCATGAGATTTTACTCTGTGTGATCTACGATTAACTTGATGTGATCTACGATTAATATATCTTGTCTGTAGACAATATTATAGTTAAAAAGAAAATAACGTTTGAGAGTTAATCACACGTAATTTTGTATTATCTCTCAATCATTCTAGATACCGTCGTCTTACTAGTTCAAAACGAAAAGCTTGATGAGGTTTAATTCAGTATCAGTTTGACCTTAGTAGGTAGCTTGGTTATTTACTGTATATCAATTTTTAAATTTACAAAAGATTTTCACGCAAATTACATACGAAAATTTACGCTCACTCATATCATTTTGTTGTGCTTGTTTAGGTCTTTCGATTGGTATATTTCTCATCTTTGGACTTTTTTTTCTCTCTCTCTCTCTTGTTAAACGCTAATCTTTCTCTCCATTTTCCACTTGGGTAGGATTGACGTTTCTGATGGATCTTCTCCATAAAGCTATGTCCCGGTATTCTCCTTTTTGTTTCAGACATTTCTCCCCGAAGTTACTCTTAACCATATCCATCCAGTTCTTTCTTGTTTTCCCTCTACCCCTCTTCCCATCCACGTTCCCTGTCGTCACTCTTCTAACAACATAGTCATTTGTTCTCCTGATTAGATGATCATATCACTGAGTCTTCTTTGTGGAATATTTTTTTATACTTCTACAACCCTGGTTGTTCCCCTTATTCTGTCATTCCTCACTCTGGTCTCTTCTCGTCCCACAAATCCAGGGCAGTATTCTCATTTCAGTAACATTCAATCTTTTTTCCTGTGCTTTCTGTATTGGCCATGTCTCTTTTTGGTACACCATTGATAGCCTCACCATTGTTTTTATTATATTGTAAAATTAAAAGTAGGCATCATTTTTCTTATGAAGGAGACATGCAGAAAAAAATCAATGAATGTTAATTTACTTTTGAACATAGTGAATTTCATAAGATGATTATCGTAATAGCTCTTATTCGCTACAGTTGTAGGTTAAGGTAAAGAAAAGAATTTAAAAGAACTTGAAATTTATGTACCATAAGTGCCCTTTCATACGTAAATATAGTCACTTCTACTGCTACAATATTTTCTTGTCATAGATTGTCATGAACAGAAAGAATAATCAGAGAGCATCCATATTATGATATCAACTTCGTATGTAAGAATTTAATGTTAACAACGTGCAAGGTATCACACTATAATACGTCGTTCGTTTTTTATCCATCCATATTTGTCAGACACCGAATGAATAGTATTTGTTGTTTATCTTTGCTGGAAAGTTTGGGCGTGTGAACTTTCGTGTCTGGGTCGTACATATATTTGGCTGACCCCTTCGTGACAAAAAAAAAAAAAAAAAAAAAAAGTTCAGCAACAACTTGCATGGACCATGGTACCATTGTTCCTGACAGTGGTTTGAATTTTGGGAGGATGAGAAAAAAGGAGCCCTCCGACAGAGAACTCCCCGCACTTCAATTCGTCTTTGTCCAAAAGGTACGCTGCCACCCCCGCTTTTTTTTTCTTATTTTTGACTGCAAGGACACCAATGTCCTATAGACTACATTTGTCTTTCCAACCAATAGAGTTGTATTTTGTGATGCAGATAAGTAAGTTCTTCAAGCAGACAGGAAAACATAAAACGTATAATTAATCATTAAAAATTGGGCAAACCAGTTACAAAATCTGGAGTACTTTTATTTTGAGAAACTACATTATCTTGATTACAGAATTCAGAATTCGTTGGAGTAATTTACACAGTGAACTATATTTTGTTCACTGAACATTTCTGAAAAGAAATAAAATTTATTTATTGAAACACACACTACATGCGCTACACGCAATTACAATCTCTTATTACGTACGTACGTAATTAATGATTTTGTTTTTGAATCCTTTTGCTGTATCAAACATGTCAATAGTCTAATTATGTTTTACGATGCTGTTGATTGTTTAGTTGGTTGGTTTGAAGTTCAATGTTCCGTTCAGCACCGAGACTATGTGACATGGAGCTAAAGTTGAACGTGAGATCCGAACTACATGAGCTCCCTCCCGGAATCGAACCTGGGTCTCCCGCGCTGAAAATGCGTACGTTAATCATACAGCCACGAGGGTAGTCAGTGCTGTTCTAAATAGCGCAAATTTTTCATATTGGAGAATATTGGAAGCAATTGGTTCTTTCTTTCTTACAGGAGAAATAAGTATTGTACTTTTATTTCTCGTCTTCGATGAGTGGCCCCGCGTAGCATAGTCGCTAATGCTTTCGCCTTTGGTGGGAGCGATCCTGGGTTCGATTCCTAGTGGAGACACTCGGTCGAAAATATGTAATAACTTTTCCAGGCCAGCGCTTATGAGTGAGGATTTTCCTGGGGTTTCCTCATACAGATCCCAGGTCGATTCCTTCCTTTCCCTTACGCGGATTGTGCGCTCGCCGAGGGACGTCATCCGTCAAACGTGCAATGCTTAAGGTCATAGCTACCGCTGAGAAATCTGTATAAAGAAGTTAGTTGTATTCGGTAACGGTACATTAATATTTTAATTTCAGTAGGGAACTTCAGGTTATCAAATTTGTTCTGTAATAATTTATGAATAAATTGAACGTTAGTGACTGTTCTGCGGGTTTTGAATTGACATTTTATAATTATCTAATAGGTTGGCATAATGCTCAATGTTAAGATACAAATGTGTTTAAATGTGAGACATTGAGAAATTATTTTGAATTCGTTCAAGTTCCGGAAATTGTTTATGAGTGCAGATTCTATACCGTATATTTTAATTCTGTGCTCACGTATCTAAAAATATATTTTCAACGTAAGAATTGTTTTGAAATCCTTTCATATTGTATTAATATATCTTAGTATTTTAAAGTCTTTGTTTGATATTTAATCGACGTGGTGATCAAAGTTAATTTGATCGTAAAAAATAAGGTCGAGATTTAGCTCTGTGTCCGTTTTAAGTATAACCTCTCCATTTATAGAGTAAATTAAGATTAAAATATTATTATTCAATATTAAATACAATTCGGATATATTTGTTCGTCAGAACATAACATGTTAATTGATCGCCTAACTTTCAGAATTATAACATAGTTATAATAATAACCAATAGTCAGTATGGGAATATTAAAGGATGATAGCTTGAATGTTCTCACATTAAAAAAAAAAAGAAAAAAAGCTATGACCGTCTCATGAAAAGTCTCATCAACTGTTTACCTTTGCAGGGCAGTTAAAGAACTAAAGAATGAAAATTTATTTAGTCAAATTACTGTGTCTGCTGAGCAGCATGAAGTTGGAATGACTGTTTCTTTGGTCTTCATCTTCCACTGGTATTTGCTCACCAAGTCTCGATTAGTTTGCAAAGTGACCCATGTAAATTTGTAAAACTAAATCTTTTTGTAATTAGTATTCGGGATTTGAAACATATATTAAAATAAATCACAAAATTGTTAATTAGAACAACTTTTTAAAATGATGTGTTTAAATCGTATATAGTCCAGCAAGCTGCTGGAACTATTTTTCTTAGATGTTAAGAAGCAGGATAATCATCAGATTCGTATATGACAATGAGATGATCGTAAGCAGCATAAAGGTATCGTTTTTCTCTCTCTCTGTCTAACCAGGGATGATATCGAAACTGCACCTTGAATTGGGAGACATTCTATTTATTTCCTGATAGGACTTCTCGAGCAAGTTCCAAAACAGGTGTTCGTTTCTTGCCCGGAAGTGACCCCACCTTTGCAGGGGCTAAAATATATAGAACATTTTGCAGGTGTGCGTAAAGCAGGTGTGCACTATTTTCTACAGCTATAAACTATTTTCTATAGCAGGTGTGCGTAAAGTACGTTGCTACCCCTAAAAGTTGAAACCTATGCTAAAACGCCAAAACACCTGTTTCATCATTGTAAAAGCATAATTTAATGAAGTGAAAATATTTGCCCCAGGGTCTCTGCAGGGTCCCAGGTGGGGTCCAACTCAAAATTTGCAATTGAAAAGAGGGGCAAGTAGCATATCGTTTGAAAGCTAGTTTTAAAGGAAAAACGATAACAGAAGTCTCACAGCTCTAACCAAACTCTGTGTGAAATGGAGGAAGATTCAAAATTTGAAACAGTCTGCAGCTAACAGTGCATGGCCACCACTAGAATTCCAAAACTGTGATACAGGTGTCAAAATTCTAAACCACGTGTTTCATTATTTTAAAAGTTCTATTTATCGAAATGATAATGTTTGCCTCAGGGGCCTCGTAGGGTCCCACAAGAAGTCTACCTCAAAATTTTCGTTTGGAAAGCCTTCAAAAAGTATATCGTTTATAAGCTATCGTTCTTCAACTTTCCGACGACCTGTCTGGTAGAAGCAGTCTAGAAGACACGGCTCCGTCTACTATTGTTTGATGAAGCTTGGCTTTTGTTCTGGTTTATGTGTGAGAGCCACGTAAGTCACACGCCACGGTCGTAGCAACGTGGTAGCTGCCAGGACTGTATCTTTTGTTATGCAGGTATGAGGTCCATATGCATGACGATCACTCTACGGCGTGATAGTGAGGCTTGAGTGTCCCGTGGAGTGGTGCTGCCGTGCTATTGTTCATGAAGAAGTGATAAAAGCACAGTGGTTGGAGACAACAAGTGCACTGAATAAAACTCTTCTCCGTGCAGTGTTCGTCGTCCGGAATCGAACATGTCAAGAAAGCTGGCTTCTTTGTGTGGAAACTGAAAGACAAATCTCTCACTGACTGGTAACTAAAATCAACAGGAAAGTCGATGTATCCACATTTGCCGAAAGCTTACTTGATCATATCTTGGAATCTGGGTGATTCCAACTGATTTCGTGTTACCGCAATCAAGTGAGCACCGGAATACCGATTTGTTCGTCTCGCTTGTCTCCAAGTCCTTCATTCCGAACATGCTTGTGGGCACGCTTCACCATCATTTTTCTGTAAAGAATATATTCCATATCGAATGGTTGTCCATAGGAAGTACATCCTGAAATGATTGTTCCTGGATGTAAGTCAGGACACTCTTGATACATGTCCGGATCCCTCATGATGGCTGCGTCGTCCTTCAACAAAAGACAAGGAGTTCCAACCTCTCGAACAAGATGTGGCAGGTATTCCTTGAATATTGCCTTTGTCATCATTTCTGACTTGTTGGCTCTGATCATGACTCCAGGGATCTGAGGGATTTTACATTGGACCCTTGATCCACATTTACCGGATGGGTCGCGGAGCACAATGACAGTCGGGCCCACGAGCTTTTCTGATGCCGAAATTTCTTCCTGGACTGTGTAAGAATGGGTCACTTTTGATTCGCATCTTGCTTGAGTTTCGACAGTTTTTACTCCACGTTGAGTTAGAGTTCGTGGTGTAAGTAATTCATAATTGAATCCACTTTGATCAAGATTCACAATTTGATCAAGGTTGTAGTTATCCTATTCAGTCTCTCGCCTGATTTGTTGAATGTAGCTATCGAATTCGTTTGAACGTTCCAGTGCGTTTGTTCTGGCTGCCATTGTCATGACTTTTGTGATTTTTTTGGAACCCCAGTTCATTTCCCTCAATAGTCGGCGGATCCAGAATCGGGATGCCTTGAAACCAGTAACCCCTAGCTTCCGAGATTTTTCTAAGGCTTCCACGGCAATGCCTTCTTCAGTGATCCTGAAAAAAAATTCGGAGCAGCGCGTTGATTTTTGTACCATGCTTTGACAGATTCTCGGAGTTCTGCTAGCTTGGTCCGCTTGGATGCCTTGTCCAGGAATAGTTTCATCCGAATGATGTCACTTGTACAGATGTCAACCCTTCCTACACGTTTCGCATCCTTGAGTTTGCGACCACTGGACGCGTTGTTATAAGCTGCTACAGTATCCTTCAATTTCGCTTCAGTCCATAATCTCCAAAATGCGGTTTCCTGAGAAGGATTTGGGTCCAGGTAGTCGTAATCAGGATCGCCTTCGGTACCCGAAGCAGTTCCTTGTTGACTTGATGTCGTGTCCAAGGGCTGGAATTGAGTATTATCTTCGAACGTAACATAATCGTCTACAGTCATTGTAATGTCCTGAAGAACAGAGTTTGTCACCATCAACTTGATGAGCTTGTGAACCTTCTTTGCAATCTAGAGAATCAATTTTCTAGATGTAAGTCAGCGTTATTGCAAATTGACTAACACAACTTTTCATTCAAGCTAATCACAGGCTATAAGTCAGGGTTGCTGGCTTTCTAAAATCGTCATTGCAAACGTTCAATGTATAGAAATGAAAACGTATGTCCTGGAGTCCCTATATGCGGGCAGCGGTCAAACTACACATTTTCAAATGGGTTAAGTAGTATTTTCTTTCAAAGTTTCTCAAAACAGACAGCGTATGGAACCAATCTTTCGTCTCTACGCCAATCCTGTGCAAAATGGTGGGGGGTTTACACTACGTCTACATGGTGAATCTTAAGGTTCATGACCACCTCGTACACCTAAAGCTCTGAAACAAATGTCGAACTATGTGGTTCTTCACATCAAAACGACACTTGTAAATGCAAAACAGTCACGTGGTCTAGAGGTTTCTAAATCACTTCTACCAGACGGGCTGTCGGTAAATTGTAGCGGGATAGCTTTCAAACGATATGCTACGTGCCCCTCTTTTCAATTGCCCATCTTGAGTTGGACCCCCCCTGGGACCCTGCGGAGACCCTGGGGTAAACATTATCATTTCGATAAATAGAACTTTTAAAATAATGAAACACGTGTTTTAGAATTTTGACACCTGTATCACAGTTTTGGAATTCTAGTGGTGGCCATGCACTGTTAGCTGCAGACTGTTTTCAAATTTTGAATCTTCCTCCATTTCACACAGAGTTTGATTAGAGCTGTGAGACTTCTGTTATCGTTTTTCTTTTAACACTAGCTTTCAAACGACATGCTACTTGCCCCTCTTTTCAATTGCCAATTTTGAGTTGGACCCCACCTGGGACCCTGCAGAGACCCTGGTGCAAATATTTTCACTTCGTTAAATTATGCTTTTACAATGATGAAACAGGTGTTTTGGCGTTTTAGCATAGGTTTCAACTTTTAGGGGTAGCAACGTACTTTACGCACACCTGCTATAGAAAATAGGTCAAAATGTTCTATATATTTTAGCCCCTGCAAAGGCGGGGTCCGGGCAAGAAACGAACACCTGTTTTGGAACTTGCTTGAGAAGTCCTATCAGGAAATATATAGAATGTCTCCTAATTCAAGGTGCAGTTTCGATATCATCCCTGGTAAGTTATATCTACAGATGGTTATAATGAAAATACCTATAGTTTTGAGTGTGTGTGTGTGCAGGGCCTGGCCGTTATAGTACGTCAGGGATGTAGAACGAAAGTAGGCAAAACGTGCGTGAAAGCAAGCAGACGTAGTGATACAAAATCGGATACATCGCTAAATTTCAGAGACCAAATTGTGAATGCACAATTAGTTGACGCAAGTGTATCTGAGGAGACTAGTATCTTATGTGTGACGCAAAGAACAGTGTCGAAGGTGATGACGTCCTTCAGAATTAATGACAAAACAAAATTGATGATGACAGGGATCATTGAGCATTGATGAGCATTATCGTCGCTTATATGACGTATAGACGTAAGCGCCATTTTTTTTTTAAAATTAGATATTTCAACTGGGGGGTGGGGACTCTTCAAACCTTACTCTATCATGTGACAAAGTGGCATAACTATCTCTAATAGTTTTTCTCCAGTAAGGAATGTTCAACCGACACTCTTGTATTGGTTGTTATTTTACGTAAAGACGTAAGTGCCATTTGTGTCGCTTACGCCTTTCCGTCATGTAAAGTGTATAATATAATTGGTCGTTACGTTCCCTGGCACTATACAATAAATGCTACTAAGACTGAGTTTTATTCAATGACAATGCCGCTTTTTATGCGATATCATTTGATTTTTGTTACTAAAGTCTTTGTAAAGCCGACTATTAAAAACAAAATAATCCGGGAACACTTGCAGTCAGATAGAGCATAAACACAGTCGAGGAGAAGCAGTCGAGAATTAACTATGCGTTGTTTTCTCTACTGGTTACTGGACATTGAGGTCTGTTAGTGCAGTGGAAAGATGCCTCTTTGAGTGCAGTATAACCCGAAAATATTAAAACTGTTGATAACAATGAATTATGCACGCAGTTAAAGTTGAAATGTATTGGCTGCCAGAAATATATATAAAAATTCAGTGATTGAAACTGAATATTTAGCACAGGATCCTGAATGAGAACAATCCGAGTCACAATCGATAGATGTACTTTTGAGTGTTTTGAAGAAAACCACACCAACGAACTTACTGAAAGAAGATAAGAAGAACTCAGAAGATAAGAACGTAAGTGACAGTCAGTGTGGAGTTGAGAATAAGAACGAACATTGTGGTTATTCTGGAGATGAAGAAGAAAATGTTCAATTACCTGATAGTGACAATTCTGATCGTGACCTATCGTACATACAGGAGTGTGAATACTTAAACTGCAAACGTGAATATCAAAATACTTGTCCTCTATGTAAATGTTTCTTGTGTTTCAAGCATATTGCAAACATAGAAACCTGTGGCTCCGCGTAGCGAAGTCGCTAACGCTCTCGCCTCCGATGCGAGCGGTCCCGGGTTCGATTTCCGGTGGGGTTCGAAAAAGTGTAAAACGCGACTTTTCCTAGGTTTTCCTATCCCTGGGTGGTATCTAACTTACAGGTCTCAGGCAGCTTCCTTCCTTTCCCAATCCCTTTCCCCGGATATTGTGCTCGCCGAGGGACGTCATTCTTCAAACGTGACGGGCTAAATGGCCTTAGATGCCGAAAGCCCAGAAATGTAAATCCTAAATCTTAAACTGTAGAAACCACCCAGCAGCTTCTTCTAAAGAATTAGAAATCAGACCTTCTTCACGTAAGAAGCTTGCACATGATGCTAATTGTGGTGAATTGGTGGTTCCATGTACATTTACAGTTCAATCAATTTCTAGTACGTGGCTCGTCGCCACTACACCATGTGCACTCAATGAAAGTTGAAGATTTTAAAGCCTATAAAAGTATTTCGGAAAGTATATGTATTAAATCTCTGAGAGAATTTAATTAAAGTGGATTGGAGGATGGTCCGGGAGATAATGGTGACCAAAAGGGCTTATCAGGGATTTTCATAAAAAAAAAAAAAAAAAAAAAAAACAAGTCACCTCAGTCAACATTATGAAAAACTATCGCTGAAGAGGAATACATTGAGTGCACTAAAACACACACTGCCGCAACTTAATGTATCCACACATATCGGTCGAGAAATATGAGGATTTAATGCGCCTGTACTTAGGACTAACACGTGTCAACTGTGAAAAAATTGTCAAAAATTTTATCAAGATCTTATCCACTTATAAAGGAAGGCAGATGCATCTGATCAATATTTCAGCATTATTATTTTCATTTACAATTTTTCAAAACTATTAGTAGAATTTGTAATACACTTATTTAAAAGCTGTCATAACTGAATTTGTACTTTGATTACCTAATCAAAACGTATTATTTGTAGTTGTGTTAGCAATGACAACTTTATTTTACATCAATTCTTAAATTCCTTTATATCGACAATTTGTACGAGTATCTAATAAATCAATCAATCAGTAAATAAATAAACTCAAAATATTTATAAAAAATCAACGTTAAAATAAGAAACTTCAGTCATGTATTAATAGATCTCGGAGAGGCCAACGGGTTAGTGCACTCGGTTTTTGAGAGCGTGGGTATGGGTTCAGTTCCTGCCGGAGCCTATTAAACAGAGTGATTCAGAACCTACTTTAACAAAATCTGCGTGTCCCGTCCTTACAAGTTCACAGTTTGTCAGGATGAAAAACAATTCAGTCATTCATTCATGTATTAATAAAGTTACAAGTAATTAAGGCGTAAGTACCTAATGTATTAGATTGCATATATGAGGAACAGACGTATATCCATGTAAGGCATATTTCTAGTGTGATGACGTCCTATTAAATGAGCATGCTACAGGTCTTCAAAAGAGCAATCATATATCATTTACACAGGCCTATTATTTTGAAGTATATTTTTTAGCTGTATCTGTAGAGCGGTTCAATTGCACTGAAATTTCTTTAAATGCCTCTCCTGAAAAATTACACTTTTAGCGCTTACGTCTGAACGTCATATAAGCGACGTTATAACCAAGGACCATAAAGCAAATGTGGCAAGAGTGACAACAAAATTCAATCAGAACTCAGAATAGCTTGATACGACAATCACAGTTCCAGGAAAGTTAGATAACCTGAACGCCTGCGATTCCAAACCGTCATCTTCGCCAAACGTTTTAGTGCGGAGAAAATAGCGCCAAATATATGCAAAGTGGGCCACCTATGATTGGAAATGCGTAATACAGTCCGATGATTCTTATTTCACCTTATTACCAGCAGGCCGTGTTTATATATTGTAAAACTTTGTGTGATTTCGTCTCATATAAGGAAGAGGTAGAGCTGTTAATATAAAGAGTGTCGGGAATCGACTCCCACTACCAGTTTTATTATAAAAATCCACTATAAGAGTATTTGTACAAAAAGTACTATACAATTTGGTCTCTATTTAAAAAGGTAAGTAAAAGGTAGTCTTTGACCGAGTGGTCGCAGACAGGATCTCCAACAGAGCCCCGTAGCAGGCTAATATGAGTGGAGTTAAGGAACCAATGCTCCGTAGCAAGCAGAGGCAGGTTAAGTTGCCAACAGAGCCCCGTAGCAGGCTAAGCGGCTGAGGTTGGGATTCCCAGACAGAGCCCCGTAGCAGGCTAAGCCGGGAGATAGGATAGGCGTAGTCCCGTAGCAGACTAGAGGCCTGGGGTTAGGTTACTCGAGTTCCGTAGCAGACTAAAGGAGGGTCACCAGAGAACTGGTACTGAGCTGGATTCTTCTGTCGAATTTATAGCGTCCCTTGGGTGGCGGTGGCGCTTCTGCTTAGATTTCGTCTTCTGCTCCGTGGGAGGGGCTAAATGTCGTCTGCAGGTGATTGCAGGTCCCCCTGGTGGAAGTTCCTCTTGATGAAGCACGTGGTGGTGTTTATAAACACTTGATGCGTGGATTTGTTTATAAACAACTTCACATGGGATATTACAATATGCAGACTCGCAAAAAATTAGTGCTGCAAACTTTATCGTGTCTACCATGAACATGGCGGGAACTACAGTATGTGATACTTTCGGCCATAATTTCTTAATTATCCGTGTGTCCTGCAAGTACACTCAGAGGACGAATTACCACTGAATATGTGTACATTTTACATGACCATCTGCGTGTTATGATCCAGTTTTGTTTCCGTACAATGATCCAATTTTCCAAGATGACAATGCGTTAGTTCACATGGCTTTGAGTGTGGGGATGACTACAACATCTCCCCTGGCCCGTCAAATTCTGAGATCTCAGTACTATTGAAGAGCTGTAGTTAGTTCTGGAGCTCAGTCTTCGGGAGCAGATATTCTCATCCATCATCACTGACAATCGAATTCTGCTCTGCATGAGAAATAATACAATATTACTTTGAAAATAATGAATGACTTAAATACTTTCAGTCTACGATGAATCGCACCATTTGTATAAGCTAACGGTGGTAACACGACATATTAATCAAGCAAGCTGCATTTTCTTTAGATGTGTCCATTATTTTGTTAACCATCTAAAAGTCTTACATGGTGTAGTTGTCTCCTTTATTTCCGTAGCCCTATCTAGTAGTGTATTATACAACATAGGATTTGCCTTTAGCATTTAGAAAGAGACTTAATAAAATTCGACACTTAAGGTACACATACTCGTATAATAATGAAATTCGAAATTCAGTGTAACTTAACTTTGCTACATTGCTTGTTGAGCCATAATGAAGAAGGAAGATAGATGTTCGTATTAATATGACCTGTATGTGTTTCTGCTGGCTTCCTATTAGTTCATATATATATATATATATATATAGGGGTTAGACAAAAAATCTAAAACGTTTGCAGAAGTGTGAAAATCATACCTAGTATGGTGTGAGGCCTCCTTTTGCGTCGAAAACAGCTTGGATCCGACGTGGAATGGACGTATACAGCTCCTGAATCGTGAAGTGTGGAATTTTGTACAATTGTTCCTCCAAAACATGCTCCAGTTCCTTAAGGGATGCTGGAGGAGGGTAATGAGACCGAACACGCCTTTCTAACTCAGACCACAATGGCTCAATGATGTTCAGATCTGGTGATTGTGGGACCCACGGGAGGTGTCATAGCTCCTGGTCATGCACCTCAAACCATGATTTTACAGTTTTTGCAGCACGACAGAGTGCCAAATCATCTTGGTAAATGCCATCGCCATCAGGGAACAATATTTGGGCCATGGGTAGAACCTAGTCCCCCAAAATGGCCTCATACGCCTTAGGATTCATCATTCTATGCAGGGCTATGATAGGACCTGTGGAAAACTACGATATCACTGCCCATACTGTAACAGAACCACCGCCATACTTTACAGTTGGGAGCAGACAGTCTGTATCATAGGCCTGTGACAGTGTTCTCCATACGTAAACACGACCGGTTGTTGGAAACAAGGTGAATATCGATTCATCGGACCACATTACGTGTTTCCACTGCTCGTGAATCCACGCCTTGTGGTGCTTGCACCACTGGATACGCCTCTTCGCATTTACTGCTGTGACCAGGGATTTAGCGGTCCTGCCATGAATTTTCATTTTATGAAGTTCCAGTCGCACTGTTTTCGATGAAACCGTGTTCTGTAGGCCGGAATTGAGTTTAGACGTAATTTTCATTGCAGTGGTCTTCTTTTTAGCTGCTACAATCCGTTTTAATGCCCTCCGGTCCCTATCTGACAGGATTGTCTTTCGACCACTGTTGTGCTTTGCAGACGTCGTTTGTCCATGAATTGTGCATGCCCTCGTGATATTGGGCACATTGCCTTTCGGTCCCTCCACAATGTTCGCCACTGTTGCCACTGAAGCTCCATCCAGATGGGCACCAACGATCATGCTTCTTTGGAAGCCTGTCAGTTCGCACCACTTTCACACCACGGCACTCACAGGTGAACTGGTTACTGCTGACGGAAGAGGAAGGTCCACATGACACATTGAAAACAAAAAACGATCGGCAACCGCAACACGTGTTGTACAGTGGAGGGCCAAACTTATGTGTCCTGTATGAAGTGTTTTTAGATTTTTTTGTCTACCCCTGTATATATATAAAATTCAATAACAGCTACAGGAATATTCTTTGATGGACTTGAATATTTGAAGATTCTTCCTTCACTCACGGTTGCACATTTACTTAGGTTCACCTTAAATTTTTAAGGTAAAATTACAGTGCACTGCAGGAAAATGTGCTCCATGATATTGTAAAATTATGACATAGAACAAGTGAGTTTAGTGTCACAGGGTGAAACTACGATAAACTTCCATAAACTATTGAGAATTCAATACTCAAACTTAAAGTACTAAATATATAACCACTGGTTGTAATAGATTAATAAGATTAAGGATAGAATCTGTTCCTCGTACGCTTTATCCATATCACAAAACCATTACTCGCTATGCTTTACTGTTTTCGTTCTATGCCGAAACCGGAAATCGTTAATTTAAACCACTTCTGGTTTGAATAGATGGTTAATAGAGAAGATGGAAACCACTCTTGGGACACTGAATCGATTGCAGAAAACCCCATCGCGATATCTTACCGTTTTTGCTATGTGGAAATCAGTATTGAAGCCGGAAGTAGTAGGAAATTTACACCACTTCTGGTTTTGGTAGAGTGTTCTATCTAGTCATGGCACATCACCTTAAGAAAGTGGATCGTTTGCAAAAACAGCTTCCCGCTATCGGTTACCGTTTTCGTTCTATGTCGATAAAAGTTAAAACCAGAAATGACTAATTTTAACCATTTCCGGTGTTAATAGTGAGTTAACGGAGAAGATGGAAGCTATTCTTGTGACGCTGAATCGATTGAAAAGAAAAACGCATCTCGATATCTCTTATTGTTTTGCTCTGGTATTTGTCGACAGTGGACGATATAAAACTTCCGACACTTATGCATATTAGTTTGGAAGTATAAAAATGGTAGGAATAATAATAATAATAATAATAATAATAATAATAATAATAATAATAATAATAATAATAATAATAAAAACAACAACAACAACAATAGCAGCTAATAAGTTTTCTGTATGGTCAAGTTTATGTAGAGTCCATTTCGCTATTAATTTATCAGTGGAGATAAAGAAGCAAATAAAGTGTAAATAATAATTAACGGATTCCAGCCAGTGTTCGTAGTTTGAGGATTTAGCAGAAAGGGAAAAAGGGAATTTTTTCGATAAAAAGTAGAAAATCCAGGGAAATTTTCACTGACTGATTGACCAATATAAACGCTTAAATTTTTCTTTGTTCTTTGGAAATAAACCAAAACAATAGCAATAGTTTGTGTATGTTTTGTATGAATATATAGATGTGTGTATCTCTTCAAAGTATAATGGTTTAAGGCAATTGTTGACTGCTTGTATTTATGTTTGTGTATGTTTTGTTTAAAAAAGTGAAAGAAAAAGAAACAACAGTAAAAGCAAAAAGCAAATATATAAAATAAATGTGATTGGCACTTCTTTTAATATAGCTAAATTAATCTTATCACATAACTTTTGTTATAGGAATTGGACTCTCAACAAACTAGGGAAATTTTGATTAAAAAAAAAGGGAAATTTTTGTGTCAGTCGATGGAAATTTTCTTAAGAAAACCTACGAACACTGGTTCCAACCTGTGCAGGTTTTGGCTTGACTTCAGTGAAAGAAGCCTGAGATTTTATGGATATATCCACGTCCACCTTAGAAAAGAGTGGCGACAGAGATTTCCCTTCTCTCTCTCTTTCTGTTGTGTGTAGATGATGTCTAAAGTTTCTGCGTTGTGAAGATACTCTGCAGGGCGCTGACCAAGAAATGTATCTAAGAATTCTGGAGAGAAATGATGGTGCATCGGATGCTGTCTTTGATATGGGTGGAGTTCATATCTTGTTCAATCGTTTATTTTTTTTAAACATGTGTAGTGTCATCTATAACCTCGTTGATGCGTGTGTATGTGTAACGAATATAAATGCTTCCATAGTCTGTTTCAGGTGAAATTGTTGGATGTAAAATATATTCAAGTCAATTTCCCCCTTTTTCTTAGTTACCCTAGTGTTAGGCAGGACCTGTAATTGGTAGCTCCATTGGAAGCGTTAAATGTGCGAAAGTATCTATTCTGTGTAACGTGATCTTATATTATAATGATCTAGGTATGGCTTGCTAACTGCACCCGAAGTTCCCTCGTGACTGCGTGGTAAGCGTATACGTCTTTCGGACCAGGGGACCCGACTCCTATTCCCAGCAGTGACGAAGTGTAATCCCACATGTAGGGTAGGCCCGATAAACTAATAATACAAATAACATTTAATGTATCATAAAATGTTTAAAATTATGATCAGATTCTATTTTCCTTATTGAGTTAAACAAAATAAAGAAAACTACCAAATCTATTTCTTTTAAAGAACTTTCTTAGCTGTATTTCTAACAACACTAGAGTTAAATTTATGTGCATGTATACATAGTAGTTTTTTGTTTAATTTAACAAGAAATTGGTTTGAATATATAAGCAAAAGTAGACGGAAAGTAGTCTATTATTATTATTATTATTATTATTATTATTATTATTATTATTATTATTATTATTATTATTATTATTCAGCAAATATTTACATGAGGAAAACACGCAATATGTATTAGTGGAATATTCACATTTAGCTCCACTACAGATATTTTGAAGTGCGGTTCATATTTTCTTCTGTCTGGGATTTGCAGAGTAAATGAGGGAAATTTACTCTTCACTTGCTGTTTTCATTTCCTGCATATTTGACAATGGAGGGAGAGAAAAAGAAAGTACATTCTTATAGTTAGCTGTCAATTGTTTTGGATAAGCGTTTGTTACTTGCGTCTCCCACTTTAAAGTAAGTACAATACCGTATTTAATTAATGCATCACATAATAATGACTTCACTAGAAATGTTAATGCTCAGAAGGAACTATTTTAATCAACACAGATATTTAATATTGTATTCTATGCAGGGGCATATTTAAGGGTGTTTCTTCCGGGCTTAAGCACTCACCGAAATTTTATCGCAACTTTTTATTGTTTTGTATATATTGCAGAATTGTTACATTCCCAGGAATAATGCAAAACCTTTCCCGAAACAACCAAAGTCCCCCGAAACAAAATTGTAAATACTTCTCTGGTTCTATGAAATGGAAAACTCAAATAAAATTACACACAAATATTATCCCGTACGGTAGCGTTTGGTAAATTTATACACATGTTTAATATATCAAACTTACATTCTACAAGCTATTATGGATCAGGCCTCATGTAGGAAAAATAAAAATAAAACAGCTACTCTGATAACTCCTGAGAGTATGTATCTAAATTAAACAAGTTATCACTAATAGAAATATATAATTCTCTGTGTTAAGGAAACTTCATACTCTGTGTTAAGGAAATCATTTTATAACACACTAACACTGAAAGATGCCTTCAGCGCCAAAACTAAACTCCCAGAGGTGAGCCTTCGCGCCTTCCCAACAATGATTGCAATCCCCAGCGATAATAGCTTCGCTCCTTAAGCAGCATAGCCCATAAACTTGTCTAGCGAGCTGGTGAGGCTGAGACGGAAGTGTCTCCGAGTGATTCCAACCTACTATTTTGTTTCCAAAAAAACGAAATGTTAAAATGTTGACTTTATTTTATAAGAAATCAAAGATAAAGGAAGGCATATAGTAGACAACAGGGTAGGCCCGGCCTCAGCGCTTCATAGTACGCTTCGTCTGATTCCCGGCGGGAGCTCGTGATTCGGATCACACGTTAAGCTATAGGTTCACGATGCTGAAAGAAGTTTAACTCAAAGTAGCCAACTGCACTGAACTGAAGACTATGCGTAATAAGAAGCTCACATAAATAATAAGACCTTTAGCCTCACCGGCATTACCGTGGGACGTAAAACTCAAAAAATAAATATTAAGACCCTAGAAATTAAACAAAATAATATAAACACCTTAGCAAAATGAAACCTAATTAATACAGCATTATACCACTTTTAGTCTGTAATTCAGCTTGTGTTTTTTCGCGGAATTGAGGTATATAACTCGTGAATCGCTAGAAGACTAGTGTTTATGCAGTGCAGCACTAGCTGCGTAAGCGATGATGGAGAAGAAAACTGTACCGGAACCTCTGCTCTAAAATTGACCATAGGGAATCGAGCGGGCAGGGAAAGTTTTCCTCAAACCACGCCTAAACAGGTCTAGCAAATTTTAGGCGTGCTATCTAGAGTAGTGATGAGCAAATGCAAGATCAAGACCAAGACCGGGGTGGTCTTGGTCTTGGTCTTGCATTGGAACACTTGGTCTTAGTCTTGGTCTTGGTCTTGCTTGCAAGAGTCTTGCAAGTCTTGCTTTTAAAAGATCTTATACATTTCATAGGTAAATTTTACTCTGGATATAAGGGATAATATATTCTACAATGTGTCAATAATAACAGAAATACAATGTATGTTTCTAAATGTAACATAGTTTACCTTCGTGTAAGTATGATGATAAGAACCCCTTGAGTCTCTTGCTTGGGGTTGACATCTGTCAAGGAGAAGGGATAAATTCACCTGGTGATTGGGGTTGAGTCATTCAAAAGCAAGATGGATTTTCTCTCTCTCTCTCTCTCTCTCTCTCTAAAAAAAAAAGTGTTTCGTGATAACTGTCTTAAAATGACTGATTTTTATGTAACTTGATGTGCTTTGCTTAAGACATAGTAAAAATGCTTATAGATAACTAAAATTACCCGATTTTCATGAAACATAGAATGTGCTTTCTTAAGACATGCCAATGGGTTTTAAAGTTGGAGTATTATGTAGTCAGGAGAAAATGGTTGAAGTTACCTGCCTTGAAAAAAAAATAAAAATAAAAACTTAAGCACATTTATCTTAGAAAGTTTAAATTATTTATGAAGAACTTGGCGTGTACTGTTAAGACTTCTTAGTAGCCCAGTAATTTAGGGTTGGCAGTTAGTAAGAGATCACACGAGACAAGAGTTGAGGCTACCTCATCTCGAAAATGTGTCGTGAAGGTGACATATCATCTCGTCTCGAAAATGTATCGGTTTATGTAGGAAAGAATTGAATGTTGCGTCTCAAATCTCATCACGTACGTAATCTTATCAATCAGTCGCAAGTGGACAGTTTCAGGTGCAATGTTAAAAACGTTTAGGATAATTCATATTTTTAATTTTTTTTTTAAAAGTAATTTTCGTGGGATTTTTGCTTGATTTGAACTTTAGCATTCTATTCAGCGTGCTTAATGTGCGATCCAAATCGTATGAGTTCCACTGGAAATCGAACCTGATTTCCCATGGAAATATAAGAATGCTCTTGTTGGTTGGTGTTGACATATAGTATTTTATGGGTGACGGTTGAAAACTTTCAACTTGAATAAATAAAAGGACGTTAGGATTTATTAGTAGTTGTAAATAATTATTTATTTTTAGTTTATTTTCGCGTGTTTGAATTGTTTGTTCGTAATAATATACTAACATAACAGTTGATCATTGATTTTTTTTTTTTTTTAAGTTATCATGCGAATGAGTAATAGTCCTATTTAACAGGCAAGGAGTTCCTTCCTTTGAAGGCTAAAATTCGTAAATAGTAATGGACCTAAAATTGTTACCTTTGACACTGTCTGCTTGGAGAAAGAAGTACCTAGCTGGTTAACTTGAGTAAATTTCCTAATTCGTCGAAGTTAAAAGCTTAGGTGTGTTTTTCTTCCAGGAATAAATTATAAGTAATAACAGGGCGCTTGTTAGCCATGGAAACAAGACGCAGGTTCTCGAACCGACCTTATTGCTCACTTTCTAAAAAGCGGCTCGTGCTTTTGATGAGTTTTCAACCAGTGCTTCCGAGATTGTTATCACTCCGTTTTATCCACCAATTTTTAAGCACTACACCAATAGGAAACATTTCTTTGCTGGAAGAACGGAACACATTGGGTTGGACGATATGTTACAGACTTTAGTAAGGATGCGGATTAGAGAAAAAATGAAGTACAGAAACGCAGAAAGAGGATTAAGCTGGAATGTAGTAAGAAGTATGTAATTATTGGTAATATAGCCATATACGTAGTTAATTTCGTTGATCAGTGTTGTTGATAAAAATGAAACGAATATCGTTGGTCTTTCGGTGTTGCACGTCTGGCGATTATGTATGCTGAATTTTATTCTATGTTCATTAGTATCAAGTGTTATTAGCAAAACAATTTTACTTATCCTTATTTTAATCGACTTACTGTCCTTATATAACAAAATCTTATAAACTGTTTAGATATTATGCTGACTATAATGTAAGCAACGTTAATTCTTGCAATATATCAAATATAATTTCTACCTTTATTTGCAGCTTTTTGTACAAATGTTAGTTATTTATTATGATAAAAATAAACTCTGCTAAAGACAATGAAAAAAGAATTGCAATAAATAACTTCTTTTACTGTTTTTTTTAAACACTTTACCAAATTATTTGTTGGGGGGAGGTATATTATATTCGGTGTTCGAAAAATAGATTGTAACTTAAAATTGTTGAACATGTGTTAATCTGTTTAGACATTATTTTAGAAGTAGATTAATTCAGATTACTTATACTATTTGGCTTAATGATGTAGTTTTTATTTAGGTACAGAAAATCTAAACTTATTGAATTACATAATTTTGTTATGTACAGTACTCAAGAATTGCCATAGCGAAAGAAGCATTCAACGAGAAAAAAATCACTCAACTAGCAGGCTCAATATTGGACTTAGCAAGAAGTTGGTCAAGTACTATATCTGGAGCATTGGACTGTATGAAAAAAAAAATGAAATCTTTGAGTTTTACGTCGCACGGTTATGCCGGTTAGGCTAAAGGAGACGGTGATGATGAGTGATGAATGAAATGGTGGAATGAAGAAAGTGGGAGGAACCGAGAAAACCCACGCACACGGTGTTTGTCCACCACAAAGTTCACTTGGCGGGGGCTGGGATCGAACCCGGGACCCCAAACACCAGAGGTGAACGCTCTACCACTGAGCCACCGCGGCCCACTGGACTGTATGGTTCAGAGACTTGGGCATTACGGAAGTTAGAGAAGAAATATTTAGAGAGCTTCGAAATGTTGTGTTGGAGGAAGATGAAGAAGATAAAATGAACAGACACCAACAAGTGAAGATGTTTTAAACCGGATAGGAGAGAAGAGGACACTTATAGCCAGCATCCTTCGCAGGAAGGCGAATTGGATTGGACATATGTTGCAAAGAAATTTTCTTCTTTATACCACCATAGAAGGAGAGATGGAAGGAAAGCAAGGAATAGGAAGAAGAACACAACTGATCGATGGTTTTAGAAACAGCAGAAAATATTGGGAGTTAAAAGTGGAAGCTGAGGATCGAAAAACGTGGAAGAAACTTTTCCAGGCCTAAATCTAAAATTAAAAAAAACAAAAAACAAAACAAAACAACAACAACAAAAAAAAACTCTTTAGTCCCAGGACCTGCCAAAAGGCAGCATACTTAATGATAATAATAATAATAATACAGTAGTTAAAACAATACTAAAATATATATGTGTGAAGATACAATACATATGTACCTAGTTTTTTGTTTTAAAAATTAAAAAAAAGTCTGTCTAGCTGTAAAAGAAACAAATAAAAATAAATGAAACTTCATTTTAGAAATGAGTGACATAATAATCATCAGATGACCAATTAGATACCCTCAGCGTGAAAAACAACAGATCACACTACTTCCGCAAATGTCATCAGCATACATGGGCATTCATGCTCTGGGTGTTCTTTTGTCAATATCTCAAATAACGAACAACATCAGTTGGGACAGAATTTTCAAATGTCCTGTGCAAAAATTTCGCTCTTTTAAGTCAGATAAAACTGAATTAAACTCGAGCGATTCATATACAAAATGTCCGAACATGGGACTTGTATACAATTTTTTTTTTTTTTTTTTTTTTTTTTTTTTACTAACTATGATAGTTGTTTGTAAGGAAAAATAAATATTGTGAAGGTGAAACATCTCTCCCACCATTCTGATTTCCCGAAGAGGAGTCTGAGAGACTGCAGTTGTGTAAGAGTATAGAAGAGCGATAGTAAATGGAAGGAGAAAAAAACTAGTTCGTTGATTTGGAATTTAACATCCATTTCAGCATCAAAACTACAAGACACGGATCTACATCTTAATGTGGAATCCGAAGGTGAGGAGCCCTTACCAGGAATTGAACTCGGATCTCCCGCTCCGTAGATGTGCATGCTAACCATATAACCACGAGAGAGTTTAGGAGAAAAATAGGTGAAAGTGTAAGAATAGGAACGTGAAACATATTATGCGAGAGATAAAAAAAAAAAAAAAAAAAAAGAAGTCTTATTATAGTACAGACATATGAACCAAACTGTGTATATGATGGAAGAAATGGAAGTACATTACGAAAAATTCATTATAGGGGAAAATGCGTGCGTGTGGGTGTATACCTGTTCTCATTAAAACACCACGAGAGTAGGTTTTAATGAATACATTTATACCCTCATATTGCAATGACACACTTTGTAGTCCTTGCTAATTTTCATATATAGGTTATGCGACGTCTCCACCTGTTTCGAATTTCACGAAAATAGTCTCAAATAGGGATGCGCACGAGACAAGATTTGAGGCTGTCTCGTCTCGAAAATGTGCTGCAAAAGTGATGTCTCGACTCGAAAAACGTATATTTTTCTATTGGAAGAGCTGTGTCTCGACTCGAATTTTCTCAGGAAAATTCTGTTTCGACTCGACTCGTGCGCATCCCTACTCAAACGTTTATGCACAAAGCATTTTTAACGTATTCCAACCTCCCCTTCCCCAATTGCCTCCAAAATGGTCTGACTCGTTAGTGCATCGTTTATGCATGCAAAATTTTCGTTTTTACACAACCGGAAGTGTGATATATTGTTGTAACTAGTTTAGGTGCTAACCCCCTGCAACGTCAATAGACGCGAAAATGGTTTCTATTCTTAGTGCATCTTTTGTACATGCAAAATTTTCGAGACTATGTTGCACGTGAAAAGCAGTGTGACTGCTGAAAAATGGTATGAATAAAAACATTATACTCTTGTGGTAATAAATAGCAAAAATTGATTGCAGCTACTTATTGACTTACCCTCGTACTTCAGACGTCAGCTTTCCACCAACGCTGGTTGACGCGAAAATGATCTCAATCGTTAGTGCATCCACACAAAATTTTTGTTTGTATACAACAGGAAGTGTGATATATTGGCTTATCTAGTTTACGTGCCACCCCCTCCCACTACGCTGATTGAAACGAAAATGCTCTCAATCGTTGTATCGTTTGTGCGCGTTCATGCATGCAATATTTTTGTTTGTACACAACCCGAAGTATGAAATATTGGCATATCTAGTTTACGCGCCAGCTCCTCCAACAACGCTGATTGGCGCCAAAATGGTCTCAATTGTAAGTGCACGTTTGTACACTTTGTCCAACAATAATCACGTTTGTGTACAAGAGGGAATGGGAAATTTTGGCGTATCTCTTTTGGACGCCACTTTCCGAATGGCGCCGATAAGTTTCGGTTAGGTTTTCGGCTCTTAAGTCTAGCTTAGAAAGACTGGGGCAATTGGAGTCAAACTTGCAGTACCCACAGCTTCCTGACTACGATTAAAAACCAAAGAAATAAGCTTATCTATTTATATACACAAAAGGTTGTTCGCTTTATATCCGGCCATTTTCGATTCGGTGCTGCCACGTGGCGTATCATGCTGGAATTATGGATTTGCTGGCAGGAACACTGTTGTATCGGACCTTGTAGTTGCGTGAGTGCTATCAAATGGCCCGTTACACACAACAGGCTCCCCTTTCGAAACATTCACACACGAAAATAAGGAGGAGGGCTGCAAGCGAAGTGACACTCATAGTGCTAAAGGGGATCCGTCGCTTGGCGTGCCCAAAAAAAAAAAAAAAAAAAAAAAATATCCTCCCAGTCAACGTGATATGGGCACAGATTCCACCTCGCACCGTCAACTGTGAACAAAACAATTTGCAAATGCCTCAGGCTGAAGATGTGCGGAAGGCCCGTGTACAACACCTGCTACCGCGTCACATTGCCGAACATAAGATGAACTGCAAGAAACTATGAAAATTACCTGGCGGGTTCCAAATGCAAGAAAGTTGTTACAATGGATGAATCGTATGTCCATCTCAGTGCTGGTGGTCACATTCTGGCGATTACATACCGTGACATTGACAGCAAGGAGCGCACCAACTTTGATCATCAGTGCAGGAAAAGTTTCCCTCATGGCTTTGTGGCTGTTACGGTATTCGGATATGAGGGTAAATTGATACGCAATGGACAAAAACGTGAAGGTGAACGCAAGATACTTCCAAGAATCCATTCTGACACCTATCTATCTGAGACATCCCACATTTGTATGGAATTGACGTGAACCAGGACAAGACTTCGAGTCATACTACCAGAACACTACGTTTTGATAAGGAAATGGCAGAGGAATTAGGAATTCGTGTCATTCCGTTTGAACACATTCCTGTGAAAAACCCAGATGCCAGTTCAGTAGTTTTTTTCGCATTTGAACTGTTAAAACGATTTCTTCAACATCGCCGCCCGCGCACTCAGGATGGTCCATGGAAAGCTTACAGGGAGGAGTGGGACAGAATTTCCATGCCTATCCTGCGCCGGAGCTTACTGCAATGGAAACTGCGATGCCGTGTGATAATCCACAATGTTGGAGGTCCAATGGAGCATAATTGGTGGCGGCGGCGCGGTATCTCTTAAGGTGAGTACCCGTTAAAAATAGTCGGATATAAAGCGAACATCCTTCTGTACAAAGGAAGACAGGGGTCATACTCTATACAATTTGTCATAATGAAACAAAACTTGCAGAATATTTTACTGGCCATGAAGCTAAGAAGTGTAACAATTTTTCAAGTTTTGTTTTCCTGTTTGGCGAGAGCAAGAGGGTATATTCCTCCATGCAATGTCATAATGCGGCTGTTTGTTCTAGCGTAGAAGGACTGGGACGTTTCAAATCAAAATTGTAAGAACAATAAGTCTTTGGCCTATACACTATTTACATATTCAAGTACACAGGAGGGGGGGGGGCTATCGCATAAAACTTGTCCAAATGAAACAAAATTTGCAGAAGTTACTTGACGCACTGAAAAATAAAATAATTTTAAACTTTATTTTTTAAAATTAAACTTTAAACTATTAAAATTATTTTAAAAGTAATCTTCAGCAATTACTTAAAGACAGGTTCCTGAGGTGGAGTGTTTTCTGGTGTTTCCGAAGAACCCCCTGGAAAAAGTATTGACATACTTGTATGTAGTAATTATTTCTATATATTCACGTGTGTTTTTCTATTTTTGTTTTGTTGACATTAAATAATATTACATACATTGGATACCCAATGTACATAATTTGTAAAACTCATGTATTTTTCTACTTCTAAATACAAAAATATTATTTGTTTTGGTATTAGACAGAAGCAGGGGAGCCCACATGTAATGCTATGATTATTCCAATCGGATAAATTTTATATATTATGCCTCCTGTCTCCCTTGTATATATAAATAGATAAGTTTATTATTATTATTATTATTTAATTGTAGAACGGAGAACTATGGGGTCTGCAAAATGGTTCCAGTCATCCTCTCATTCTATGTTAGCTCCAACGTGCGAACGTTGTTATTCTTTTATCATACTTCTGTACACTTCAATATATTATTATAAAAAGTTTACCATGTTTTACTGTCTGTTTAGCTCTTACTTGTTTATACATGAAATATCAAAGCTTGAAATCCATGAATCAAAAGAATCACTCATTACAAGCCATAACCGAAAACTTCTAGATCAATCTTGTCTTCTTCTTTTTCTTTAAAAGAAGATATGTGCACCAAACTATAGCAGGTTCACCCTAACAGAACTATAATTTTACTAGGAAAAGAAAAATTGAGAAGTTATTTTTCAGAGCTTTATGAAGAGTAAATTCTGAAGGTTTTGTTTCATTACGACAAATTGTGTAGAGTATGCCCCCTGCCCCTCTTTCTTATGTAAATAGATAAGTTTATTTTTTGGCTTTTAACCATAGCCAGAGACCTATGAATTTTGCAAGCTAGGCTCCAATCGTCCCAGTCATTCTAGACCCAAAAGCCGAAAATTTAACCTAAATCATTTTGACACCAATTGGTAAGTTTGGAGAAGCTTGTGCCCAAATAGAGACATGACAAAATCTTACACTTCCTTTTGTATATAAACGAAGACTTTTGTTGCACAAACTTGCACAAACGAAGCACTAACGATTGATAACATTTTGGCGCCAATCGGTATTTTCGTGCACAAATGTGCATAAAAAGATGTACCTTCAATTGAGTCTATTTTGGCACCAATCGGCGTTAGTGGAGGTGAGGGAGCTGTTGCCTAAACTAGATACGCCAGCATTTCACGCTTCCGGTTAATGATTAGGTAGAACGTGTATGGAGATCCAATTGCAGCTGCCTCCTCGACGTGAGATCTGGGTCAGTTTAACAAAAATAATTTAAAGAAATGGGCTAAGATCTGCGAAGTAATGTTTTCATCTCCAATTTGGACACAAATTCACTCTTGAACAGTGGAGTAAAAGAAAGAAAAAATAACCTTGTGTATAGTTTAAATACAAAAGTGCGTCTCTTTGTAATGCTATTTAAAAAATCAATTTTTCACCATAACTTACTAATTTTAGTTCAAATGCGCAAACTTGCCGTGGGAGACCCGGGTTCGATTCTCGGCGGGAGATCATGTGGTCCGGATTCCACGTTAATCAGTAGGTCCACGTCCTATATAGCCTCGCTGCCGAACGGGACGTTAAACCCAAAATCAACTCAAATGCGCAAACTCTAAATGCACCGTTGTATTAAAAAATTGTCAAACAGCTTAAATAAAGTAAGATCATGCTGTTAGTAGGCGAATAACGTAATCTTTAAAATTTGAGGTTAAAGTAATAGTTGGTGATCGTGGTCATGTTTTTTAAACTGTAGGCCCTACGCATCTTTTCCGCATTATTGGAATTCGATATTCGAAAATTCAGTTTTTTTTTTTTTTTTTTGCACATACAAGTGGACTTCTTATTTAATAATAGACTTCTTATTTAATAATATCCCTATCCTGCCCCTCCTTTGAAGTCGAATTTCCCAAAGTCTTTTTTCAGTAGTACCGTACGTCACAAATGCAAGTTTCTAACTTAAGCAATTTGGTCAATGCCTTGATCAGTTAGTTAGGACTACTATGTATACAGAGAGATTAATACTACATTGCGGTTGCATTGGACAAACAGAAAAGTTGTTAAGTTATCGACCAACATATCTTACACTGCATACTTAAATCAAGGGCTGGCAATGTCGTATTCCCTTACATTATGTTAACTTTGCAATGTTAACCGAGCAGCTTTTGCGGTCAACAACGAGAAGAGAATAAGAATTTTGATTATCGTCCGGTTTTAATCTTAGTTATAAAAATTCAGTTGCATTTTTTGTTATTAAAAATATTTATGTATTTCAACCCCAGGGATAAATATTAGGTTAGATTAAATTAACCATTATTAGATTAATGAAAACTGGATCGGTAAACGCTATTTACTTTCAGTTGTACTAAAGCGTAATACACAATATATGACGTATGCACTAGGAAATGAAACTACGGCTGTGCCTCGAGGTTGCCATGTGGTAAAGGGATGTGGCTAAGTGTTGTTAAGCAGATGAGAGTAAATGGTGAATCGCTTCTTTCGGCATAAGCTAAAGTGAATATTACAAAGATGTGGCAACACCACACCTCTCTCATGTGTAAGCAGCGTTTAAAAAGAACTCTGAGCGCTGCCTTCAAGGACCATCAACACTGTCCCTTAGCATACTTACGAACTCAAACTGGGCTGGTGACAAACTGCTGTATCATTTTCCGATGCTCCACAGTCTCGCTCATAAGCGGGAAGAAAAATCATACTGTATAACTCTGTTCTTAGTTTTACCATCCGCAGTGTGCTAGTCGATTCAGAGCATGAACTATTATGTTATTTTTTTCTTCTTTGAGAAAATAGGCTTCTGTGTATTTCCCGCCCTCTTCTAATACGTCTGTTTATTAAATCTTTTCTAATTAAAAGGCAGTTGATTTTAAAATACTGTAGTAGTATCTATCATCTTTTAAGACAACCTGTCACATTTTTGAATTCGAAAGTTTTTTTCTTAATTCGTTAATAACGGGAACCAGTCATGCTGATTAAAATTGTAGACTTACATGTGTGCGGGTGAGTGATTTTATTCGGAAGAAACAATTGATGGAAGGTAAAAGATTACGCAAGAAGGCGGTGTCCTTTGGTGTTGTTGATGATGTTTTCAAATTTAACTGTGCTTCAATATTCTCAATGACGCGTAGCTTGACCAAAGAGATCTTCCGTGATAGTGATGGCCGATTTAGCACGAGCCATGTCGATCACGTCACTTTTATGTCCAGGATTTTAGTGCTTATTAGTTCTTCTGCATGACCGCCTCCTTTGTGTTGTGTGAAAACATGCGCGTGCTCAATATCCTGTTGCTTTTTGTTCGAAGGCCGTAAGACACTCCTGATGGCTACAAGTGGTTGATCTTTCTCACAGTGTAATATTTAATCAAGATTCAAGATTCAGGTATTGCGATAAAATTGCAGCATTTTTTTTTTTTTAAGTTAAGAAATGTGACGAATAATTACCATGATATACAGAAAATGGTCTCGTTTGACCCGGACGTCGCTAGTTTCCACACATCTTTCTGCCTCCGTAGTCGTAATAGCAAATATTCTAAATACCTTAGAACACCAGTGATTGGTTTCGCTTTTCTTTCCTTGGTATTCGTGCTTTTCATGGATGGTCTCTTTGGGCGAGGGCTACTTTGACCTTTGACAAGAGCAGGATATTCCATTCAGTAAACGTCCTTCACGCGATTATTGGTTATCATGATTTTTCTCTTTCGGGGTTTTGTGTTGTTCAGTACCTGTTAAGTGCAGGTCATTGACATGATGCTTACGTTTTTCTTAAGCAGGAAAGTGACATTGACATCTATGTCAGTCGAATCATGACCTTGCAAAAGTTTCGTAATCTTATAGATGTACTTGCCAAACTACAGGAATTTCCGCAATAATAAATTAATGCCGGCAGAATGTTGAATAGACAATATTTTCTCAAAGTAAGTGATGATCTTTTGCAGTAAAGTCTAGAATACTAAAGTGAACGTCATGTGAATCAGTTTAAGCCACGATTAATAAAATTAGGACATTTTAAACTACATAAAAATCATGTCACACAAAGAAAAACATACAACGTAATGCACTTCATAGAGAAGGTAATTAGTGGTTAATGTTGCCACGAAGCCAGATTTCGGGAATACCCATCTCGAAAGCAAGTGCTGTCTCGTCTCGAAAAGTGTATCTGTTTCTATTTAAAGAGTTATGTATGTTCTCGTATCTTGGCACGAAAATTCTGTCTCGTGAGCTGCACTATGTGTGTGGCTACAGCCCGTCATCAAGCTTTAGTGAAGATAATTTGCATTTTTCTCCAAACCGTGAATTGAAAACAAATGTTCTGAACTAACATGTTTTCCCTGTCTTTCTTCTTCGTAGAGTTCAAGCTACGTGATGTGGTAATGTATTTTTATCTAGTTGTTAATTTTTCTGGATAAATGTCTAAATATATGAACGTGACTATATTTGTGAGTTCGCACCGACTGAACCATCCAACCGATCTCGATCAAATTTTCAACATAGATGAAGTTCGGGCCTGGGATAATTTTTGTCATTTCACTTTAGCGGTGCAACGTAGGGGAAGGGAGAGATATAGAAAAATACATGAAAATGAAAGTAACTACGTTTGAGACTTCGCACCGCTTGAAACACCCGACCGAACTCGATCAAAGTTTTAATATAGATGAGGTTCAAGCCTTGGAGTGCTTTGATCATTTCACTTTGACGGTACAACATTAGGGAAGAGGAGATATTTAGAAATAACCGAAAGTGACACATATTAGTACCGAATCTATAGTTTTCGGGGTTGCTGGGATGAAGAGTGACATTTTCGATGCCGCGTAAATCCAAAATCAGCTTCGCAACATGGGGAAGAGAAGATAAAAATGATCGAAAATGACTGATATTAGTTTCGAATCCATAGTTTTCGGGGTTGGTGGGATAAACAGTGACACTTTCCATGCCTTTTAAATGCAATGTAGAAGACGTTCCATATAAATAACATGGAAAAGATTTTTCAGTTCCCCATAAACCCACTCTACGGTTGGAAATTTTTATTTCTGATGATTCACTTAGGTAACGCTAACGGAAACGTACAAGCATACCGAATGTCAAGTTTTTATTCCACTTCTAAGTACGTAAAACATGAGATTATAGGTCCAAAAAAAGGCCCATTTAAATAACATGGGGAAATTCTTCATTCCCTCTTTAGACCACCTAAAAGTTAAAAATATTCACTTTTGGCAATTTTCCTGTGGTTTTGTCCCAAAAAGCTACAATCATGCCAAATTTAATCATTGTATCCCTACAGGAAGTGCTCAATAATTTGGAGGTGTAAAAGGTGCTCCATATAAATAACATGGGAAAGATTTTTCACTTCCCCATAAAACCACTCTAAAGTTGGAATTTTCTATTTTTATTGATTTGCTTAGATAGTGCTAGCAAAAACGTACAAGCATACCTAATTTCAAGTTTTTATTCCAATTCTAAGTACCTAAAACATGAGATTATAGGTCCGAAAAAAGTCCCACTTAAATAACATGGGGAAATTTTCCATCCCCTCTTTAGAGCCCCTAAAAATTAAAAGTATTCAGTTTCGGCAATATTCCTGTCGGTTAGTTCCGGAAAGCTACAATCATGCCAAATTTAATCATTGCAGGTCTACAGAAAGTGCTCAATAATTTATGTCAGCTCATGTAGTTATATATATATATATATATATATATATATATATATATATATATATATATATATATATATATATATATATATATAGATAGATAGATAGATAGATAGATAGATACAGGATGCTAATGAATTAGACAAACAAACTGACACACTTGCCATTGTTATTGCCTGGGAATACCATGTGTTATATTTCCTGTTACTAACTACACGTGCCTCATATGGCCAAGAAACTTTCCATGTTGGTTATCGCAATGAGCAGGGGTCTCTCCAGAAGTGTCCATGGGTTTCCTCGTGGTTCTCCCATTGTAAAGCATATTTTCATTCCCTCAACTCTTCATATTTCTTTAATTATCCTCCTTTAGCCTAAGAGGCAACACGGTGGAATATTAATTTGTTTCAAACAAATCTAAAAAAGGATAGGTTACTAACTCTTCTCAAGATGCTTACCTTTTTAGTACGACTTTCTCCTCTTTTTGTTACATAACCAGTTTTATTGTTTTTGTGTCATCAGTTCCTATACGTTATAAACAATCTGTTGTTCGCTACATGGGAGGGGGAAAGGGGGTACATGGTAACTCAATGTTAGTGTGCACCTATATGGCAAGGGGTCCTACTTTAGATCTACGACCAAATGAGTTTGTGAAGAACAACATTTTTTTTGTATTTTTTTTTTTTTTTTGGGTGGGAGATACTCCCATTTTCTCGCAAATTCTCATTGGATCAATTCTTCCAAAATCATCACGTATTATTGTCTGTCTCCTTAAGCGCACAGATCAAGACTGTGGGTCATGAACCTGGAGACGTAATGATTTTCCTTAATTTCCTTTCATCCACTGAATTCAGCACCAACTGTAGTTATGCAACCACGCACAGCACACCAAAAATCCTTCGCCATCTTCATTTTTTCAAAATATTGATGTTCTTTCAACGACATTCTGTTACTTGGTGCTACACTGTTCTTTCTGTCATGAATCAAACCCATCTGTCCTAACGGAGTATCCGGGACTCTCCATTTCGTGTGGGGGACTCCCTTGCACCGCCACTGAACGATTCAGAATCATGGATTTTTGAATTGAGCAGATTACAAGTCTAAGACAATAATATACCGCCTCAGCTCAGTAGCTAATAGTTTTGGAGATATTCGTCTCCAAAGTTCATTGTCCCACTGTTTGGGCCAGTCCTGGCTCTGAAACTATGCACTTTTGACCACGGATCCATATGAACTTTTTTCCTTATTTTGATGTGAGTAATCACCTGTTTCAGTTTGTCTGTCTAGTTCATTAATACCCTATATATATATATATGTTTCCAACATTTTCTGAAGCAAAATACAATCGCATTTGGGGTCAAAAACTAATCCCATTCAAAAAGTAATCCTTTGGAACTGCGTCATAGAATAATTTGTTACAAGGACAATGACTCATTACTTTTGCAATGATCAGGTTGAGGCTGTAGTCCACCTAATGTTGCCCAGGAGATGAGGAATTTATTGTCTCGTCTCGAAAACGAGACGAGAAGCTCAGTTTTAAATTTGAAACAAAATGAGAAACTTAACAATCCTTATCTTGTATTAGAGACTCGAATCAAGACAATAATACAGTAAATTTCAAGTCTCGTGGGCAGTACTAGTTCATCCAAGTCTTAGGTCGCAAACACTGTTTTATTGTTGCAAGATTCATAGTATAATTCAAATTGATAACGTGATTGTACGAACATAATGAAAAACATTATCAACGTTTAAGATTATTTATTTATTTATTTATTTATTTATTTATTTATTTGCCATCAACACAACAGGCATAAGCCCAATTATAGTGTTGGTGTATTACATAATACATTTACAATAGTTTTCTTAAACATAGAGTTCATATTGCAGATATCAATTTCTTTGTGTTTGATACATATTTTGTTATAAGTAGAACACATTCTCCAAATTGGTGATTTCAATAATACGTTGGTCCTTGCTTTTTTGCAATAAAACAGACCAGAGTTACTAGCACGAGTTTTAAGTGTCGGGACATGAAAATTTAATGTTGATATGAGATCTGTACAGTTAAATTCGTTTTGTTTGATGTTGTTAGTGGATTACCTCTGATATAGAAGGATTCTGATACTTCTAGGTGAAATTAAGAAAAATGTCAGGGTATTTGTATTTAAATTTACGTAACAAGGCGACTGAAATTTCGAGATAAGACGAAAAAAGCTTTTTCGAGAACCTAGCGAAAAAGATTCTTGGAGAATCGAAATGAGACTTGTACAAAATGTACGAGACGAGACAACCTTATGTCTCGTGTTGTCTCGTGCGCAACTCTAGATCCAATGGTATTTGAGGACAAGGGGCCTGGCCTCCCTCTAGTTACGCTTCACGATTTTGCTATTACTGTAAACATATCTGGTAATGGAGTTTATAACTGGGTCTTGGATTTCACATGATAGTTTGTCAGGATTCGAATCAGGTTTGCTGGCTGGCAAAATCTAGCTGTTTAAAGCAAACTGATGATCTCAGGACCTATGTGTCGCGGATTCGAATCCCACTCAGGGCACTTGTGTTATGAATTGTCCTTTCACTGTTCGTTCCATTATCATTTATTTCTCGTCTCCTTTAGTCTGAAGGGGAGAGCCATTGTGGGGTGTAAAACTCAAAATAAATGGAATTGAATCGGGCCCCCTTTTCTCTTGCATTCTAAACTTGAGTTGAGTCGATTTTGAGTTTAACGTCCCGTTCAGCAGGAGGCTATATGAGACGTGGACCTACTGATTAGCGTGGAATCCGAACCACATGAGCTCCCGCCGGGAATCGAACCCGGGTCTCCCGGCGCGTACGCTAACCGCTTAGCCACGGAGGAGCTCTTGCATTCTAAACTTGGGGATTATAATATTCAAAAGTGAAATTGATTCTTACTGGGAGATAAGGAACTTGAGGAACCGGGGAAGTATTTCGTTCGGCTGATAAACGTTATTGAAATGCAAAGAATAAACGAGTGTTGTTGTTTAGCAACTACGAAATTTTAATTTCACTGGTTCATTTGTTCTTTTCTCATTCCACAACATTACGAAGGCAACGAAGATGCTTCAGGTTCTACTTTTATAGTAGGGTCTAATGTACGAGTTCCGGTGAAGCCATTTTTTGATGTTTACCCATTCAGGTATAGTAATTAGAAAGCTGCGTTAATCAATAGGTAGATAACTTTGGTCTAGAAAGCTATAAATAACGAGACTGGGAATCGATGCACTGACCACACATCACTGTGGTTAGCGTGTGCTGTCTGGCTGGTAGGGAAGTTTAAATTTTATATGCAAGTAAATAATATATATTGTAAAAGACATTTATAAAATAAAAATATTTGACGAAATAGTGTTTGTGTTTTAGAAAATTCGCGGGAAATAGTACATTAGCAATATGTTTTGTTGTAGATTCTAATCTTTTATTTATGGTATGTGTTGAAGCTTTTATCTTAAATTTCGACGTTAAATAAGTGAAAAATTAGCAGGGTAAACGGAAAGTTTTTGATTCTTCTTCTTTTTCTTTAAAGATAGGTATAACAAGAAGGAAGAAATAACAAATAATTTTACGTTGAACGCAATTTAGTCTAGACGTGTTATTGAATGTGGAGGATACTTCGAATTCCCGCTGCAGACAGTACGAAATTTACTCGATTTTCTGTAAGAAAAGTGTTCAAACTACCTTTTTGTGTATTATTATATCCTGTTTCTAGTCATCAGTGACCACCATCTTAATTATACCGATAATAATAACTTACACCACTCTTGTCCATTGATGATGGTGATGGTGGTCTTAAGCGTCCATGGTACCTACTTAAGATTGGTTGGCCATTTAATGATAATAATGGTCAGTTTAATGTACTGTGTGTTTCTGTGTAAAGACTTAGGACTTTGGGGGAGGAAGTAAGGAACAAATGAAGAGCAGAGGAAGAATAATCCAATCCCTTGAGGTCAAAAGCGGTTTGTTCCATCTTGGTAGGTGGGACAGGATATTCCGAACATAATCATTCAGCTTGAGGTGTTATGTATGGCCCGTTGATATTCAATAGCCACTCTTGCTTCATTTTACTTTTTCTTTTCGCTTATTCTGAGATGGTCACGACATAAAGGGCAGAACTAAAGAAAGAAAGAAAGAAAAAAAAAAAAAGTTACCTTGAGGCAATACAGAAGGTAATAGCCTAGTGCTGTGGTGCTACCTCGGAAGCAATTTTCCATTTTTCTTCCCTGTCTTGCTCTTGAAACTGCCTTGTAGGTATTCACACACTTCTGACTACTTCAATAACTACGATAATGTGTGCAGTCCACAATTACATGGTTTATGGAGTGTTTAAACCTCCCAATGACCCAACCTATGGGAGGTGCAGAGCTTTATCGTTTGCCTCAAATACTACTGTTAAAACTTATATGAAGATTGGATGTACTAAAAAAAGGAAGGAGAAAAAGATACTTTGCAAGTTTTTGCTCATTACTTATATGAGTTTGACTACAAGGCTTCTTGTTACACTGAAAGTAATAGTAATTTTTTTTATTGACAAATTATACAACCAAGTTCCTTCGAAACAACCAATTTGAACAATGTTATTAATTACTTCGTGATGCATTATTTCAAATGATTCAATTAACTTTTCATCTGCTTCTTAAGTGATGTTCGTTAGTTGTTATTTCATCAGTATAACGTAACAAAAACAGGACTAGCAATATTCCAAACAATCCATTTGGTGAACGTTATTTTAAACTATTTTAGAGACTCAAACCAGAAACTGAAATTGAAATAAGTTCAGATTTGTTTTATAAAAGACTAGTTTGTCTTCTTCTTACTGCTGTGATCACTCATTTGCCAATTAAATAACTTTTGATTGGATTTAATAATAAAATAACGTGGATTAATTAATCACTCGTGTTAGTAATCGAATAGTTATTTAACGCTAACTTGGTTAAGTAACTAATGCTCAGAGATATGATAGAAACTATGATTCTGGTAGAATGCATGTGATTCGAATCCCACATTAGATTGCACCATATAAAACGATTAGTCCAAAATTCTTAGACAAATTTCATCAAATTTCCATGAGAAGTAAGCTTCTTCTACAGAGATAGATACTTTCGTACATAATGGTTAGGTGCATTTTGTTGTAAATCGTTTTCGTCTTAAACAAATTGATACTTCTTATGAGTTGCAGTGATAAATGATGATACTGTAGGGATTGTACACTCGAAGAAATATATATTTTCTCTTTGGCTGAAGCCTATCTACTCACAAGGAAGGGTCACGCAGTGACTCCGCTAAGATCCGAACGAGACAATTGTGTTTGCATTTGATATGTTATAATAGATGAATTCCCAAGCTATACGTGCCACCGAGCGGAATATCGTGAGTTACAACATGTATTTTGTAATGTAAGAACTACAAAAAATTTACCTGGCATAATAGTTTGAACCGGGTCATTTGTTCGAAAACGGTTGAGTAAGTGGAAAACTCGGCCAACACGTATCCCATCATTTTCAACGACAAACATTTTTGGGGTAAAAACTTTCTTCCAGGGTCCCCCGCAGGGTCCCAGACGGGGTCCAACTCAAAATTTTCAAATGGCAAGGGGGGTTAAGTGGCACATCATTTGAAAGCTGTTGTAAAATGAAAGAAAATGCAGCAAGTCTCGACTCTCTATAACAACCCTGTGCAAAATGGCGATGTGTCAAAGTGTAAACGAAAACTTAATTGAAAAGTCCATGGTCACCCCTATAAATCGGAAACGGTAAGACAAATGTGAAAACAGGAAAGGATATGTGGCATTATTTTCAAAGTACAACGATTAAAGTGAAAACGTCTTGGCCCAGGGTCCCCACATGGTCCCAGGTGGGGTCCAACTAAAAAGTTTCAAATGGCAAGAGAGGTTAAGAAGCTCATCGTTTGAAAGCTGTTGTTAAGTGAAAGAAGACGGAGCGCATCTCGACTTTCTACGACAACCCTGTCCAAAATTGCGGTGGGTCAAAATGTAAACAAAAGCTTAATTGAAAATATATTGCCACCTTGAATCCAGAAGGGCCGCTTCAAACCTATATCGAAAGGATTAGCGTACCAAACTGCTGAAGCTACGAAAACAAATTTGGCATTAATGTTGATTAGTAAGTGACTAAAATATGTAAAATGTTCAAAAACGCAACACCCTGAGTTCAAAATGCCGCACTATGTATCGAACGCATATCCAGCTCACACCACTGGTGTTGGAGAAGCGAACGTTTATGGGTAATAGTAGATATCCACAAAATATCAAAGAGTATAATCTGTAATCCAATGTGGCTGCCAGCGTAAAAAATGAGTTTGTATATAAATATGTTATTTCTTGGAATACTGTGACGAAACCAACAAAGTTTGACGCAGCTCGATGTACTGAAATGACTTACACACGTTTGGTACTACTCGCCAATCCTGCAAATGATTTTTTTTTTTTTTTTTGTATATTTGGTATTGCTTGAAGTATTGCGATCAAACAAACGAATGACATACAAATGTAACCATCACGAATACGTTACAATAGAGCCCCCGACCTACTGGTGCACCAAGTTCTTTCTGTATGAACTACGTATGGCAAAATTAGAAAAATACCCGAAGGTATTCAACTTTTGTTTAGCAGTATGAGTAGGAAATCAGAGTTGTGTGTTCATCGCATATTTGTTTTACTCAAGTAAATAATGTCCAGAGAACCGTGACGAACGTGCATTAAGAACAAAATATATGTGTTGTTACCGAATGAAATAATAGTTGAAGTGAGTCGAAATTCAATTGTTCTTTAATCTTCCTATTATTTCTAAATACATAATAGAGAAAAATAGAGATTTAGATTTCTACTATGAATGACATAGGTTTTAAGCGGCCATCTTGGATTCAAGGTGGCCATAGTTTTTCAATTAAGCTTTTGTTTACATTTTGACCAGCCGCAATTTTGCACAGGGTTGTCGTAGAAAGTCAAGACTTGATCCATCTACTTTCATTTAACAAGATCTTGCAAACGATGAGCTTCTTAACCTCTCTTGCCATTTAAAACTTTTTAGTCGGCCCCCACCTGTGACTCTGTTGGCACCCTGGGACAAGACGCTTTAACTCAAATTGTTGTACTTTGAAAATAATGCCACACTCCCTTTCCTATTTTCATATTTATCTCACCGTTTTCGATTTATAGGGATAACCATGGACTTTTCAATTAAGTTTTTGTTTGCATTTTGACCCGCCGCCATTTTGCGCAGGGTTGTCGTAGAGAGACGAGACTTGCTGCATTTTCTTTAATTTTACAACAGCTTTCAAATGATGTGCTACTTAACCCCCCTTGCCATTTGAACATTTTGAGTTGGACCCCGTCTGGGACCCTGCGGGGGACCCTGGGACAAAGTTTTTACCCCAAAAATGTTTGTCGTTGAAAATGATGGGATACGTATTGTCCGAGTTTTCCATTTACCCAACTGTTTCCGAACAAATGACTCGGTTCAAACTATTCTGCCAGCTTTGTAGCTTTTATATTACAAAATATGTTGTAACTCACGACATTCCGCCCGGTGGCACGCATAACTTTGGGATTCGTCTAATTATAACATATCAAATGCAAACACAATTGTCTCGTTCGGATCTCAGCGGAGCCACTGCGTGACCCTTCCTTGTCAGAATCGTAAATCTACTATTGACAAACCGTTCAACTGTGCAGTTGACCTCTCCACTCCCTTTCTTGCCCAGCACACGAATCATGCACAAGCGTCGAACGCAAACAAACAGAAGGTCAAGAAGTGAAACAAGTAGCTTTTTGTTTGTTTGTGTGTTTTTATGCATGTTCAAAGATATTTTCTGGGCTGAGAACATTACATAGAGTGCTACCCAAAATAAGAAGTGCTAGTTGTTATTTAAAGAAAATATCGTGTTATCTGGTATATGGTATTAATTAACACGGAATCAACAAGCAGGAATTAAACTATTATGTTGAAGTTGACTTTTAGTGTAGTGACCCTTGTCCCCACCGAGACTATGTGAGACAAGATCTGTTGCTTAAAGTGGGATTTGTATCATTATTTGAGTTACTCGAAGCTTAATAAAGTAAATTTGATAAACAACATCCAACGGAAATTAAACCCATGAATACACGTATAGAAGACACTTTGCTATGGAGGAGTACGCGATTTACAGTCAAGAATGAAGTGAAAAAATAAAGAGGAAATTAGAGCCTGTAAGATGATACTGTTTATACATTTTTTAAAGTTTCACATATTCATCTCGAGGCTATCGAGGCTTGGCCCCCGAGACTGAGATGGAGATAAGCATATATTGATTGAGACGATACCCAGACTGAGTCGACTATTTTCAACTCTAGACGAGACCGAGACAGAATTTGTCGATCGAAACGAGACCGAAACTGTATGAAATCACGTCTTGACTCGATATTATCTCTGTGATACAGTATGGGAGTTTTGACCAAAGGTCTTAACGCATGGTCTTTTTACTTTTTTTTATTTGATTTGATTGAATGTAATTGAACGTCTCTCCGCGGAACCGAGATTATACTTAGTACTATTTAGTGGAATCCGAACCACAACTTATGTTTGGATCCTAGGCAAGTAATCAACCTGAAATCCAACCCAGGAGCACGTGTATTGCCAATTTGGTCACGAAGGAGTACTTTTCTCTTGTTTTAAATAACAATATTATGCACTGAATAAAAATTTTTGAATTATTTGAAAATGTACAGATTTATTTAATATTCTGTCTTTGCCAGCAGTAAGTTAATAGTGTATAAACCATAATAAATACAATGAAAACTTTCATAATATGCCGCTTAATTACGGTACTAAATGATTAATAGGGCAGTGAATCACTATTAGACCACTCGTATATCGACCAGATTACAGGGCAGCTGAACGAAGTTACAGTACTGTGAGCAATCCAAGAAAGCCTCGTACTGTATATTCACTCGTGCAAATACCTCTCCAACATGGTGACTGAGTCACACCGTGAATGCACTCAGGTCACTACTGGTCAATGTGTGCTGAACCAAGTTTGCAATACAGTGTGTATTCTTCGCAGATTTGAAGCATGTATCTCGTGAATCGTTTCGTGAATAGTAGACCATTCTTCATGCAGTACAGCACCCAATTCCGTCAACGATAATGAAGGAGGAGTCTACACTATACACTACATATCTACATATATGTTCAATAATATGATATTCAAATCGAGGGATTGAGCGGACTAGAGAAAGTGTTGGAAGTCGTTGCTGACATTCCTAAAATCACACCTAAACAAATCGCTGTGTTTCAGCGCATTATCATGTTGGAAGACTGCGGCAATACATAAACCGGGCTTATTGTTGGAAACAAGGTGAAAAATGACATCGGACCATATTAGTATCTTGCGATTCATGTTTTGTACTTTCAGCACCGTCTTTTTACTATGTTGACTTGGATATGATGGTAAGAAGTTTCGAAATCCGAACTTGATCTCAAGTTTTTAGATTGTGCAATGATTTTTGCAATGAGTTGTACACATTATTTTATTTTTGCAATCCCTCTCATCTAGCTTGGTTTCCATCAACTATTCCAACTCTCTAATGTTTTGCTACGAAATCTGTATTCCGTCATCACCTTGGACACTTTTGCTTTCATACACATAACACATGGCATGCATTTTCACCCCAAACATCTGGCCGTTTAACGTACTTCTAGCTGTCACAACACGCACTAACGCAAGAGCCGCAGTTGGCGAATAGTCAATATCACAATCTCTCAAAAGATTGCGATGTTACAATGCATAGTTATTGTTTTTTCTCTCCCTTTATACGTCATGGTCAATATATTGACTACCATCACCTTTATTTCTGGCATCCTAAACCGCAGTTTCGTACCTCTTAATTCAGATAGCTTCCCAGTTATTTCATATTGGTAGGTCAACACTAACAAATACCAGAATCGAATCTGCACCAAAGGTATATGCGTACGTAGGCGCACCATAAATTTTGTTAAATTTAGCTTCTCTTTTCGGCACCGAGGTTGTATAAAATCGGGACTTACAGTTGGAGTCCGAAGCACAGTAATGCGTACTTCGCAGCACAGTCTGCTTCCAGGAATCAAATTCAGGACCTCGCCCAATGGGCGCAAGCGTTACCCGCTAGATCAATGAAGAGGGCCAATACTTTAAGTTGCAACGAAACTGCTAAAACTATTGAAAATCAATGAATGTTCAGAACTATTAAATATCTATGTCAGTGATGACCAAGTGGTGGCCCGCGAGTATGTTTCATCCGAACAACGTATAAACGTGAAAAATTACTAATTTGTTCCCTTTTAACTCCATGCGTAATAAGAAGGGCGTAGTTGGCTATTATATCTGAATCAAGATTTTACTATGTAAAAATATTTTCTCAAACGTTTCATCAACCACACCTTTCCTGCAAGGTAAGACCGAGTTCGACTGAGGTTGTTTTGGTCGAGTTTTAAGTGAATTTATATTTCAAGGAGTTACTTTCAAACGTTCGTAGCTCAGGCCCTGTTTAGTCTATACATATGAAACAAGAAACAATATGTAGCATAGAGCAAAGACTTAAAAAATGCATGACTTAGGCAGATCCAGCAAACCGTAGCCTAAGGTAGAGGCGAGGAGGGGAGATTTTTCCAAGTTGAGTCAATTGTTATCTCCTGGCCCGCGGCTCGTTATAATTTGATTATCATTCATCACTGTTCTATACTATTATATAAAAGAGTAAAAGATACTAAGATAATCACTTATCAGCGCCCAGACCATATTAGTATAGTTAGAAGTGTGTAATTTGGACAAAATACTCTCTTTGTCACGAAAGAAAGCAATAGGAAAGAATTTTTGGGAATACGTATTCTAAGGTCTTCAATTTGTTTTGCCAAGAAGAGTATACCTCGTGAAGTTCTGAACTTAGGAAGATGAAACTCAGCGTATAAACTTTTCGTTAAAAATAAAATAGCATATAAACTTTCCATGTTTCTGCGTTTTTGAAAATTCCGCTTCTAAAAGAGAGAAAGGAGATCAGTTTTTGTAAGATTCAAATGTCCAAAAACTTCCTTAGAAAATGCCTAATATGAGGATTCGCTTAAATTGGAGGTAAGAAATTCAGTATTTCAGCTCTAAACCAGATATAAGGGAATGCTTGTTTAAGCGTTTTCGAAAATTCAACTCCTAAGGAGGAAATGGACAATTTACATACCTAATATTAAAATTTCCGATTCTCTGTTTAGAAGAATCCAGTATGAGGCTTCGCTTAAGTTGATGTGAAATTAGGTATATTTAAATTCTCTAATTAAAAAAAAAAAAACAAAAAAAAACAGGTTTAGCGTTTTCGAAAATTCTGGTTCAAAAGGGAAAAGGAGGTCAATTTCTAGAACATTAAAAAATTTCCGGTTTTTCTACTCATTGAACTTGATTCTTCCCATGCAAGAGCATTTCTGCTAGTTATTGAGATAATTCTTTGAATATGTTTCCCCCTCCGTCTTGTGTAGTCATCTTGTTGGAAAGGGATGTTCAGCAACAATCAGTTCGTCCATTTCTTGTCTTTCCATTATTCTCATTTGAATACAGTGATACCTGGAATATGTATTATTAGTTCCAGAACCTTATACGCAGTGGTCGAAGTGAGACAGTATGCGGTGGTATGCCATACCGTCTCTGGTTTTTCAGTGATCAAGACAGTATTTAAATAGCCGGTATGTTGAGTCAAAATCTTAATAAAACATACCGCCTCTGCTTGTTTTCCACTTCGAACACTGCCTATACGAGTTCCAAGACAATTTTCCCCTTCAAAATAATATAAACTGAATTAATTTATTCCTTGGTCTAATGAACTTAAATTTTCGAAATGATTTTAATAGTAAATGCACTGGATTTTGAGGTAAAATATTAACAAATAATACTGTCATTCTATTGGAATAAAATTGAACTTTTTAGGACCCATATGGAATACACTAATGTATTATACCCTACAAAAGCCTAAAATTAGCAGCGACAATCACACGATGTGCTTTCACTGAAGCTTCCGACACCAAACCAGCTATAAAGCCTAGGCGCCTACGATTGGTCCAAGCACAGGAAAAAAGTACTGGGCGTTCGGATTCCAAAACAACGTTCGTATTCCGGGGTAAAATTTCCTGGAATTTTTCGCTCGTATTCCAGGTGGTTCGATTTTTGGGGTGTTTGGATTTCGGAGGTAATATGTACTTATATTTTAGTAGAACAAATTATGACTAAATAATATAAGAGTGAAAAGAAATCATTGGAGTCAATCTGACTTCAATTGTAGTAATAGCTACCCCATATAGCGTAGTTGTTAACTCTCTCTCGCTTTTGGTGCGAGCGGTTCCTGGTTTGATTCCCGGTATGAACATTCGGTCAAAAAAGTGTAAAACCATTTTTTTCAGGCCAGCTATTCTGAATGAGGTTTTCCTCATTTACATCAGGCAAATGCCGAGATAGTACTTAACGTAATGGTCCTAGGTCGCTACCTTCCTTCCTAATTCCTTTCATTCTCTCCAATTCCCCAGAAAGTGTAATCGCCAAGGGACGTCGTCCTTCATACGTATAAGGCTAGCATGGCCATAGATGTCGGAAGTCCAGAAATCTAATTTCTAATTCTAATCAAGAATAGTGATAAACTGAAGTGAAAACATGAAAATTAGTATTCGATACAGAGACAAAATGACAATTTTCTTTGTTTTAACATTAATTATAAATCTTTAATATTGATACCTGTATTGCAGTAAGGAAAAGAACTAATTATAAAATGTTATGCATAAGCTATTTTGTTTGAGTGTTTCTTGCTTGTTTGCTTGCTTATTTGCCGATGCACTGCTGGTTTCAGTGTAGGGCTAAAATTTCAGTTATTTTTTTCTCTCTTAGTAGGCAGTGTATAAATTCAGGTTTTTCACTTTTTTTTAAGTTAGTATTGTATTTTATGAACAATAGAATACTGTCTTTTACAATTTATGTGTACTATAAGCATGATAGATCAGCAGTCTGTTAATTAACGTTGGATATTGGATAAATGAGGTTACTGTGATATCACATTAGTCTCGAATGTTTTAAGATGCAGGTTTCAGATATTGTCAGTTATTGATCTCTCCAGCGCATCTTTCTATTCTCTTACTAAATTATCCGACAAGAGCGAAAAGTGTTCGCACTTTAGTAAACCCTTTATTATTTATTGAGGGTAGAGTAGCTGCCACTATTGTATTCATGAAATAGAGGCTTTTAAAATATTTCATTGATATAGTGTGGAGTTAATTCCCGGATAACCTCCTTTTTGATATAATAATGGGTTAAATTTTCATCAATAAATCTTTCAGCTATGGCGATTGGCCATCTACCGGTAAAAATGAAATGTTGAACCTTTCTTGGAAGGCTGATTCAAGGCAGAATTCTTTGAAGGCTTTCGTTTAAATAACAGCGGAATTTTTATCTAATAATTGAGTTCGTGTTCCTTAACCGCAAAAAAAGTTCATACACGCACGTACACACCCAAAATTGGTTTTGAAGAATTCAGCGTAATCAAATTGTGTGTTCGTGTTTCGTTATGTTCCAAAATGTACCAACCAAGTCAAACATTGTAAGCAGAATTTGCATTAGAATGCAAGCTAACATTATTTAAAGAAAAATATTGATTCTGTAGACACACAGAGAATATATTTTGCATGAATCGTTTTTAATTCACTAATATAAATTTGTACATTAGGGTAGTATGATGAAATTATAAGTTACTATGTGTGACGTAAATGTAATCGGTAATACGCATATTGGTTGAAAGTCAGTGTTACTAGGTCACTTTAGTGTGTGTCACATTAATGTGATAAGATGCACTGCGATCCAGTTTCTGGATCAAATGATCCAATATATTTCAATCAAAAATTTTCTGGTATACCTTATATCAGGAGAACCAACCACATATAGTGTATCCAAACCCAAACTATTACGTAACTCAGTATAATGTGCTTATTTCGTAGAAAATACGAAAACGCGATTTAAGGGCCGTTCAATCATATTATGATCCCTGATCCAAAAACTAATTGTTGGCCAAGATCGCAATCTTTTGCTGCATTTTTTTTAGATCATTCCTAAAATTCTTTGCTAAGATCGCAATCTTTTGATGCATTTTTTAATCATTCAGAGTCTAATTTTATGTCTTTCTTTTCTTCTTTTTTCTTTTTTCGTTTTCTTTTTTTTTCTTTTTTTTTTTTGTGAATAAATTTGAGAATACGGTCGTTCCAACCAGAATAACCGTTTAGTTCAGTGTTGTCATTAACCTGAAATTTATTGTGCTTTTTGCAGCAATTAGTTGATTAGAGTTTAGCATTCTGTTCCGTATCGAGGTTATACGAAACGTGGGTCTATAGTTTAAGGTTGAATGTGGATCATCATAATCCGTTTACATTTCAGGACTCTCCCACCGGGAATCAAATTGGGACCCCGTGTACCAGAGGTGCATGCGCTACCCACTACACGAGCGGGGATGGCTTTTTTCCAGCGAAAAGTGATAAGTGAAAGGAAAAACTTCCGTTCCTCAATTTTGCTTTTTTAAGCTCTTCTATTCTAAAGTTCTATTCTATATTCGTATATTCTAAGGTTCTACGCGTATATTGTAAGGTCCTTTCGTAAGTATAAATGTAACAGTATTATTTCAAAACCTGAAAAGGAGTTCACTACACAGTAGAAAATCCAAAACACTACTGAAGAATCAGGTACTTACTGGATTTGTTTCGATGAATCCACTCCGTGTGAATATAGGTATTCTTTTGGCTTATGGACTCAATTTATTTTTTTTTTTTATTTTTTATTTTTTATTTTAAAGATAACTCAAAGTTTTGTGTTTGTAAATTCAAATTCAGAAGTTTACAGATCCAATATTTCTTTCCTCGTATGATTAGAACATTGGTTCTCAACCGATGTGTCGCGACATACTAATGTGTCACGCAGTCCCCTAAAGTGTAACGGGAAATTTTAGAATATACACGTAAAAATCGTCAAGAATTTAATAATAATTAATTAAAATCGAAACAGACTGTATCAGTCAACACCTCCAGCGGCGGCAATAATGCTCAGTGCTACATAGAGCCATTGTAAAAACTAATAGGCTTCACTATTATAATAGATATTATTATTATCTATATATTAAAATGCTAGGTTTATATATTTGTCTCTAAATAAAAGTTTATGTTTGTTTCCAATCCTTTCTTCAGGGAGATCTCGAAAACCACAAGTGGTACACTGGAAGTGTTGAAATTAAAAAAAAAAAAAAAAAGAGTAAAGCACCATATCCTACGGGTTATACGTTCCAACATCATATAATTGTATACGGGAGTAGCATATCTCTCAGGCGTTTGTTTCATGGTCAAATGATAATGAAAAACAAAGGATAACCATTTCTTCAATCTAAGATAAATCTTTATTGTTTGAAGTGTTTTGCCCAATGTTAATTGTGTGTATAATGTATTTGCTTATTACTTAGTGCATGCAAGAAGAAAGAAAACACTGATTAATTAGAAACTCCTTAGCATACCTTTTGATGCACTGAAACATCAGCAGAGTTGCCAATTCAGAGTGTTAATTTATAAAAACTACGATTTCCCTGGTTCCCCCTTACAGAGGCCTCTTCCAATTAGTTATCGGTGGAAATGAAAAATTCTTTTTTCTGCTCCATATTTTGCAAGCTACTCCAACTAAGCAAACTGAAAATTAATGAGAGAACATCCATACGTATGAGTTATGAGTCAATTTACATGTTTTGCAAAAAAAAAAAAAAAGTTTTACATCTTCGGTTACATCTGGCAACACTGGCAACACTGTGTGGTTCCTAGTGTACTTCAATTGTTGCTTCCTAGTTCAAAAGTATATGCATGAACAAGGCTTCATTTTGGCATAACCATTATTTGTGTATCACTTCAGGTTAAAAAGTTCTGCTATTCCAAACTCCGGGTTGCATTGTATATTGGACACACAAAATATTGTTCGACTTCGGTCAACGTGAATGGTGCTTTATGCTACTCAAATAATTTATATATTGGGGATGTAATTTTTGCATACCTCCATCATTTAAATATTTGCCGAAGAACAGCTTGAAAAGAATAAGCTTTGTGATGTATAAACATCATGTGAGTGGGTTTTCTCGAGGTTCTCCCGTTTCCTCCCGCTTTCCCGCTTTCTTGGTTCCACCACTTCATACATTTTCATCACCGTCTCACAAAGTCTCGGAGCATAATCACCAGACGTTAAAAGAAAGCATTTCTTCGGTTTTATTAATATCAGTAGGATTTCTAACTTTCGTTAATAGTTTTCTTTACATTTTATTTGACAATAGTGATTTTCATTGTTTAACGACAGACGTGGAACTAATTGGAAGATGGACAGTATATGTATGTCCTCTTATTATCGTGATTGAACAAGTCTGTTTAAGCTAAGGGGATCTTACAGCCCTTTCTGACCTTTAACAACAAAGGAGTGCGACGGAAAGAAGAGTGGGGAGAAACGAACGATGTACACACGTAATTTGAGAGAGATTTTGTCGACAGATCTAATAAGAGTATAGTGGTCGTTGTTTGCTGATTCAGTTTGCCCACACCAGCTGAGGACACTTTCTCTTCGTGTCTGAAGAAGATGTCAATAAAGATTTAGGGATATTTGTCAAACTGCAGCTGTAGGAAGGGTTGAAGTTTGTTGTACATTTAGTGGCTGGCATCTGGGGTCTTTTTAACAAGCATTTTCAACCTTTCTTCTTAACTTTGTTGAAGCGTATGTGGAATGTTTGTCGTTTCGTTCGAAGCTAAATGAACACATCATCTGCACTTTGCTTCAGGATTTTCTTTTTTTTTATTGTATGGTCTGTGTGTTGTGCGTGTATAAATCTGTTTTCATTCCTTCTTTTATATCGTTTTCCGTTGTTTACCCATGTATGTCATTCAAATTTCATTTTGTATTAGAGAATTAAACAGTTATTTACTGATATACGTATGCCTGTAATTTCTGAAGTTTCATGGATTGAGTTTATGATCACGACTCTGGGACTCACTAAAGAAATAATAAACACTTCTGACCAAAGTATATACACTTGTTTATTAAAAACTAAATTAAGTGTAACGGTTTCGACAACTTAACGTTGTCTTCATCAGACACTAACTGCTGAAAAATTTAGTTTTTAATAAACAAGTGTATATACTCTGGTCAGAAGTGTTTATTATTTCTTAAGTTTATGAATTTTGGAAAGGGGTCGATTTCCGTTCAAAATCTACAGACAATGCCTTCTAATTTTCTCGGTTTATATCAAATTTTCCAGCCATCTTTTCACAAATTATTATTATTATTATTATTATTATTATTATTATTATTATTATTATTATTATTATTATTATTATTATTATTATTATTATTATTATTATTTCAGTTGTGCATGCACGCTTATTTTCAATGACAATACAACACGTCAACTCTCCTTGCTAATCTGATAACTAGCATGCTTGTCTTTGGTACAGGAGCTCCTTGATGGGAGAGCATCGAGCGTTCATATCCCATTTTAAATTGTAGGTGTCGTTCTGTGTAGCCATGTTATTGACAAAGGACGTAAAATACAGATAAGTCAACTAAATATGCCACTATAATACTTGAAAGTAGTTACAACACATTAGTTGGAGATTCTGTTAGCATTGAAGGTAAAATGATCTATCAAAAAATCTATTCAAAGTCAAATTGCCACAGTACTTATTCTTTCTTTTATATTTTAATCTAGCAACCGATGAAAACAAGCAAACGAGTAATTACATGAAAAAAATAAATAAACATATCCGATTGTTGAACACACAAAGTGACAAAACACACGAGAATGCACCAAAGGTAGATCCAGATAGTCTTGTTTGAAGAAACTTTGCCACTCACCTCTTCTGCAAAGATTGCAATCGAGATCTCCCTAGCTTTTTGCTTGCATACGTGCTATAAGCGCGGGACTTTTGTTCGTGTTGTCCATGTTGTTGGAATCTCACGTTAAAGTGTAGATTCACTGTCTCATGTAGTCACAGTGCTGAAAAGAGACGTTAAACTCGTAAGTCAGTCAAACAATCTCTCAAACGTCATAGGATAATTTAATACTTTGGCTTCAAGAGAAGACCTCAGTCGCCCAAATAAGATCCATGTTCGTTTCATTTAGTTTTATTCATTGATAAGAATACTAAAGTTTCCAGAATACTGTGGGTAACCAACTTATTGTATACAATATTGTACGAATAATAACTTGAGTTACAAGAACTCGGGAAGATAGGTAGATGATACACGTGTGTAACTGACACTAAACTGCCTCCTGTCTTTTATCTTCTGGAATCTTGTTCATTAGAGGGTAAATTGACAATCGTAATTGCGTCGCAGCAGATATAACACTGGTGTGTAATTTAATAATGATGTTCATATGCCAGTAATTCGTTGTAGGCTAACTTAAAAGTCTTATAGTATACTATTAACTTAGTACATAAAGGGATGAAATGGCGTAAACTTAATATTATGTCTCTGCATCTCTTAAGTTGGAGATTTTCGTCATTTCTTGTCAAATAACATACAAATACTAATCAATAAGAACATAATCATATCCTTGGCAAGTTAATTACATCGTGGATAGAGTAAAAATTCTAAGAGTTGGTAGACATTGAATAGGTTTTTGAGGAACAGACTGTGAGATTGAACTTTTGATGAAGCTTTCAACACGATATAAGCTGTTCTTATAAGATTGTAAAATTTCATTTTATGTCTGTTCACTTTCAGCAATTACTTGAATTATGTTTCTGACCGAATTGGGTTTCGCGTAACATTTGAATCAGAAACGTTTGGAAGTAGATAATTTTAATCAATTGATTTCTGTTTATGTATGATAACAAAATTTGTTGGAAAACGTTTTTTCGCGATCTGACTTTTACTATGGATGAACCAATCATTTTTCGATTTTATTTTATTGCGCAAGATACTAAGAACACAGCAGACATTATATACTGTATAAAAGCGTATATAACACTTTTCCGTAAACGGAAATGAGAAAGTGAAAAAAGTCCAAAACTAGGTTTTAAGTCCGTTCATGTTATCTGAAAGTATCACATAGAGGAAGAGAAATGAAAGAGAACTTCTTATGAGTTGGAAAAGGACCACTCCCAATCATATTAGCTTGTCGGCTATCCTAATGATACAATAAATGAGATGATTGGTCTTGTAATGGAAGCTGATACAAAATATATGTTTGGGAGTGTCTCATTAGTCTGTTCTGGACCGTACTTCTTTTTATATTCTGTTCGAGTTGCTTAAGTTTCTGGACAACACCATTGATGAAGAAGACAAATTAATTCGACCAACTTCAAAGATGATGTAAGTACCTTCCGCCAATGACTGTTCCTAGGTCATTGTAATTTGATTGTTTATTTTCTTTAGTTAATTTCTTAATCAATCAGTTTGATGTTTTTAGAGTTTCAACTTTCAATGATTCCATCTTAGTTTATTTTTTCGTTGCCTGATTTTCTTTTATATTTGTATGTACTTTACAGTTGAGTAACATAAATTAAACTTAGATGTATTCTCTATTGTAAGTAATTTATTCGGAATTTATAAAATGGTCTTTTGTGGCCAAGTGGGTAGGACTGTGCTTTCCATGCGCGTGGCTCCAAGTTTGGTCCCTGGTGTAATCCTTGTCTCAGATGCAAATACGAGAGTGGAGGGTTTGGATCTCGCTTTAAGGAATAGATTCCATTTCATACAGAGGTTGTTCAATCTACATTTGGCCAATTTTGACGTACCTAAAAATTTAGAAGAATCCATGGCGCCAGGTCCGTAAGTGCTCGATGTGTTTCCCTTAGTTCCTAACAATAGTCCGACAGCGTAATTTCCACTGTAATAGGCTTCTCGGAAGAACTGGGAGGGGAGTCTTGTCCCATTCCCTTTGCACAGCTTTCCACAGTCCTTCTACAGTTGTCACACGCCGTTTTCCCAAAGCCCGCTTCAGCAATCCAAATCCACAATAGTCCATAGGACTTGCATCTGGAGATTTAACAGGTACCTCATTGAAAGGTATCACCTGTATACACTTGCCTCCTCTATCTCCCTCTAGAATGCGAGGGACGATCGTGAGGTATGTGATGAGGCCTTGTCCATGTGAATGCGCACCAGGTTGGCGTCATTTCCGTACATTGTTCGAATCTCATGCTCGGATCGGCCGCATGATCTGCTCCTGAAAATACTGCGAATTTATTTTGCAGTTCTTCGCCACCCTACGAATCTTCAGTTTACCTCGGTAACAGTAGCCAGTAACGACCATGAGCCCTTTTGAAAAGGATTCTTTACAGACACGCGGACCCACCTTCTGAAGTTCTTGGCGCCTTTCTGTCAGTACATGATGTTTCTCGGTTTGCCGCAGTCGGAAAAGTAAATCCATGCTTCATCGAGCGTTACGACGTACATCCACCTTTGTTTTGCCAGATGCCGTTCGTACAGTTACGGGCGTTACACTTTCGTTCCTTTTAGTGGGCATCCGTGAGAAGATGACCGCGAGCTTTCATGACTTTTTCCAGCTTAAGTTGATGGTGTAACGTCCGGCTCATAGTCCCCAAAGACATGTCAAGACGATTAGCCATACACCTTTGTATTGGCGGATTTTCTTGCATTGCCATTTTGCGAAGTTTCCTCTGTATGGTGGAGGTGGCCTTGGTGCATTTCCGCTTCCTAGGCAACTTCGTTGGTTATCCAAATGGTGGAGCTTTGTTGCCCTTGTACTTTTTAATAACATTTTTTATTCCACTTAAAGTGATGTTGCAGCCATTCTTCTTGCACTGTTTTCTAATGACAGAAACACTAAAGTGGGCGTCATAAAGAGCCGCAACATAGCCTTCCCAAAACCGACTTGGTTTGGGCGGCATTTTGGTCACAGAGCGGAAACTTACACACTTGGAAACAAATTTAACACAACATTCAAAACAGTGGTCCTGTTTTGTGCGTTATTGTCGTCTGCGCGGAAAAACAATTCCGTTCCTAAGAAGCCACTGCACAACACTGCAGGACGTCACGAATCAGGTCGGGTAAGTCCATTCTGCCCGGGAGGGGGAAGGAACGAAATCGGCCAAACGTAGGCTGAACAACCTCTGTATAATACCACTCTGAAAGGGACGTTAAACGTCAATCAATCTATCTGAACGACTGTTGAATTAACATGTTTTCAAGGGTTTTATGTGATTTTTTTCGAAATGATTTTCTTTTTGATAGTAAAATGCTAGGTTTATATGTTTGTGGTCAAGAAAAGTTTATATGTTTGTGGCCAATCCTTTCGGCAGAGTTTACGGGGACCATAGTCTCTAGAAAGATGTCGTTTTCACTGATAGATTTCAAAATTTGTGTAGATTGTTTAGTTCTAATTGAATATATTTTTTTTAAAAAAATGGTTGTTATTTCTTTACTACATTTTTTAGGGGTACACTGGGAATGTTGATTATTTTTTTTAAAAAAAGTCACATATCCTACGAGTTATACATTCTAATAGAACACATTCGTATACGGGATTAGTATATCTCTCCGGCGTTTGTTTCATGGTCAAATGATAATGAAAAACGAAGGATAACCATTTCTCCAGTGTAAGATGAATATCTATTGTTGCAGTGTTTTGCCCAACGAACACCATATAGGGAAGACCGGGGTATTCACGAACACTTAAGTTTTGATTATAAATAACTCTTTTGTTTTTAGAGATAAAATAAAGATTTCTTGTATATAGAAAGCTTGGAGTTTTCGCTGTTTACTAAAGTGTAGAGGAAAGTCAAAAGTAACATTTTTCAACAAATCAGTGAGATGTTTTAAAAACGTACCCATGTTCGGGATTACCCCAGTGGTCGGGGTAATCCCGAACATACTGTTTACTTTAAATTTTGCTTTACGAGAAAAGCAAAATGCATTAAAATTATACCGTAATTTCGTATTTAAATCTTTAATAAGAATTATAATTACAAACAACTCAAGTTAATGAGAAACATAACCAGACTTCATCATCTTTGATAATATTACAAATGAAAGCTACGAGGTAATAGGCTAAACAAAATGTATTCTTTTCAAACAATTTCAGAAGTAACGGTGCTTTAAGTAAAATATTCATTATTTTATTATTTATTATTATTATTATTATTATTATTATTATTTATTATTATTATTATTATTATTATTATTATTATTATTATTATTATTATTATTATTATTATTATTATTATTATTATTATTATTATTATTTGTTTGAAATTGTTGAAATCACAGGTATACGCATTAACGTTTTGCTTCCAAAGACAGTCCAATGTTCAAATGCAGTTAATAGGTTGAACAAAATTGGCTAACTGCTAATAGGCGCTACTAGGCTAAATACATTTATAAAACACTTTGTGAATCACACACAGAAAAAAAATCCAGTCTATGATGAAGGATCAGATATCTAAAATAGGGTTACTGATTATGGAATAATGAAGTAGGCTACTAATGACCTAAAATAATATGTATGGGAAACTATTCTAATTATTAAAGCTAATAACGCTTATTACCAAAACATGATCCCAAATCAATTTCGTTAACTTATTACTTACTTTTCAATAATAAGAAACCATTTAACATTTTTTGATAATTTATTTTACACCATCGGGTATTCCGGAACACTCCGGTGTAATGGCAAACATTCTTTCTGGCATTTCCCCATAAGATACCATTTTTGTTGCTACAGTTGAAACTAAGTGTTGACTGCATACAGGCTAGTAAGATTACAAAGAACTACTGCTCAGACATAGGGAAATATATAGCCTTTTCTGTTACAATATAGATAAGATAAGAGCCGACTTACGTTGCCAATACTTTTGAATCAACGTTATTAATAAATCGACAAAAATAACAAAACGTCTCCTTGCTGGCAACACATTCAACTGACTGTCACCAAATTTATGCTACACTTTTTCAGGTCTCTCCGCTAGCATGCAGCAAAATCGTGTATTTTCTAACAAGCTTCTATGGACGTAAACTTGGGTGTTCGGCATTACTCCAGTGTCCGCGAATACCCCGGTTTCCCCTATTACTGATATAATTATTAATTGTGTATGTAATGTATTTCCTTATTACATACCGCATGCAAGAAGAAAGAAAACACTAACCATATATGAATTAGAAACTCCAACCGGAAGTAGGCTCAGATCTTGCAAACAGTGCGAGATATTGAAAACAATAATCGAAAAAAAAATCTCCCCTTTATGATACCCCGTGCCGATTTTTATCAAGAGATCCTTCACTTGTGTCTGTAAAGGGACTTGTACAGATATTAGAAATGTCAAGGAGATTCATGATCATATGTGAATGATGCGCTGTGTAGAGAGCGCAGGTTCAGCTAGTAATGCTTAAAAATATTTAAAGTACTTAATTGGAAATAATTTATGAACTATTGTGTCTATTAAGTTACAGTGTTTAGTCATACTGGTTGAAACTAGTGTTGCCCACGAGAAATGCCTTTCTAAGTTTGAGACGACACGAGAAATTTCACAAGTCTGATGGCCAACACTAGTTCATCCAACTCTTAGATCCCAATTACTATTTAAATGTTACATGATGCACGGCATAAAACCCATAAATTGATAAAGTGGTTGTAAATACAACGAGAGAGCATTTATCAACGTTTTAAGATACGTAAGTCATTACACAATATATTCCAATAGTAAATATGGTTCAAATGATGTTATGTGACAGCGTCCATCGATCCCTGCGGAAGAATTCTGGTAACTTTCAGATCAAAAATTAAGAAAAATTAGGGATAAATTTACTAAACAAGGTGATGTAAACTTTTCGAGGATCGAGGTGAGACGAGAAAAAATTCTTCGAGAATCGAGTCGAAGCTTCTACAAACTCGTCTCGTGGGCAAAATTACGTGTAGCAGTTTCGTGAGACAGGCACAAGCTAACCTCTTGACCATCTCATTGTCGGATTTGCTCAACGCATTAAGTACTGTGTGTATACTCTTCTTTGCTTTGTTTTGGAGAGTACTCTCTTTCTCAGCGGAATGCGAGAAGTGAACCAATTTTTTTGTTTTCAAATGTAGAATCCAAATCATATACATTTCCATAAAATAGAACTCAGATCTCCCACTCTATATGAGAGAATGCTTACGACTTCGCCACGAAGGTTGTGTTTTTAATATCTATGGTCTCGAGTTCGATTCATAATGGGAATAGTAAAAATGATTCGAAGTTAACGACATTAAGGTAAAACATCTATCTAATAATATATCTTTGAAATGCAGGAATAAAGATAAGAACCATACGAAATATTTTATGAATCTAAGATAGTGTCTGCATATTTCAAAGCTGTGATATCAGGACAACTTAATTGGAATGAAGGAGGAAATTGGATACTGAGCTCATTAATTCACTGATCTGTAATTCACTGATCGACCAATGATGGATGCAGATCCGCCATAATAATGAGTTTAAGTTGTTAAATAATGGAGACTATCTCCCAAGATAATTTGTTCTCAGTTATTTACTACATGAATAGTTAAAAATGAAATGGTTCATATAAACTCTACACGAATAATATCCTTTCCATTTAGAAACATTTGTTAGAATTATAACTTTATCTAACATCACAGAATCGCTATGGATGAAGATGTCGGGTTGAAAGTTTTATTAAATACTTCGCAAAGTTCTCTATCATCCTAAAATTTATTGTTGGTATTAGTCATACGGATCTGGGAATCGAAAGTAGAACCCTTTGATTATGAGGCGATATCGCTATCCCTGCCTTTGGTCATTTAATTGCTGCGATCACGAAACCAAAATTTCGCAAGAGAAAAAGAGGCAATGTTTGTGATATATATATGTGTGCGCATGGTTCATCTTTTGATGTTCCGTGAACTGAAGTCTTCCTCGATCGTGGGTGGAATATTTCTATCCTGCAGACGGTACAGCCCAGTCTGCCGTCGTTTCGTATGCAGACGACGGGATAGTGTGCAGGATGGCGTCGTACGAGAGGGAGTGGTATTCTTGTACCTGGAATTGCCTGTCTGGTGAATTGGTCCCGCAAAATAAAGTATCATTTGTCCACATATTTATTGCCTAACACCAGGTTGGCGCCAAAGAGAAAGTAAATATATGCTTGAATAATGTAAAATGTCAATTTGCAGACCGTTAATTTATAAAACAGTTACTTCGCTTCTATGTCATCAGTAATTTTTGTTTTTATGCAAAATTACTTTAAATGGAACACATGCTTCAGATATTACGTTCATCGCCAGAAACAGACTGTGTTGTAATGTACTGCTTAATTTATGTCTCAGAATATCTTAATTATTAGTATTTCTCAATATTCAGATTTCTCTTCATTGTTACTGTATTTAAATTTAGCAATCATTTAGGTTATTCTGAATTCCTACAAACTTGCTATTCAGACTGAGAGGTCTTCTGTAGATTATTTATCGGATAGCAGCATTTTCGAAACTTCAGATTTTATTTAGAAGAAAAGTTTTTATGGTTTGGTTGAGTTTCCTCCAAAGATTGGTATGCAACATGGAATAATCAACACGATTTAAACCAGATTTCTGTTCGTTTAAAGGTAAACGTTTTATCTGTTGAAAGGACTGGGTATCACGGCTTTCTGTGAGATGTCTCATGCTGCTAAATTGCAGTGTAACAACGGACTTCCTTCAGCACTACGAAACAGCTAGCGTTGAGGAGGCAATGAAGAAGCCACTAAAGTTTTGAGGGGACATTCATGTTTAACTTGAAAATCATAACTTATCGATAAAATTACCTTTCATCCCAATATAATAGTTTTTTTTTTAGGTTAGAGTTTAGCATCCCATTAAGCACCAAGGCTATATGAGAATTGAATCTACAGTTTAAAGTGGGATCTAAACCACATGAGTTCTCGCCGGGAATCAAAGTCGAGTCTCCCGCGCCGAAGATGCGTACGCTAAGCGTATGGTCACGGGGGGTATCTGGTTGGTTTGGAGTTTAACGGTCCTTTAAACACCGAGATTATATGATATAAGTTAGCATAGACCTATAGCATAAAATCTGAAGCATGTGGGCTCCCACCGAAAATCAAACCCGGGTCGTCCGCGCAGAAGCTGCGAATGCTAACATTATACTCATTGTTAGGAAGTGGAAAATCTTTAAAGCAAAGGAGTACACTCTTTAACGTTTAAATTAACTTTCCAATCAACGGTCCTAACTACTAGCAGTTAGTAATAATAGTCACTGCCACTTCTTCTCACTGTCAACCTTTATTTGTTTTTTGTTTTCTTCACAACACAAGCCACTATAATTATACAAACATTCCTGTATTCCACGAAATATCCCAATAACCGGGGCATTACATTAATCCACCCGTGGCACTACATTAATCTAATATATTAATTGCCATTCGTAGTTCATCTACCTAAATATTAGTATCTTCAGCCACTTATGGCTCCAATCCAACATATAAACAACTACATCCACTAATGGCTTATATTCCACATACAAATAACTTCAGCCAGTTATGGCTCCATTCCTACAACTCAATTACACATTACCTATATTACATACTAACACCTTTCTTTTGTTCTTGCAATTTCACATCATCTTGTTTCATTTTTCACAAACAACACCTAGTCCGATACCTTTTAAATAATGCTCTTGAATATTCACTAAACCCTAACACTCACGAAAGAGCTCAGTGCAGGTGATAATAAAAAAATAATTGCAATACCTGAAGTGTGCAACGAGTAAGATGTGTGAGATGTTAACACTGACAAGGGAAGAGAGGAAGATTATATATCTAAGTGGAAGATGGTTTATACACCAATCGAAAGCACTAATGACGCCTATTATGAAACTGTATTAAACATTTTCCGAATGCATGTACTGTGCGTGCGAGTTCTATGAATATTCAGGGTGTCCAGAAAGTCCGTTTCCACCCCTAGAAATCGCAAACGGCAAGACAGAAGCCAAAACAAGAAAACACGTGTTTGATCGTTTTAAAAGTACAAGGTATCAAAGCAAAAATTATTGTCCCAGGGCCACCCGCAGGGTCCCAGGCGGGGTCCAACTCAAAAATTGCAAATGGTGACGTAATCAAGTAGCATATCGTTGGAAAGCTGTTGGGAAATGAACGAAGACGAAAAAAGTCTCTACTCTAAAATTACCATGTGCAAAATGGCGGTCGATCAAAATGTCACCAAAAATGTCATTGTAAAATCTATGGATATCCTCATAAATCTGAAATGGTGTGACAGATGTCAAAACAGGGAAACATATGTCATCGTTTCAATAGTAGAAGACTGAAAGTAATAATATTTGTTCAAGGGTCTTCCGCAGGGTCCCAGACGGGGTCCTACTCAAAATTTTCAAATTTCAAAGTGGGTAAAATTTTTCGTCATAGACACCATTCCTCTTCGGCTTGAAACTAAAGGCAATAATAAGGGAAAATGAGTGAAAAACACAAGATAGAAATCAGAGAGAAACATACTTTTTTGTCTTGCTAATGATAACGTAGTTTGGAAACTCCTGCGAGGAAGTCATTACATTAACCTTATAACTCATTAGTAACGATAAATCTAAAATGTTAAAACGTAAACGATGCTGCGTATTAGTAGGTAGACTTGAAACCAACAAATCTGTAATGGACAGCTACGAAAATAAGCAAATTCGTAATAGACTACATATTTGTTCAAGTAAATGGTACTTTTGCATTTTTCAAACTCTTCAGTCAGAATTATTCTTCAGAAAGAGAGAAAGAGAAAAGCATTGTACTTATGCTACGTAAGATTTATTGTAACATACAGATGTGTGACAGGAGTGCCAGCGAAAAGAGAGGAAAGGATACTATAGAAATACGGACCAATATATAATTCTAGAAACGGAAAGTATGAACTGAGACACAGTGCAAAGCTCCTGCAGACCTCTTGGCAGGTTTAGTAGTTACAGCCCACGCCTTTGTTGCACGTAGTTCCAGATTGAGTCCCGGTAGAGAGCCTTAAATTTGAACGCATTACGGTAGTTCGGATTCTACTTTGAACTGTAGGTCCATGTCACTCCATATATTTATTCTTTATTGTATCTTTATATATATATATATATATATATATATATATATATATTTTTTTTTTAAAAATTTTGGGTAGACCCCTGCCTTCGCGGCCTACATGCTAAAGCCACCACTGGTGTTTCGGTTGCCTTTCCATTTCTAATCTCGGATATAACTTTTAATATTCATCCCGAATAATATTAAACGCTTTATCATCCTCACCTACTTTATTTTCTACTTCAACATCTAGGCCACGCGATCTATTCCTACTCTCATGTAAATCTTCAACGTATTCTTCCCTTCTTCATAAGACTCCACTCCTCTCGTTGGCTACCTTTACTCTCTTGCACAATAGTTCTTCCCAAGACATCTCCATTCTGGAGGTCCGAATCTGGGATATTTTACTTCCGGAACTGTATTTCGGGACTATAAAAGTCACACTTTGATCACGCCTGGGACTAATGTCCAAGTTGCCTACCAAGCACTATAATTTCTGGCAACTTAACTCTGTAGAGTTGCTGCTGCCTTCCAAGTCTCCGTCTGGCTACACCATTTAGACCAATGAGCTCCCTCATGGCTAAGCGATTATCGTACACGCCTTTGACGTGAGAGATCCGAGTTCGATTTCCGGCGGGAGTTCATGTGGTTTGGATCCCACGTTAAACTGTTGGTCCACGTCTCATGTAGCCTAGCAGCTGAATGTGACGCTAAACTCACAAATCAAATCCATTTAGACCAATTTGATAGGAGTGGCCTTCTGGTAGCGAACTACAGCCAACATAGCTCTAAATTTTGGTGTAGCGCATAGTCCTTCCCATCTTACACACAGGTGTCTTTGTGAGGGTGGGATTTATCGGGGAAGGCAGACGACCTCGGTCGGTAACCTCAGATGACCTCAGACAGGTCAATATTGACCTTGCTGCCTTGAGCAAGGTAGAAAGGTCAATATTTGTCACTCACTGCTCATCACTGATCTTGATTGACTTCAATGTTTCTGCAGTAGCTTCAGGAAATAGGAAATTGACAAATGAGAAGTGTCTTTAGTAGAAGGGTTTGTCGTAAAGCTTTACGCTCATAATAACTCTCAGGTTATAATAGAAATATTTCTAAGTATCAGAGGAAACCTTTTACAAAGAAGGTATAAAAAATATTGTCTTCGGTTAAAAAAAAGAAAACATTTAAATTAATTTATAGCAGTAGCAATTTTGTGATAATGCTACGTAGGAGTCATACATCTGTTGATAGAAGTTAATATTCCAAGTTTATAGGTAGCAACCACCAACTGTAAAAATATCCATAAATTTGTCGTGCGTAAAATTTACATAACAGCGAGGAGACCAAAACCGGTTTTCATATGGTGTGCCCAGTTTGCAAGCGCCAATATGTCAGACTCATTTTGGTTAGGGTTCTCACAAAATTAATGGGAATGGTTACAAAGCGTATACAAATTTGTTATATAATTGAGGAAGATAGAATTAAGATTATAGATTTGGTGAACATAAAATATATTTTATGTGCTTAGTCCCGTGGAGGACTATGAATGTCGAATAATATCCTTGGAAAATCAGCAGTAAACAGTATATGTGACAAGAAACACTTCTATAAAATGTGTCATATAAGAAAAGGATCTTATATTTTTTTCGATAGAAGCTTTAAACATCGTGTTTCTTTCAAATTACGTGTTTCAAAATTAATATAAGAATAGCTTGTGTTTCTTAAAATTTACGAAAATTTGCAAGGAGACATGTTTATATGCCTATAACAAAATAAGTATATTGAGAAGGAAAGTCATTACTTTCGATGCCTCGATGAAATAATGTACTGCTATGGTGGAAACTACAGAAAGGCGAAAACAATTCAATAGCTGCTGAAAAGTTAAAGTAAATCTCAAATTTTATATAAAATGTGTTGATTAATTTCTTCTTAAATACATATTTAGTTATTACTTCAAGTTTATAATTGTTTCTTTGAATGAATTTACCGAAACGGATCTGACAGGTACCAGGCCACTATGGATGTTAAGTCTTGAATATGGATCATCTGCACGTAATAACAGCTGGCTTGTGAAGTTAGGTAATCTAACCGCCGCACACAAACAGTGAGCGATGTGGATGATCTCAGGTGACCAGTGGAAGCGAAACACTATTATATCCTGAAGAATTTATTATTTTGTGATTTGAAAAACCTTGCTGAACGGTTTCTCTGTTTTCCAGGTGAGGATTTATTTTTACCCTTGAGGTTACGTTTTCCAGTTGTGTAGGTAAAATATGACAAGCATAAAGAATGTGCGAAGCTATATTTGAGTGATGCTATAAATTAAAAAAAAAAAAAAAATGCTTCAGGAAAGACTTCAGCACCATCATCAAGAGAAATCTTTATTTCAGACAACTTCATGTTCATTTTATACCTCACAAACCTCCAGCCTAGACATTGTGAAGAAATTTCAGAGCGAAAACTTACAATTTGGCTTGCAGTAATTAAATGGGAGAAAAAAGAAAGTATTGCAAACTACAAAATTATAATCTAAAGGTGATTGATTGCCCTTTGTCTGCGTATTATTCAATGCTGTATATATTGTAGATTTCTTTGACACTTTATATATACATTTTAAGTGAAACTTTAACTAGAGTGCCCGTTTTCTTTTATACTTATTATTATTAATCCTCATCGCACACAGGGTGTGTGGGGAACCCCAGCGGATGTGTTCTTTAGTAGTTTTTCTCTGTCTATATTAATAGTAATAGGAATATAGAAATATTCAAGCATGTACTTAACATTAACACTTCTATTATTTCTAAAATAAAAGATTTGGGACCTAATCTCTATTTTGTGATCAAAAAATTTAATGTATATGCATAGGGTTAATATTCAAAATAACGGAATAGAGAAAACAGTATCGAGATTTGGAGAATAATGAGCTCTCATGACGAGAAACTACTGTTGAAATAAATGTTGTGAATGGACGAATTAATCTGTGATAAAAGAAAAAAATATTACATGGTTCGTTATGATCTCTAATGTTTATGTCTTCCTCTCATGTCGCAAGTTGTTAAAAAAAAAGAAAGAAAAATAAATTAAATTGTGGTTATCATTGTTGTAAAGCATCGTGTAATTAAGCTTAATTTTATATATAATGAGGCATCCCAGAAAGAATGTAGTAGAGGTCATCCTCGACATGCAACATGTCCACAAACAGCATCTGAATATACTTTGCAAATAATTAGAAATTGTCGCTGATAAAAGATTAGAAAATTAAAGAAAAAATTGAAGTCCTTTTATTTTTGTTAGCATTTGTTTAGCACGTTAATAAAGGTTTTACCATGTATAAAATTTTAGCAAAAAATTCTACGAAATGCAAAACATGGCAGAAAAGGAAACAATACATTCATCTGCATTGTTACCAATGAGGACGACAAACTTTTTTTTTTTTATTCCTATCTCATTATTCCAACTATCATAAGCCTGACTGTATGATCGATAAGACATCAATCAAACGAATTGCATGATTCATTGTAAACTAGTGCTTCCTGTACCTTCTCTTCTTCTACTTCTGTATTTGATACAGATCCATTCTTTCCTGTCACCATTCCTTTTATCTTTATAGCGTTTATTTTCATCCGTTATTCTTCGCAAACTTTCCTAAAGTTCTTTAATATTTTAGCTTTCTTTTCAGATTCCATAGCATGTCCAATGTCTGCAAACCGTATATTCCTAGTGTTTGTACCTACCACTGAATTACTATTTTCTTTATACATAATTTTCATCAGTCTCTCTTTTAGAGAGTCTATTAAATAACGTTACAACATTCCTGTTGAATTCTTCTCCCAATTGCAATATTCTATGTCTTTTCTTCTCCCATTTTGATACCGGTACTTTCTTTTTCATACATACGTTTCTTATGAGTCTTCGATCCTTCCATTCCAACTAAATCTTCTTTAGAACTTTCATGAAACTCCCCCTCTTCAACTTCATTTCATCTTTTTCTTTCATATACGCTACTTGTCTGTTCAGTATTCCAGTCATTACTTTAGCTGCATGTTATATAAAACTAGTAGTTTTTACATCTTTCGGGTTCGATTTTTTGGCCAAGCAACACCATTGTCCCTTCAAAAAGTTTCCTTACATAGTCGAAACATATTTTTCTAGCCGTTTTCTCCAATATTATTAATGAATTTGATTGGTAAGTGATCTTTTCCGGTTGCTGGCTTTCCATTCCTAATCTCGGATATAGTTTTCCAAATTCATCTCGAAGTGTCGTGAATCCTTTCTCATTCTCACATAATATATTTTTTTTTTATCTTCAGCATCTAGTGTACTCGGTCTATGTTTATTCTCTTACAAGCCCTCAATACATTCTTTCAATTTCTCAAGAATTCATTACGCTCGCTGACTACCTTCCCATTCTATTTTTTTTTTTTTTTGAAAACGTAAAGAAAAATAAATAAATAAATAATTTATTCGATGATAGAATCGTCACAAAGCTGTAATTTTCAGTTCCTATGTGAACAGTTTACTCTGTTTCATTGGAATTTAGATATTATAATAAAGAACCGGCAAACCTATTTTTCTAATTTTGACTCTTACAAAGCAAACACGGATTTGTTGATATTTTCTTAGATACTGTTAGCAACTTAAATTAAAAAAAAAAAAGTACAAATATCATTAAACATTTTTCTTTGTTGAGATTCTCGTACCGTTAGTGACATAGATTTGCAGTCGATTTCTGGTGGAAATACATGTGAGAGGGATCTGATATAGCCTCGTTACTGAAAAAAATACATTAAACTTCTAGGATACTTTGATGATAAGATGAGGAAGAAGAATGCATGTGGTAATGGGTAGGTCTTTAAAAGTACTTTATGTTGCTTAGAATTAAGAGAGCGACACTGTTCATTTGCAATACATAATAGAGTAGCAAAACAAATTTTAAATACGCATATTGTCTACCAGAAAATTCTAGTGTGTCGTCGTTAAAATGCGAAACATCACATATCCAATGTTGACGACTTTTAGATATTGGTATTAAATAATGCAGACTGTGAGGAATATGTGCCAAATTTATCGATCCTTCTTTTATCATATTTATAACTTTAATTGTCGGTAAATAATTGATTATAGATAGTGGTATATGAGTCTTTAGAAAATGTTCATTGATTCCTGAAAATTAAGGAAACTAAGAAATACGAGATGGTGTATTTTAAACGACTATAGGTCTGTACCTAATAATTGCGGGAATTGGGGTTCTGATACTTGAACTTCCTGTATAAAATTCATTTTACAGAAACTGGTGTCTCTGAAACATAAATCTTTGGATAAAACCTATGTAAGTTTGTGTGACATTCCTTGATGGATTCCGTAGTTTCCGAGGTAGATAAACTCAGAATTATTTTTCCCACTTTTTTTTTCACAACTTATAACACAAACTACACATTTTCCATCCCACTTTTAAATTAGGCATTTTTTTCTTGCATGTTATATAGGGTTAGAAGTCTTTAACGCAGGAGTCCCGGGTTCGATTCCCGGCGAGAGTTCATCTGGTTGGGATATCAGCTTAAGCAGTAGGTTCATGTCTCATGTAGTCTCACTGCTGAACGGAACGTAAAACTAATAAACAAAGAAAAAAGTTCTTGTTTGTTTTAAAGTTTTTAAAATCAGTTAGTTCTTCTTAAGTTTTCAGCGAACATAAAAGTTCGTTACTGAATTCCCTATGTTTCTGTGTATGTGTATGTTATGTGCGAATTTTTCAGCTTTGGGCCTTCCATTTGATAGAGCATCAAAAACTATCTGAAAGAAGTGATGGAATTTTTCGCGTCACTCTTACTGTTCCCGAGATATTGGCCAAAAAAGTTCCGATTTTGGGAGATTTAGTGAGAGATATCTTGGGAACCATAAGATAGATAATATTGGTGTTGATCAATACTTGAGAGGATGGTCAAAAGTTCGGTACCAAATAGTTATATCTGCATTTTCAGTATATATACGGTGATAAAAAGTGACAGTTCAATATATTTGTAGCTAATTCAAAGATCCCCTAATACGCAGGTTCCTAATATATAAGTGTGCTATCAGTTTAATCAAATTCATATGAATTTCGAAAAAAATAAATTATTTTTAAGTTCGTTCTGGCAACTGTTTTTCTTCTAATGATATACTTCATTGAACACCTACAACATTGTGGGACACGCTTACGAATAATTAGGTTAGAATTGAATATAGTTTCTGTAGTTGCAGACATTGCCTGGAACAATCTTTCTCAAAATTGATTTTAGCTTATTATCAAAGCCTTCATTGTAAAAACAAAATGCCGTATAGTCTTGACTTGTATAATTTAAGGTCAAGATGGTGGTCTTGTGGATGGTGTATAATTTATTTTTAAATTCTAAAATTTCGCGACATACCGGTTGGGAAAAACCTGCTTTAGACAATAGTATATTTCTTTTCCGAGTCCGCCATTTTTCACCACCCTAAATGTTCCATTCAATTTTCACTTTTTGGAACACCATGTGCATTGGTTTGTCAAAAGAAACGAAATCTTTTGAGAGAACATCCCTTTATTTTCTGTGTAACATCACATAAAGGCGGTACTAAGAAAAATAATAATAATATTTGAACATTCTCTTATTCGCTGCATTTTACTTTACGTAATTTTTTGTTTATTCTCAAAGAGGACGGAATTAAAAAAGACACTTCTTGATATTTGTAATATCATCATCATTATCATGATTAAACAGGCGCTCTGTTCTGACACTTTTGAAAACTATGGTATCGCTATGATGTTTGGAATCATGTCATCATAGCAGGAGGTTACATTGAAAGAATGTAGTCTAGTATCACTAGAATTATCATTTCGGTATTCAATTATAACGCTTTGTGTTGCCACTACAAGGAAAACGTAGAAGAAGCCCTTATAATTCCCTTCCTGTGTATTTTGTGGATTAAGTTAAATTTAACTGTCAAAGTATGTCAAAGCGATTTTGTTTTTACCTGAGTTAGGATAAATTGACTGCTGAGATATTTTTCTTACGTTAATCTCGTTAGAGCAAAGAGAAAGGAAAATAGAACTTTTGTGTGTATGTTAGGTGGGGAATGATGTTGGCATTCTAACTTTCTTACCAGTTTGTGGTGAATTCATGTTAGGAGAAATGTCGGTAATTGTATTTGCGGCGCATATCCACGTTGTTAATATGCATTCGTAAATGCGGTATTTTCAATTCTTGTATGATAACTTGAATAATCGATTGGGCTCTAGAAGGATTTTTTTTTTTTTTTTTTTTAAAGGGAGGAGCGTAGAAAAGAGGGAGAGAGAAGAGCGTTCCTCTATATTGCTGCACGTAATTGAAATCCTGATTTATCTGCTAGGTGCCGTGACTCCAATTTTCTAGGTTTAAAATTTATATTTCCTCCTTCATGGGCCATTTACTAGTGCGTTTTTGTCACTGCTATTCTTTTCTTTCTTTCTTTGCATTATTTTCAAATGCTTTGTTTTATGCGCGTTGCGGTATATTTTGTTGAAAACAACCATCTTCGTTGGAGCAAGCTTTATATTTGAGTATGGTGGCTGCAAAATGTTAGTTTTTTCTTATATATATATATATATAGTGTGCTAAACTCCCACAGTTGAAGTAGGATTACCCTTTTCTTTCTTTCTTTTTCTGTTTTTATATATGAAAGTCATATAATTGTTTATGTATTATGGCGTTATTATCTGATATATATGAGAAGAAATTCTGACACTGAATGACTGATTGATCAACGCCTAAAGCCAAACTACTTAAACTAAAAACTTGAAATTTAGACAGTGCATAGGACTTGTGACGTAAGGTATCACTAAGGAAGAATTTTTGAAAATTTACGTAAAAGGGAGGAGAGGAACGAGGATTGCAGTTATAATAGGATATTTATATCTTTCATTCCTTTAAGGTTAGAGCCATAAAATTTAGTGTTTGAATGATTGTTTATTAAAATAAATACATGTTATAAACCTTTTTAAATATTTAACCTAGAATGGAAATAAAAGACGTGAGGGTGATTCACTAAGATGTCCATTCAAGGCGTTCGAATTTTGCGCTTGACTTCTCAAGTTCAAACGAACTCTGTGAATGGTGCAGAAGAAAGAACACAAAATATTGCCCACAGTAACACATGGGGGCATTATGATACATTGAAGATAACATAAATCGGTATACGGACAAAATCTTGCGGCCGAAAACCTCGCGTGACCAAAACTTCGCCTCCCAAAATCTCGCGTGGTCAAAACCTCGCGGGCTAAAATCTCGCCGGGCGAAAAACCTCGCGTGGCCAAAACCTCGCCGCCGAAAATCTCGCGTGATCAAAACCCGTGAGCCAAAATCTCGTCTGTTCAAAACCTCGCCGTCAAAATCCTCGCAGACCAAAATCTCGCTTGGCCAAAAATGTGCGGAATGAAACCTTTCCTTAAAATTTACCCAATGAGTTTTTTAATATGCAATTCCGTACTACAAACAACAACAACAACAATAATAATAATAATAATAATAATAATAATATAGAAAACATCGTGTGTGGGGGGGCTTTCTTGGGGTATTCCCGTTTTTTTTTTTCATTTTCTTCATTCCATCATTTCCTTCATCTTGATCATCTACGTCTTCTTTAACGTACAGGACATAATCGAGAGACGTAAAAACTTATATATTATTTCATACTTTCATAAATATTATTCGATTTTGTTAGATTTCCTAAGGTCACCGTCAAACTGAAATAAAAACCATCCCAGACTCAAACGCCGTCTATATTGAAAATTTGATCGAGACAGGTCGGGTGGTTCAAGAGTTATTAAGTCACAAACGCAGCCAATTTATTTTTTATGTATTTCTATATGTTTCCCCCTTTCCCTCCGCCTTCCCGTCAAAGTGAAATGATAAAAACCATCCCAGGCGGTAACCTGATCTGTCTGGCAAATACGATCGAGGTTGGTCTCTTGGTTCAAGAGTTATTAAGTTTTATTTATTTTTATATATCTCCCCTTCACTTCATTATGCCGTCAAATTGAAATTACAAAAGACATCCAGGCCCGAGCCTCATCTATGTTGAAAATTTGATCCATATCGCTCGGGTGGGTCAAGAGGTATGATGTCACAAACATAGTAATTTTCATTTTTATATATACAGATTTTCAAAGCACCCGTTAAAACATTTTCTTGTCATTATTTTAATGCAATTATGTGTTAATACAATATATATGCATATAGCAATATATGGAACATTCTACATCGTAGAAATCGTCGTGACGAGGTTTTATACTGACGACATTTCTTCCCAGGCAAGATTACGTCCCGCGTAGTTTAGACCAGGTGAGATTCTGTGTCCAGAGATCAGGACCTCGAGGTTTTGGCAGGCGAGGTTTTGGCCTGGCGAGATTTTGTCCCGTGAGGTTTTGGGCGGCGAGGTTTTGGCCAGGCGAGGTTTTGGGCCGCGAGGTTTTGTACCCAAACCATATAAATCAAGCTCTCAAACTGTGTGATGCCAAACTGTGAGTATAATTGTTTAGCTCAAAAGTCAGCCAAGTTACTATTCTTATAAACTAAAGTGACTATTTTCGGACTTATTATCCTTGACCTATGCAAAGTTTAATAAATTTATTGATAACCTGTAAATATATCTTTAATTCCTTTGAATTTAATTTTCCTTTTGAATTGTTTAGTTTAGGTAGCATTTGTTTATATAATGAAATGATCAATTCTTCTTAAATAAAACATGCACCAATGTGGCGTAGTGATTAATACTTAGTTGTCATTAGATCGATCATTAAGGTCAAGCACGCTTTGACCAGAGGACAGGACAGCCGAGCCGAAATACAGTACTGTGACAAATCCGTCAAAACTTTGTACCACATATTCATTCGAATATGTGCTACACAAAGGTCTCTCCATCGTTATGATTGGGACATACGATAAATGTACTCAGGCTTTTCTATGTATCTTACCCACTCTCTGTCTCGATTTGACTGTGCTTCTTCCGATCAGTGTGCGACCGGTCTTAGGTTCGAGTCCTCTTGCTCAGTTTGCAATCTTGGATGCACATGCTGTTCAATTTTCTTTAGTATAGACAGGGCCGGATTTAGCATTTTGGCGCCCCTAGGCCCAATAATTTTTTCCGCCCTCTAGTCTGGTTAAAGTTACTTTCCTAAAAACCTTTATTAAAAAAATATATCAGGCTTATATGTTAATTGCTTAAACACCACTCCACGATGCAATTTTGTCATTGCAAGTTTTTTGAGGAATTTACTTGGTTCTGGGCTTAACAAAATACAGTTAATGTATTAACGAAAGATTGGTGAATAACTTTGGTTTTGTTCAATTTAGCCATTTGGGCAAATGAAAGATAACTCTGTAATACATTATAAAATAGTTTTAATCTCAGAAACACAGCTTACGTGAAGTATTTTTATAACGTGACACAAAACCTTCAAAATCAGAATGCTTTATTAGCCTGGTTTTTTTAATCAATTAAAAAAAATATGTTATGGCTATTTATTTTTATTTCTAGATATTTTTTAATTTGTTTCTCTCGGCCGTGCGCCCCCTGAGAGCTTGCGCCCATAGGCCCGGGCCTACTGGGCCCACTGGGAAATCCGGCCCTGGGTATAGACGCTTATAGCAATGGTATTCAACCTTTTTTCTTCGCATACTCATAACTAGAGACCAGATGTCAGGCAAAATGCCTATTCTTTAATATTAAAGATATGATAGAAAAATAACCTTGTAAAGTTTATATGAGGGATTATATTTTCAATTTGTCAATTTTATTTTGCCTATTTCGCCTCTTTCTGCCTAAATAATTGCTTTAGTGCCTAATGTTGCCTATTCTGTACATTTTCTTCAAAATAAGACTTTATTGAGAAAAATATTTAGATTATAATTTAGAATTTCAAGAAAGGATTTTGCCTCTTCCGAGAAATATATGTGCTGTTTGTAGTGATAAGATACCGTAAAACTTTGGACTGCTATGTGCACTCATAAAGTACTATAAAACTCTAGACTGCTGTGTGTACTGATAAAGTGTATAAAATTTGGACTGCTATGTGTAGTTATAAAGTGCTGTATAGAGTGAATTTACAAAATATACATGTAATAGTTATCAAGCTTCGTTTTTATATATGCAGTAAAATTAGATATTAACAAACAGGTATGTTTCTATATTCTTTAAACATTATCTATGATTTGAATTTATTTTTTAATTGTATTGAGTAGTTATCTTCATTACTTCGTTACATTTTAGTGCCTATTTCTTTTAAAATTTTAAATGCCTATTTGCCTACCTATTCTCCAGGTTTTTAATGCCTAAACATCCGGTCTCTACTCATAACAATGCTTTTCCATTCAAGCGTGTATTTGTATACCCAGATTTAAGCCATTCTCAATTCAGATTATAGGTAACTACCAAAAATAAATTATCAAATTCATTTTTAATCATTAAGTCACTCTCCTTTACTATAAACGGTAGAAGGGTAGGTAGGTAGGTTAGGGAGGTAGGGAGTGCTTTATGCCTGTAGCCAAACTCCCTCTATAAAAATTGTTGCGCGAGTACGTTAGGATTCTGAAACATGCATTTTTTAATATCGCACATATTAGTTCCTAAGTGAAGTCTTGACCCGACTACGATAGATCTGGTAGTTTTGGAACTATGGACCTTTAAATTTAACTTTTTCATGTTGTCCGTAGCCTATAACTCCGAAAGGAAGCATTTGTGCACCCAGATTGGTCTATACTTTTTGTCTTATCTTGGTGTCGGAATCACCTTCCAAACGTTGTCGGTGTTGTGGAACACCCTGTATATGGGCCGATGGACTGAATATTATAGAGAATTTTTAATGCATTATTTGATAGAGAAGTTATCTCTTTAATTTATATCTTGTGTAAAATAAAGATGCAAAACAGTGCTGTTGATTATTGGTTCTTAACGCAGCATTTGGTTTCATGTCTCCGAATGTGACTTTCTTGACGCTAATGCAATTTTGTTTTAACCGCACACTAAGCATGCAATCGAAACATCGTGTTGTTTGATTTAATAAATACAATCCTTTTAAATATAGACGCGTCAAGTACGTAAATTTATGAGATGTTCTTTTCTGTTAGCGAGCTGGAAGAGACGACTGGCTATAATTCACTTGATCTGTGACAAGCTGTAAGCCATTTGATATGTACGCTGCTCCTGCAGCAGGTACCAAAATAAAGATAACTACTAATATTAAAGCTGTTCGAATTCGGTTTCCGATTGATATTAATGGTGAAGCAGAGTGGTGATGAACAGCCTGTCTTAGTGTCTAGAATGGGAAAATGCGCTATTGCCTCTTGCGTATGTATTTTTCTCTGACGTTTATTGGGCACGTCCCATTACCACTCAATAGCCATGGAGCTATAAAACTTGTATATAGTCCACCTGACCCTAAATAAGTGATATATTCTGAGTAGATGCATCACGCAAAAACATCTCGGATTTACTTTGTAAAGTTTTGCAATATGTGATTTAAAACAGAGGTAATGTATAAGTTATAATGAAACAAACATAAGCCCACAGTAGTATATAGACCACACTTTTATCGTAATTTTTACGTGCTTCTCGTTGGTTTCTTATTTTATACAGACATATATTCTGTGTGTATGTGTGTGTATGCTTTATGTTTAAAGAACAAAGCTAGGCAACATTTTATGTGATTGGTATTTTTTTGCCTATGTATTTTAGTAAGAAATATTGTGTGTAATACTAAGCAGTCATTTGTACTGTTTCTATATATATTCTCAGAGTACACTATGTGATCAAAAGTATCCGGACACCCCCTCAAAACACACGTTTTTCATATTAGGTGCATTGTGCTGCCACCTACTGCCAGGTACTCATTATCAGCGCCCTCAGTAGTCATTAGACATCGTGAGAAAGAAGAATGGGGCTCTCCGCGGAACTCACGGAATTCGAACGCGGTCAGGTGATTTGGGTGTCACTGTGTGAGAAATCTGTACGCGAGATTTCCACACTCCTAAACATCCCTAGGTCCACTGTATCTGATATGATAGTGAAGTGGAAACGTGGAGGGACACGTACACCACAAAAGCGTACAGGCCGACCTCGTCTGTTGACTGACAGAGACCGTCGACAGTTGAAGAGGGCCGTAAAGTGTAATAGCCAGACATAGATCCAGACCACCACACAGGAATTCCAAACTGCATCAGAATCTACTCCAAGTATTATGACAGTTAGGCGTGAGGTGAGAAAACTTGGATTTCATGGTCGAGTGGCTGCTCATAAGCCACACATCACGCAGGTAAATGCCAAACGACGCCTCGCTTGGTGTAAGGAGCGTAAACATTGGGCGATTGAACAGTGGAAAATCGTTGTGTGGAGTGACGAATCACGGTACAGAATGTGGCGATCCGATGGCAGGGTGTGGGTATGGCGAATGCCCGGTGAATGTCATCGGTCAGCATGTGTAGTGCCAATAGTAAAATTCGGAGGTGGTGGTGTTATGGTATGGTCGTGTTTTTCTTTGAGGGGGCTTGCACTCCTTGTTGTTTTGCGTGGCACTCTCACAGTGCAGGCCCACATTGATGTTTTAAGCACCTTCTTGCTTCCCACTGTTGAAGAGCAATTCGGGGATGGCGATTGCATCTTTCTACACGATCGAGCACCTGTTCACACTGCATGGCCTGTGGCGGAGTGGTTACACAACCATAACATCCCTGGATTGTCCTGCACAGAATCCTGACTTGAATCATATAGAACACCTTTGGGATGTTTTGGAACGCCGACTTCGTACCAGGCCTCACCGACCTACATCGATACCTCTCCTCAGTTCAGCACTCGGTGAAGAATGGGCTGCCATTCCCCAAGAAACCCTCCAGCGCCTGACTAAAAGTATGTCTGCGAGAGTGAAAGATGTCATGAAGACTAAGGGTGGGCCAACACCATATTGAATTCCAACAGTACCGATGAAGGGCGCCACGAACTTGTAAGTCGTTTTCAGCCAGATGTCCGGATACTTTTGATCACATAGTGTATTATATAGTATTTGGAAGTCCAATTTTAATAGTAATATGTAGAAACGGAATGAAAGTAATCAATTAACTTCTGTAATGTGGATTTCAACACAAGTTAATGCGTTGTAGAGTTCATGCAAAACTACGAGATAAGTACAGATCTTCAAATACTAAAAGATTCGGTGTTCTAAAGAAATACAAAGTAAATAACTGTTGTTATTACTGAAGTAGTTTCTTAACAACGATCTGGGTGCAACGTGAACCTATTCACTGTGTTTCCTTTACCCACATTTACAATACTAATGCAACTGGGTAAAACTATATATCATAAATTTGTCAGTTTTTGTCCCACATTGTTGTGTAAACCATTGAAGAAAGTTGGTATGAGGAGAGGTGATGGTTTGTATTATAGTGGTAGGTTTTCAAATAGCACGCGTTTGGATACTGTTCGGAGTTTCTAGTGTATCGACTGTGAAAATATCAGTGTCAAAATCAGTTGACATGGGGACGCATTGTGCGAATGTCAAGTGTTCGTTGTCTCTTGGTAAATGAATTTCTTATAGGAATAAAGGCTTCCGGCTGGTGGCTATTGCTAGTGGTTGAGATATCAGTGGGCTTGTCATAGCACAGGATTAACTAACTGATGGATGCCCGAATTTTCCCCGAAGATATGAACTTTCCGTGTGGTCTTGGGAACCATTTTCTGTATTCCCTCATTTCTTCTTTCGAACATGGAAAGTAAACTAGTGAATTTTTCCATTCAACTCCAAATTTACTGCTTGTCTACGAATATGAGTGTCAGCAGTGTTCAAATTATTGGCTTTCTGCTAAAAGCCACCCTGTCGGCTTACAGGTCTTTCTTTCTTTTTATTCTTTTTATATTTTTCTCTTTCTTTCCGAATCTTCTCGAAAGAAACGAATGGCGTTATCCCCTGCTGAGGCGCAAGGCACAACAAATTTTGTGCCTTGAAGAAGAATTTGGTCGCCTTTTTACTATCCTGCTGGGAGAGGAATGTCACATTCTCTATAGAGAAAGAATAAGGGGAGCTGCAGAATTCTTTCCATTTCTTATTTCTAGTTCTTTTAGTATATGCTCTTTGTCTTTTGTTTTCAATCCAAAATAAATTTACTTAGACACAATTTAATGTAATTGTTTTGTAATTACATGTCAGCAATGTTTAAAATAATTGTAAGCAAAGAGAGAGAGAGAGAGAGAGAGAGAGAGAGAGATAATGAATAAGCAAAATACTGAACAAATACAATTAAGTGTCTAAAAATATAGTCAGTAGGCATTGCAATATATTATTTACTAAGAATTGGAAACAGTCGTGGAGCGTAGATGTTGAGGTATTATTGTTGGGTAATATGTGTTTTGAGAACAGAGGCATGCAGTAAGTTCAGTCTTGCAGAAGTAATTGCTAAAGACACAAATTGATATTTGTATCACGATTTGGAAGATATAGATAATTGATATAAATGCATATTTTAGTATGTTTCACAAATTACTAAAATATACATCTATATCAATTATCTAACATTTTGTGTTTTTAACAATCATTTCTTCTTCTGTGAGACTAAACGTACGACGTATCTCTTATTTCAAAACATTTACCACCCAACAGGTGTATGTAACATCAAAACTTTATATAATAGTATAATCGTGCAATTGAGTGTATGATGGGTGACTTAGCGTGCACGTCTCTAGTGGATGGGGTTCCGGATTCGATTCCCAGTGAGAGAACCTTGAAATTTAAACACATTACACTGATTCGAATTTCACCTTACACTGTATGTCCACGTTTCATATATGTGCTGAAAGGGACGGTATATTTTAACAAAACAAGATGATGATTTACTGTATCCAACTAATGCTGGTAAAATTAAAAGAATTCTGTATTCCGAGCAGTGTATTCTTCGAATATTCATTATTGATATCAAGAATAATCATTCTAGTAAACACCTAATTGTTTGAATAATAGCAAGAAAAGTATTGGCATAATTTAACACCTTTATCCAACTATTTGAATTCGCTAAAATCATTGGGAATGATGTTTTCAGAAGTGTTGAATGCAAAACTGACACAAACATGTGTTATACTGGAGTTTTCTTTCTCATATTTTTACATTAATACACAACCCAATACAGTAATTGATAAAGGATTTGATTAAGGATTTTACTGAAGTCTTTTTATGCATCCGTTCTGGATAATAATAATAATAATAATAATAATAATAATAATAATAATAATAATAATAATAATAATAATAATAATAATGTAACATTTCGCTGGGGGAGAGTACCGTACTTCGTTGTAGCTTATTCAAAACTTTTGAAAGTGCCTTCTTTTGCTTTATTGTTAATACTGCTCTTGAGACAGGGCTGGGATGACAACTTTACCTGCACGGGTACGGTAGTTCCTTCTGTGACAAGTTATTTGTCGTGTGAGCCTCCTGGAACACCCAGCGAAAGAGTGGGAGCGCCAATACCTTTGTTGTTCCATCGGACATTTAGCTTTTGTTATAATGCCGGAGGACAATAGGTAAGCGATATGGGGAAACCTTGCAATCTGTATCTTTCCACAATGGTCAGAAGTCAAAAGATACCAATCGATTATGTCAATTCTAGAAAGAGGACTTGTGTTACAGCTCAGTATTTTACACAACCCTCGGTTCTTTAAGATGTCACACTTACAACTTTTAACAAATGAATTTTATTCTACCATCTTACCTGCTTTCCTTCACTTTCTTTCATTTTCTTTTTCATTGTAGACGTTGAGCTAAAATTAAATGCTAAATGCATAGTGTTCATTTAAATGTTTTTTCGTATTTATGATATCCAAACAGTTATCTTTTTAATATTAATGAAAGATAAACATTTATAACCTGATATTTACATGATGATGTGTATCATTCTGATTATTTCATAAAATGCCGAATGTAAGAAATGATTTAAGTTGGAGATGTGAAGTCTAGTTATGAACGGTTAATTAAAAATAAGAGAAAATGTCTTCAGCTTTTTCGAAAATCCCGTTTCTATAAGGGAGTGGGAGCAACTTCTATTAATAGTATTTTATCCGATTTAATATTGTCGAATGTGAAGATTCATTTAAGTTTTTTTTAACCGCTCCTAAGAGGAGGAAATGAGGACAGTCGCTATAATATTGATATAATTTCCATTTTATTAAAAGTCTCATTAAAGTTCAGAAATCAGAGATCGCAATGATCTCATATATGCTGCCAGACGTATCGTATGTATATGTTTATAGTTTGATTATTATCAGGATAAACTTTCAACATCTCCTGTGACTCGCTTAATTGCTTGACTTAAGCATTATAGAACTTCTATGGTTAGCTTTAGAGGAGTGAGTTCGGCGCAGAATTCCTAATTCTTCATCATTGACTACATGAAGAATGGTCCATTGTTTATGGCCTACATGTCTCAATTTCCAGACGAACACAAATTGTACTAGACTCTAAATAAAGTTGGTCTGACGCTATATTAATAAGGTAATTTGCATTCTTAGTGTGTTTCCGTTGTTTTGATAACTATACCTGTATATATGAACTTGTGAAAAATAACTAAATAAATTACAAAAGGACAATACTCAACATCCGTGTCGTAAGCAGGGTTCAAATTTGCTACAGATAGATCTTTGGAGTCAATTCATTGGGAGTGCTTGAGCATAATATACACGATATATTGACAAATGTAGCAAAACACTGCTGATAGACTGAAAGCGATGATTAGGTGGTTGGTACTAAAAATATCGTAATATTGAATCCGGATTATCATTTTTGATTGAAACTCACATGAAACTGTAGGTTTAGCGTCATTAGTGAGAATTGTAGATTTTCATTACTATAAGCAATTTTTTCACTCTTCGTTATAAATGCTTGTACTCCCTAAGAGATATGCAAGAACAAGATGCAGCACTATCATTTTCTTTTCCATTTCCCTTCTTGTGTTTCGCCAGGTCTGGATTAACCCATGTGGAAGCCCGGTCAGAAACAATATGTGGCCCCTGCTGACTTCACCTAATACATTTCTGTGAAAGTACAGAAGGAAAGTTAAGGGAATATGTTTCATATTTTTGGTCATATTTTATTTTGTGATGATGGTATCTTCATGATTTTTTTTTTTTTTTTAGATAGCCAGTTGGGATTTTTGATCAGAGTGGAGGCCCCTGTTCACCTAGAGGCCTGGGTCTATTGCTCCCCTAAGCTCTCCCCTTGATCCGGCCCTGTGCTTCGTACTGCCTCCTCATCTATCAAGGGTGCAATAGAACGAGAGCCGTGTGTTAAAAACTTCGGTCTAATATCCGATATTAATCTAATTCCTGTATGTAGACTTTATAATTACTAGGGACCGGATTTTAAGGTGCAAAAATGTGGTAGGAAAAAGGGAATAAAAGGGGCTGAAAAGTCATTCAAAAAGGTGCAAAAAAAGGTGCTAGTAGTATATCTTTATTAAGTGCTATATTATACAGTTACATGAACATTCTTTATTCATTACACCAGCAAATAGTTTTAAAATCTTGGCTTTGAACATTGGACATAAATTGCAAATTTGTTTTATTTAATCCTAAACTTGTACAATATTCAACATTCTTGTAATAAAATTGTGGTTAAAACCAACTCTGTATTAAAAAAAAAAAAAAAAAAAAGAAAAAAGAAGTTTGATTTAGAAATATTGTGGCTTGAGAAACCGTTACATATTACTGGGTTTTCAGAAACTGGTCATACTTGATTATGCACAACATTTCTATCATTTTTATGTTTTCGAATGTTACTTTCTGTCGCTTGGAGCTCAGGAGAGCCTTGTATGTGGAGCAACTTCTTTCAACATCAACGGAAACCAGTGCTTCATATCTTGTAAGGACAGGAACAGGAAGTTCAGTTGATGTTGCAAAGGTTTCTACGTCCGGTTTCATTTCTAATTTATCCCTAGCAAATAAGTAAAGACTGCATCTAAATTTATGGAATGTTATGTGTAAACTAGGTTGAAAATAAAACATACTGTTCTGTCCAAAGTTTACAAAAGAGAGAAAAAAGGGGACAATAAAGGTGCTGAATGTTAAAAGAAGTACAAAAAAGGGAAACTTTATTAATCTAGCAAAAAAAGTGAAACATTCACTAAAAAGGTGCAACGAAGTGGGTTCATTTCAGTTCGTTTTATGCCGGGAAATACATATTTTGAACTTTGGTTGTTATGACAACTACATTTTTAGAAAAGGTACTGCACCTTAAAATCCTCTCTCTAATAATTACATTGGAAATGGCAACATTTGCAGCACCTTTAGTCGTGTTGGTGAAGTTCCACGTGTGCCTCACTCCATGAATAAAACAGTACTCTTTGCAAGCATTTGCTCTTTCTTAACGTGTGCTGCACTAATTTTCACCATTGTAACCAGTACAAGAAACCAATTAAACTGCATGTACACTCATGTCCAAAATGATTGTCGCATATCTATAACTGCCTTCTTGTAAGAATATAATTTGATAATGATTTTGCAGGGTACTTTCAATACTGATACTATGTGTATAATCGGGAAATGTATATTTGTGGTAAATTTCATGGGAAAAGAATTATAAATACGAAAATGAAAATGAGTAAAACAAAGTGTTGCTAAATGGACAAGAAAGTTTTGTTTTTGTTTTATTGTTCTTATTTACTGCTCTTTTGACATAAAATTTGTCACATACATGTCTTTGCTGATTATAAACATACTAACATTATAAGAAATACCGGGCGAATTCATTATGAAATTATATTCCTTCAACAACAAATTTATAGACATGCGACAATAATTTTGAACATGAGTGTACCTGTCAAAAGTTTTCGAAGTGAAACGGTATGCGGTGGTATGCCATACCGCCTCTGGTTTTTCAGTAATGAGGACATACCGTCTCTGATTTTTCAATGATCAAGACAATATTTAAATAGCCGGTATGTTGAATCAAAATCATAATAAAACATACCGCCTCTGCTCTTTTTCCACTTCGAACACTGCCTGTCACCGTTTTGTGGCTAACGCAAATGCTTTCCGTGTGCATGGTCCCTGATTGGATTTTCAGTGAGCGCCTCTCATAGATTCCATGTGCCCCCAGACAAATTTCATGGCCCTCGCTATTGTCAACTCACTTTCTATGAAAAGTAGCCAAGTTACAAATTCAAAAGGAGCTGAATTCCTGTATTATCAATTGAATAAACTTTATCCTTGTCACCAGAGGATGTTTAGAAAGTCGCAAAATCCATATTTTAATTTCTAATTTTATTTAATTCAATTTCTAGAAAACTTGTTATTTTGTGACTGTTGAGACTTTCAATTTTTTAAAAATCGCAATTGAATGAAGAATACTTGAAAAAAAAATTTACTGGCCTTTCAAAGGCCTGGGCTCCTGACATTTATCGCGATTGCCACCCCTTCAACCTTGCCTCGGATACAAACCCAAATAATTGTTTTTGATCCAATTTTAAACATAAGTCACGCCTCATATAACCTCGGCTTTGAAAAGGAAAGTTAAACTGCAGCGAAAATCTTTTTAAACACTCAGATATTAGAACTTTATCTGTAGTGACATTAAAACGTTTTGTTCATTCCACAGGCAGTGCTGTTGATGTAGAAACTTTTAGTGCTGCTAATGAGGGGAAAAAACATTTGTTAAAACTATTGATTAGGCAATTATGGTTTAGATTGGTTTTGTGTATGTTGTGCTATGGATTCTTCATGTGGGACATCACGTATATCAGGTAGGTCTTATTTGTTTCCCTCTAACAACCTCTGAAGTGCTTGAATGCAGTAAGCAGCAAGTAAATAAAATTCCGCGGCACCTGAGAATATTTCTCTCTCCCCATATGAAATTAGGTGTTGGTTTTTGGTGGTTAAGGGTCTTCCTGATAATATTTACCTTTCTACAGAATAGTTTGTGGGGCTGCCAGTAAAGTTAAGGACACCGGCAGTAGTTTTTTATTATCTTTTTTATTTTTTTTTTTCTTTTTTTAAGGAATGCCATTAATCTTAGGGCATGAGGCGGTGATGGTTTGTGTATACACTCCAGTAAGAACAGCTTGATGTAAGCAAACGTCGCCATGAGTGCTTTCTTTTTTAAATTGTAAACGAAATGCTTCGTCTAGATAGAAACTCCTCCTTCAGGTTGGATATTAGCAAAACGAATCTGGATTCTTTTCGGTATTTCTTTGTTCCTCTGATATTTCTTGTAGTTTTGTTTCGTCCCGATGGAGAAGGATCACTAGGATATGCATTTCAAGCAGTTCTTAGAATATATTGAGAACTTAAATATTTTGTCTTCTTGTCATTCTTCTAGTAAATAAAAATTAATATAAAGGTTTTCAACTTTTCGATACTCACGGACCAGCAGAAGACAAGGACAGCTGTTGAGGAATCGCCAAAGTAGGAAGGATATTTAAATGTTTAACTCTAGTTGTATTTATTGTTAATGTTATTAGTGAAATAATGAATGCAAAAATTACAAATTTTAGAACCGCAGCTACATTTTAGTTTTGGTTTAGAAATTCTACAATACACGACTACTGTATTTAATGTTTTCTCTGAAAAGTAATTTTTAAGGACTCAATGAGACATTTACTGCTCTTTATTTGCTAAAATCATCACGATTCATGAATCCAAAAATGTAACTATAATGGAGAACAAACGTCTGTAATTGCATGATAAATTTTTTGACATAAATACATAGTTCAAAAAGTCTCAATTTGAAAGCCTTTCTTCTCAGATCTGGCTCACAGATTACCAAAAATAATTTAATTTATTTTGGAATCTGGAGTTGAGAGTTACATCAGAAGAAAGTATCGTAGACCAGCACCGGTCCGCATACCAGTGGTTGACTCTCAAATTTAGATAAAAATAGATAAGTGAAGCAGTTTACAAATAGTTAAAGAACTTTTTTTTTTTTTAAATGTGTTTAATATTGTAAAATTTTTTCAGGAGTTGTTATTAAGTGGGTACTAATTGAAGCATACACTACGATATAAAATGATTTTGTTTTTACTGAAATTTGAAAATATTAGACCTATGTGTCTTCGGACCTCACTTGTGCGAAGACGTAACCGTGAATATGGACAAGCAACAAGCAATTTTATGAATTTATCGCGTGTGTTGTGTAAAATAATTTTTGGCCTATCTTTCTCTTGCAGAACATGTCTTAGTTATAAAGTTTACAATTGTAATATTAGGTTGTCTAAAACGTATTGAGCCTTTGGAGGTCAAAATTGGGAAAACATATATTGTAATTCGAAAATAACATTATAAATCCACATACAGTATGTACCATTTTGTTTGATTATCTTTGTAATTTTTCCATCAACATCATAATCCTGTGTAACTTCTGTGGTTTCTTGAGGAAAAAATGACTTGTGGTTTTGACATGTCTCTTTTGAAATTAACACCATTCAGGAAGTTCTGCAGAGACGAAGAGAAATGATAATCTGACGGTGCTAGGTTCTAGCTACACCGTGGCTGCATTATAGCCTTCCAGCCAAGTTCTTTCAATTTCTAACTGGTTGTTAAAGATGTATGCGGTCTGACGTTGTCGACGTAGTACACGACACTTTTTCTGTTAACCAATTCCGTCCGTTTCTTTTGACCTACCAGGCATACTTGCACTAATTGTTAACAGTGAAGGTCCGTGTGTATCCTGCTCGGCAACAGTAGCTCGTGATGTACGATGTCTTTCGAAACCATCAAACGCACAGCATAATCCCTGGCCGTCAGTATTTTCTTTGGCACAGATTGTGGAGCTTCTCGCTTCGACCACGAGTTTTTTCGCACATCGTTGTTGTAGGTTACCCACTTTTCATCACTTGCGATCAATGGCTTCTCAAAAGGCTCAAGTTCGTTCTGTTTCAATAGAGATTCGAAGATAGAAATTCGATTGAGTAAATGGCACTAAGCGTCGAGCTTCTTTTTGTAGCCAACTTTCTTCAAATGTTTTAACATTGTTTAGTGATGAACTTCAGATTTGATTTGACATGAGTTTAACGTCCCGTTCAGCAGCGAGGCTATGTGAGACATGGACCTACTGATTAACGTGGAATCTGAACCACATGAGCTCCCGCTGGGAACTGGGTCTCCCACGCCAAAGGCGCGTACGCTAACCGCTTAGCCACGAAAGAGCTCTGATGAACTTTAGGTCATTGATTGTATCATGGCTGCTTACATGCGGACCTTGCTCGACTTTTGCCAGAATATCATCCACTATTGCAGGATTGATCGCACACTGTGAGGAGCATCTTGGACACCGAAATTTCCAAAGCGAAAACGACTAAGCCATCTTTCGGTTGATGCACAAATTTCTTCACAAATTTGCGCAGCACTTGCACTTGTATCGAAGCTAAAATGTAAAATGTAGCTCAGGTTTGCGGAAAGTTGATTCATCTTCAAGGAACAATACCTTACCTCTGATTTCCAACACTTTTTGCATACACAGTAGCTTCGACTGTCAGCTGTAAAATGATGTTAGACCTGACACACTGTGACTCCTTCGTATATCCTGAGATTTGGGGCACTAACGCCATTGCGTGCTTAAAACGCTCAATACTTTAGACTACTTAATGTTAGTGTTGCTCACAAAACTAGACGACAGTAGAGCTGTGCAATATTTAAATATATCGATCGACATATTTCAAATATTGATATTGAAACATTTTACTGATTGATATTTCAGTATATTAATTATGTGTGGATAATTTTTCGATGTGAATTTACGATAACCAAATCCAGATTCAGTGGTAGAGCGTTCACCTCTGGTCCATGTGGCCCCTGGTTGGATCCCACTCGCGCCATGTGAACTTTGTGGTAGACAAACACCGTGTGCGTGGATTTTTCCGGGGTTCTCTCGTTTCTCATCATCACCTCCTCCTTTAGCGTAGCTGGCATAACTGTGGGACGAAAACTGCAAGATTTCATTTCCAAATCCAGGTATCACACACAGCTCCAGGCGGGACAACTCCAATGCAAATCTCGTGGGCAGCACACATATATATGGCAACTTCGGCTTGGCTACATTCGTGATATTAAGGTTTTTTTGCCTACCAAGTAATAGAAAGAAAACGTAGAAGTTCGTTGGATATCAGTATATATTTAGGGGGATATACTATGAAGTACAGAGTTCACAGAAGTGAAAGTAAATAAGGGTTGAGGGTTGAGAAGACATCTACAAATTTTTGCAAATTCTGTAACTACAGATTATTTCGTAACACTATACGGCGAAACTCATGATACGACATAAATATTGATGGAATGTAATGTTATTTACTAGCAATTATAGTCTCTTTTATGATAACCTGTTTCTGTCATCTCGCATTCTGCATCCAACTCAAAGTTTCATTTCTATCTTGTCAGTCCTTGCGACATCTGGTACAACCACTCATCACGCTATAAACACTGAATCCAATTTTCACCGTGCAGACCATTGTCATAAGGACCAGAGCAAGAATCACATCGATAATTTTGAGTGTTTCGAAGTACGTCATTGATGCCTTTAGAACAGGAAAGAGTAGAACGAATCGTCGGGCATAATGCCTCAGGTGTTTCGTTATTCTCGTGCTTTTAAAAACCCTTTTTCACTTGATACTTAGAAGTACCTGTACGTGCTGTTATATTGTGTCCGTCTACTGCTCAGGGCTCATAGCGAGTCACTTTTCTTTTTAAAGTTGGTCACTAAAAGTTACTTTTTTTTTTTTTTTTTTCAAATTTGTCACTAAATTTGTTGTTTCTTTTTTTGGGAGGTAAAGTGACTTTTTCAAGTGATTTATGTTTGCATTGGCAGTTTTCTAAGACAAATATTATAAAAATAAATGGAAAAAGGCCGAAACTTGTTATTCATTACTCTTCTGAAAGCTTTAGTACTTGCTGCCACATGTGAAATAGTCAGCTTTATTCTCACTTCAGCTTTTATTCTTTCTAAAGCACAGTTGTCTGTTGGTGGATGCTTAAGCTCTCAAGGTGGGGTTGAGAACCCTTTTGTGTCTATTCTTTCTTCTATCATAATAGTCTTTTAGTTTTCTCTCGTAATAATTAACGCTCCGTTGAACGTTGTGTGTGTGTATCTGTGTGGTTCATCATGTTCGTCTTGTGTTATGCGTCTTATATGTTCTTCTTAAGAGTAGGTGATGAATTTGAATATTTCATGGTTTTGAGAACTCTCAATGCTAAGTTAAATATAATGTCTGAGATGAAGAAATAGGCCAGAACTGGTTCCACTTACTCAGAAGCTTCTTACATCTGCTGAGTTTGCTTACCATAACTACAAAGCATACTTAGAAAATCTAAAAAAGAAGGAACCTCAAAAAGAAGTAAAGAAGAAAAGATGAAACAAAATAACATATAAAGAGAGAGGTTATGGAGAAATTGACAGAGAAAAAAAGGGGCATGCTGAAATTTTGGTCACTTTTTCGTGTGCTTTTGGTCACTTTTCAACTATTTACAAGAGATCAGACCACTATGAGCCCTGACTGCTTGTACGGAAGATTTACTATGGCTCCCAGTAGTGCTTGGCTGTGCGAGATTCTTGTAAAGGAGTCTTGCTGTGTCTGCTACCATTTTAGGTTCCTCACTGAATCTGTAGGCTGCATTGAAACAAGTAGGTCTGCAATGTTTCTCACTTCTTACTTTACTGGATACTTTACGCTGCTTTCTCCCTCCGTGCCTTTTGTCTGATTTTTTTTTTTTTTTTTTTTTTTTTTTTGTGATTTTAGATGCAGCATTGAATTCTCAAGTTTTCAATAATAATAATAATAATAATAATATTAATAATAATATACACTGACTAACAAAAAAGTTAAGCGCCTGGGAGGAATAGTCCGATGAATACGTAATTCCATACATGTTGATACTATCAGTGTGTGTGTAAATGATTAGAACTACTATGATCTGTGACGGCTAAAATGCTCATCAGAGTGCATTAGTTTTGTTACCACATGACTATGTGGAATTACTTCAGTACCTTCTCGGTCTTGGATGCATCTTGATTCGGTTGGCAAGAGTGTCTGAGGCTGTTGTATCTGAAGCAAGTTGACCACGACTGTTGTAACTGGTCCTCAATGTCGTGGATATTAGCACTTTAACGGAGTTGACATACGAACTTGTCCACACATGTTCTATCTTGCTGGCTAATGGATTTCCTCAGCATTAGGCAGGTAGTTCATAAAGACATATACCTTGTGTGTACGAGCGTTGTCCTGTTGAAAGATTGTATCAGGATACTGTCTCGTGAGAGATAACACATAAATCAGGATATCCGTAATGTGTCGTTGTGCCGTCAGAGTTCCTTGAATCACTACCAGAGGTGATCTCAAGTCAGACCCGATACCTCTCCACACTATGACGTCAAAAATAACACCGGTAAATGTCTTTCCAAAGCATTGGCAAAATGTGTTCTTTTCCCTCGGCACCGCCATGCTCGAAGATGATGGTCATCCAAGGTGGTGCCAAACAGAGATTTATTGCTGATAATGATGCAACACTAATGGTCAGCAGTTCATGGTTTCCGGATACGGTACCACTTCAAACGCAACTGTATATCTTGTAGTGTTAACGACAGACTACGAATGGGACAGCAATTCAGCAGTCCGATTGCTGTTAGTCTCCAACCTTGGTGCGGGATGACACGAGGTATTGTAGTGAGTCCATTACTTGTGCCAAACTGTGAGGTCCCAAGCTGTGTTAACCACTATTGATTTCAATAGACGGTGTGCGTCAAGAGCCACATGCCACATAACCCCTTTCCCGTATTTTCTTCTTGGGCTTTTCAGATGTCCCCCTTGTTTCACATTACGGCTATTCAGTAGAGCTCTACATGCGTTCCTCATATCCAACATTTAACTTCAGTCTCTCAGCTCGTTTCAAAGTTAACATGGCATTTCTAGACATTTTCTACGTTCTGTCTTCGCACTTTGCCTTCAATTATCTCCCACCCTGTATACGGTCTGCAACTAAGCAGCCTCTTTTTCTCGGTATCTTTTGATGCTGAATTCAGTGCTAGTAGTCATTTTCAGCAATTGAATTTACCAAATCGGAATGGTCCCTTCCAAGGACAAGAAGTTGCTCTGACTCCCATCTGCTCATCCACCTTCGAGAAAGCCATTGGCACTTAATAGAGGCTGACTCTTTATCCCAGGAGTCAGTCGGTCCCAACCTACGTTAGCCAGCTAAGACTTTAGACGCTTTCACCCGCGAGAAGCTATAGGTTGGGATTTTCCCTTCGTTTATTTGAAAACGAAGGCTTTTCTGAAACCTCTGCAATACTTTAAGGAGGAGGAAATAACATTACGGATAAAATTAATTAATTATCTGTATAATCTTGACTATTTTACGAACATGACTTAGGTATAGTTAAGGGAAATCATAAGGTAAGTGGATATTACATTTGGGATTTATACATGCAGGATACAATTCCAATATGGTTTAATTGCTGAACATTAAAAAAAGAAAGAAAAGACAAGATACAGGGAGAGAAATATAGAAAAAACAAAAGAAAAAGGAAGAAACGAACTGAGAAAAAATTATGTAATATTTCTGTGTCACTGCTTTTAGATTCATATATCTACCCTTCACGGTGCTCATGTATGTGTTTCTTAAATACTTGATTAGTTCAATATGTGAGAAGAAAAGTTGAGTACTAATTTATAGTTAAAAACTAGCTACTATTTGAGTTGCATTCCTATATATCCCTTTAATCTATATTGCAGTTATGCATGTCGAACCTTTTTAGATGAACTTTTATTATTTTTTTTTTAAATATGTAACAGATATTTCTTAATGATTCTTGGATTGAATCCAACTCTAGCAAACTTAAATTCTTTCATTAAAATTATTTTCCATTGTCTATTATTAGAAGAAAGTATGCTTATTTTCGTTATGTTGGAGTTTTTACTTCAATGACATTTTCTTCCTTCAGATCTTAATTGGTTGGCATTGCTCGAAGTTCAGAAGCGAAAAGTTGAATGTCACGAGAATGGAATTTTTAGACTAGATTTCTGTTATGAACCATTGTTCGTCCATTAACACGCTTGAGGAACGATGTACAATGGGGTGAAGCAGTCAGACCTTCAACTTGTTTGTAATGTCTCTAATCTTAGAACAAACAAACAACATAAGGTATTAATAAATCATGTGCCAAATTTGATTGTGGAATACAGAATTTCTAAAAAGTAGTAGAAGATAAACTACTACAATAAGATAGTAAGAAACTAAACTTTATTTTCAAACATTATTTTTTAAACGCCTCCTTCGTCCTAAAAAAAAAAAAAAAAAAAAAGCTTTATGTGTAAGATATAACTAGTTAATCTCGTAAATATTTGAAATGGGACTTTTGTTTAAAAATATTAAAATATGAAATTCCGCTGTGTTGTGGAAGTTGAAAATACCTTCAATAGACCAGTCAGGATTTTGTGATTTGTATTGCATATTTTGATAGAATTTTCCATCGGCTTAGAATAGGTCAAGGGTATCCTACTGTACTGACGAGTAACCATATTTTTCTGCCCCTTTTAGCCATGCCATCTGGTTCGATCTTAAGATATGAATAAAAAAAATAGTTCTCTATGAATTCCTATTGGAAGTAAGTATGAAATATATTATACTTGATTGATATAATTCTCGTAGTGTTGTTGAGATTAACGGGTTAGTATAAACTCAGGATGCAAAATACTGATCTTGCTGTCGAATACAACGCTAAAATGACTTTCTACTCGAAAAATCTAAAAATTTAAACATTTTTGATGTTCAAATATTAATTATTCTTAAAATATAAACTACTTAATTTATTTTGCGGTAAAAGGCTATGTTTAAGAATAGGCATGGTAAAATTTAGTTTTTTAAGAAGTTTGGTTTATTAAAAAAAAAGAACTTATTAACGTGGTGTATAGTGTGACACTACTACTTGATAAACGATTATATTGCAACAGTCAGCCAGGTAGTTGTTCTAGCGTATATTTATCCTTATATTAGAAGATTATATTTACTGCTATCGCTACACTTTTTTTTTTTTTAATGAAGTGGCAGTTGTTTTTCCCTAATGTACGAGAAGGTATCGTAAAGTTCGTGCAATCACCTAAAAGGTGACGAATTACGAACCCCCTGGGACATGCATTTTATAGTTAGGTCCTTGTATGTTAACTATGCAAATTCTGGACTCATTATAACATCTCTTTCTTTCTTTCTCTACCATCTCTTCAGGTGAATCACTGAAGGTGCGATAATTGATAAGCTTGAATCATGGAGCGTCTTTAAGTTCCTCCATCTTCAGAGGAAATCAGCCAAGCAGATTTACGAAGAGATGAGAGAAGTCTGTGGGAATGAAACTCCATCCTATGAGCTGGTATCGAAGCGTAAACAGTAATTTCAAACTGGACACATGATCACCGCGGATACCTCTAGATCTGGAAGACAATCTTCCACTGATGATGCCACCTTGACGGAGAAGGTTGAGGTTATAATGGAAGACAGGAAGATAACCATTGAAAGTGTTATGTGTGGAAAAGGTATGAGTTATGAGTCTGCCTGTAATATCATTCACAGCTAGCTGCGCCGTCAGAAGGTGTCAGCATGGTGGATTTCACTACTGTTCATACTTTTCCAGAAGGGAAATAGTAAGGACGCTGCAAGAGAAATGTTGCATCGCTGTAAGGTGGATGAAGAGGACTTTTTTCGGCATACTAGCAACAATGGATGAAATTTGGGTTTATCTTTATGACTCAGAAACAAAGGAAATGAGCCAACAATGGAATCAGTCCTCCTTCCCCGGCCCTAAAAAGGCATGAGTGCAGAAGTTTGCCGCCAAGGTGGTGATTTTTGTTTTTTGGGATTGTGAAGAGGTCATTATGACAGATTACCTACCACAGGGCCGAACTGTTACTGATACCTATTATTCCCATGTCCTGACTAAGTTACGAGAGGAACTGAAGAAGAAAACTCGTGGATTGGTCATGAAACAGTGCACCAGCTCACTCCGCCCATGCATCCATGATGAAGGGAGTGTAATTAAAATATGAAATATTGTCCCTCCACATTACCGAACCTAGCAGCAAGTGACTTTTTTCTATTCCCAGAAATGAAGTGTCCACTCAGAGGGCGATATTTCGACAAAAAGGGATGATGTCATTTGTAAGGTTGACCTGTGGTTTCAAAGCCAAATTGCAGACTTTTACAAAATGGGCTTACAGAAAGTGAAGAACCGCTGGCAGAAATTTGTCTCTAGGCACAGTAACTACGTAGAGAAAGACCTAATACCATCATGATGTCAGAGTTCTTCCTAGTGGATTTCTTCTAGGTGATTGCACGAACTTTTTTGTACCTCTTCGTATGCTCGTAATGTTTATTTTAATTAGATTTTTATTGAAATAGATTCACATTAGTTTACTTTAGATAGAAGGGAGTGTATTGAAAGTTGTCAAGTATGCGAATCGTATACAGAATGTGCTTATCTGCGTAATACAACTTTATTTCTTGTCCATTGTCATCATCAGTTGTCAGTCCTTCACTTTCTATAGACTACTTTCGTATTCCAAGATACTGTTGGAGAGTTCTCGCTATGTTCTTCATGTCGAGATCACAATATGTATGACATATGATGTTCATCTATGATAAGAATATTCAAACTTTATGACAAATTTTATGTTGTATATTCTAATCTTTATCGGACAGATTCACAAAATTTGGGAAATAAAGTAATTCAAAATAATGTGGAATCATATTTCCTTTATTGGCTTGTTGTAAGCGTCACAAAATTGGTTGAGTACCTACTTTTAATTCTGATGTTTTTGTAATGATTATTTATTAATGTATCATTGCTACCTAAGTAAGGTAAGAAAGTTTGTTATGAGCTTATGCATGTGTAATTGTAATTCTATTGTACCATAAAGGAAATATATTCTTTTTTAAATGGAAATTTTATTTTTTAAAAATAGTCAACGAGTGAGTAGCAGTTTGTATTCGAAATAAGAATAGTAGTCCTCACTAGTAGATTTTTAGTTTAATGTTCTTTCTTTCTTTCTTTTCTTTTTTTCTTTTTTTGAAGACTTCTAAACTTCACTGTAAGTAAGTATGCCTAGTATTTTAGAACGTATCTACCCGTACATTTTCCTGTCGTAGACCAGGAATGATTAGCGATAGCAATATGAAAATCCACGATATCTCTTGCCACATTCATATAACACGGTTTCAACGTGCCGTCTTATCTCCTTCCGTATTTCTCCGTTGAAATCGGAAATCGTTCATCTTCCCGCAGTTTGTACTTTCCCACAGAATGCACTTTCTCATATCTTTCTGTTCCGTTCCGATTGTCAGGATTCGATTGTTGATTCCAAGTTGGCACCCCTGTCACTTGTACATGACGCGGAATTCGACAACATGCAAGGGGTCTTTTTGTCTTGTTTCGTGTTTGTGCACATCTTTCATGTTCACCCTGTATATATATGTATGTTCCTAAATGTTAACAACATGAATCTTATTATCATTTTTCCCCTTGTTTTAAGTGCTTTTCCAAGAACAAGTCAAAAGGGTTTGAAAAAGGGCGTGAACGCCGGAGGTTCTAGAACCACCCACACTTCAACACTCGTTCAGTTTTGACCGGTGTAGATTGCGAGAAATAAAACCTTTCTCATCTTACCGAAATTTGTCGAAGAAATAAAAGAACAACAAGTTCGGGAAGAATAAGATAATATGAAAAAAAAAATGTAGAAGTAGGAGGAGGGCAGAGTTATAATGAAGAAACGTCATGTGGAAGTTATATAAAAAAATCTAACATGAAAATTAGCAGTCGGCAAGTTAAAGATAATATATACGATCATATAAACTTACATGTATATGGAAACTCGTTACAAAGGGAAGCAAGAAAAATTAGATAAATGGAATCTTGCCAGTGGTTTTAACTTGTGATAATTACTATGCAACAAACGATTCGGTGTGAGAACCAGCGACTTACTGGAATTAGCGAAGTTTGTAAAGGAACTTCGGGGTTTCTTTCTTTCTTTCTTTTTTTTTAAATTTCCGGTAAGACTTTTGCTATTTTACATAAAAGATAACTTCTGCTTTTCTCATAATCTTATACATTACATATAACTGAATGCACTTTCTCATTTTCTTAAAACTTCTAGTGTTTCAACCTCCTCCTCCGCTTTGTCATTTGTTTAAAGTTTCACACTCAATAACACATGAAATATGAACTTTATTATTATTATTATTTCCAATATTTCAGAGGATATAATTAACATTGATTTCTTCCAATTTGAAATAATTAATTACTAATTTACTTTAGTTCTGAATGTTACGACAAAAAAAAAAAAAAGTATTGAAAGTTATGAAAATTATAATTCAAAGTGTATTGTTGACGCAGGTGTTCTGATGTGTTAAGCCAGTAACCCTGCATTGTGAAATATGAGGATGTTTATTAATATCACGGCATGAATATATCACCTTCTCTAAATAATTAATTTGGATTGATTCCCATATCTGTGTCATAATGTGAGAGAATTAAAAAGCAAAAGAAAATAACTGAAAGTGACAAACACCTGGAAAACGCTCTTTTGCTTTGCTGTGCATAATTTCGATGTGCAGAACTTCCTTGTAACCGATAAATGATTAAATCAGGTGAAGTTACTCTGATATTCTGGATTTTTGCTGTTTTCCTGCAAATAAAATATTATATAGGGCCGGATTTAGGTGGTGCACTCCTCTCCGTTGTAAATACACACTATTTAAAATGAGAAGCTAGCTGTGAAAGTAGCAGCACTTTCATAAGGATTCTGTACGATTCATATATCCATCGTATTACAAGTGTTCATGATTAAAGCAATAAAATAATTATATATTGAAAATTATACTGATACAAAGCGGCCGTAGCTTAGTAAAGCGTTGACTTTGAATTAGGAGAGTCGTGGGTTTTATTCCCTAAACCAGACATACAGCATTTCCATTTCTACCACTGAAAATTCCAACTTAATTAAAATGTACTCGTAGTTATTGGTGAACCCCCAGTTAGAAAATTCTGTATCCGGCCCTCTATACAGTTTTAGGAAAGTTAATATAAACATTTTTCTAGAAGGAGAATCCATTCTTTCCAGTGACATTTTAAACAGCAAGCAATTCGCATCATTGGAAAGCTTCAGCGAAGGCATTCATCTTGTTAATGAGAATTGGGTAACTTTCAAGGAAGTTATTATTAAACTTTGATCTCTAGATGGGATAATTTTATCCCTTACCGGACTAATTTCTACCTTAAGCAATTGCCTTAATTCTTAAGCCTTCAACTTGCTAGTTGGAATCACTTTCACTCCTTCATTTTTCAACTGAAAGCAATAGGCTTATGTGCTAAGCCCCAAGGTAGCACACATGAAACTTGACTGAAATCGGTTAAATTTAACGGAAGTTATCACTAGACAAAACATATTTGAAGAGTCGAATGGTAGAAGCTCGTTTACGCATCTTCAGTTGTTTCTAGGTGAATATTGATATTAATTTTGCCCCCGGGACGAGACAAGACAAAACATTCTTCTTTTTGTTTCGTCTCGTTTCGGTTCTTGAAAAATCTTTTCTAATCTCGCCTCGCTTTGTAAATGTATGCCCTGATTTTTTTTCGTAATTTCGGCTAGAAATTGTTAGAATCCTTCGTACTCCGAGAGGTCCATGAAAGATGTGATGTAACAACATTTAAACTGTATTTAATATTGGATTATACGAGAGCAAGTCAAAAATTGTCTACACTTTTGTCATAACTTATCGTACATTGTGCACTTTGTCTTCTGTCCTCGCATATTTTATTGTCACATCACAATATGGGAGAAGTGCACTATCACGTAAAACTGTGTTTTTGTGGCTCGAGAAGTTTAAAAAAGTGGTCGAACAAGTGTAACGCATGAAGAGGAAGCAGGACGGCCATCAACCTCCACTACAGATGACAACATTCAGCAAGCTTGAGAGATGATTCTGGCGAATAAGCGAATCACTATCGATGAGGTAGCAGCTGCTTTGAACATCAGTCATGGCTTTGCCCATGAAATCATCCACGACGAGCTCGGTCGCCGATTTGCCTCAGATTTAGACGTGCAAAATGCGGTGCAAAAGTAGCTTCACGACCAACTGAAAACCTTTTATTTGGAAGGAATACGTAAGCTCGTTGACCGTTGGGCCAAGTGCATTAGTAAGGAGGGAGATTACGTAGAAAAATGATGTGCATAGTATAACCCTAGCTTCATGTAAATAAACTGTAGAATGAAAAGTGTAGATAATTTTTGACTTGCCCTCGTACTTTTGTGTAGTGTCTTGTGTATATCGAAACATTGATAAATGTTCATGCTCATACGATCACTTTATCAAGGTATGATTTTTATACTATGAGTCATGTATCACTTAAAAAAAAAAAAAGTTTTTGAAATCTAAGATTTTGGTAAACTCGTGTTGCCCAGGAGCCTTCAGAAATTTCTCGCGTATAGTTTAAAATTGTTCTCATCTCATGGACAATACTAATTTATACCACCTGCAGAGAAATCACTTTGTGGGTCCCTCAGTGTCGTAAGAATCCAAGATTGGTGCGCACTGTTAATGAATTTAAGAACATTTTGAACCAGGAGCATCATTTCAGATTTTGCTTCGGGAGGGGAAGGAAGGTAAGACCCCTTGATATAAGTAAAAATTTCGCGTTTTTCACTGATCTACAACTATTCTATTGATAAAATCTATGTACAACTTAAACTCAGGTGAGGGCAAATGCCCCTCCCTGCCTCCCTAAATGACGCCCCTGTTTTGAACCACTAAACATTTTTGTAGGACAGTATAATGTCTAGAATGAAATGGTTAAGATGTCGTGATATATTCACTGTTTTCTTAATGTATATGGATGGTTCGTATATAGAAGTATATTACTATTTGGACATACTGGATATTCAAACTTTTATTTTATTTATTTATTTTATTTATTTACTTATTTATTTTTTAGTTGAGACCTAGTATGAAGAAAATGCTTTGAAATTGGGATGTAGTAGAGTGAAACACACGTATAACGAAACTTACAGTAAACAGTAACCATTTGTAACCTAAAAATGTTATAGTCTCGTGAGAAGTTTCATTTGTATTAAGCGGTAAGGTACCTACAATATAAAAGTAAATAAATAATATACTTCAGTTCAAGATAGGTTTTTAGCACTTTCTTTATAACTTATATAGAAACATTTCTAAATGTTCAATTCTACAAGAATTCAGAACTGAATGTATTTATTAATATTTGACATTAAAGGAATTCGATATAGGAAAGAGCTTTGGGAAATATTTGTTATGTGTTGGCAACACTGCTTTGCATGCGGCAAGTGCATCCGTGCGAAACATGAACATCTCCTTTCCAAATATGGTCAACCACATTGGGGACTCCTTGTATCCGTCGTGAGGGACTCCCGTGTTCCGCGTGTTCAAGGCAACATTCAGTGGACGTACAACCAACTGGCGCCGTTCTTCCGCGAGACACGTCCGAACTGGGTCAGCTTCTCCCACTGACCTCCGTGACGATCTTTAGCACACGAGTGCAGATATTAATGAATTTGCGAATCTGTGTTGACAGTCAAATTCTTTACACCAACCTGTGTAAAACATCCTTCTAACAATGGCTAATTGGGAAAGCATTGAACTATTAAGTCGGCGGCAGTTTCGTTTCCCAGCCTGCTAATTGTATGACATGTCTTTCCCATTATAAATAGCATTTTTTTCCCCTCTTAATAGCTATTTGTTTCCTTTGACATTGCTAGACACGGCACTAACCTTGGCTCTTTAGTTCCTGTAATTTTATTAAAACTATGTAACTTAACGTTGTTGAGTCCCTGCGCCATCTTTATTTTATTCCATTGATTTTATATAAGCAGTGATTTGATTTTACTGATTTCTTTTTCAGATATATTTAAGTGTCCCCTTCGTGAAAATAACACTTTGTGATACATAATTTTAATATTTAGTAATCAGATTTAGTTTGGGTAATAATTAATTTGCATCCTAATGCAAATTCATTTTGAAAAAGCAAAGGACATTTAATAAATTTGAATCAGAAAGAAAGAATATAACATCATTCAAAGAAAACAGAAAAATACTTCTTGTAAATCAATAGGCTGAAAAGTAAAAGTGGCGTAGGTACTCAACACCGTCAAGTCTTCGAAGTTGCATATTCTTACATGTTATTAGAATCACGCAGTGAGAACTACAGGTGTCTTTCTGTTCTGCCTAATGACCCATCAACACTTTGTAGCATATTTTTGATCTTATCTTTTGGCAAAACAAGTAACGCGGCTGGGGCCGCGGTGGCTCAGTAATAGGGCATTCACCACTGTTGCATAGGGTCCTTGGTTCGATCCCAGCTCGCGCCAAATGAGCTTTGCGGTGGTCAAACATTGTGTGCGTGGGTTTTCTCGGGGTTCTCGCGTTTCCTCCCACTTCCTTTATTTCACCATTTCATTCATTTCTCATCAGCACCATCTGCTTTAGCCTAGCCAGCATAAGCATGGGACGTAACTTAAAGTAACGCGGGGGCTCAGTGGTAGAGCGTTCACCTCTGGTGCGTGGGGTCCCGGGTTCAAACCCAGCTCCCGCCAAGTGAACTTTGTGGTGGACAAACACCGTGCGTGGGGGTTTTCTTGGGGTTTTCCCGTTTCCTCCCACTTTCTTCATTTCACCATTTCATTCATTTCTCATAATCACCGTCTCCTTTAGCCTAACCGGCATAACCGTGGGACATAAAACTCAAAGATTTCATTTCATTTTAAAGTTACGCGGCAGTCGCATGGCAATTCATGTAAGGAGCATTGTTGCCATATCAGTTATCACGGTGGGAGGTTCAAGTCTTAAATATCTTAACAGTTTATATTGTTATACCCGTTATACGCATTGGGTTCGGGTGTAAAGAGACTTTCTGGCCACACTGTATCTCATGCTGTAACGAATACTTATTTTTCAATGGACAGGTAGATCAGTTAACTCGACCGAGTTCATTAATTGAATGAATCTGTTAACATCTTCACAGGCAACGGCGACTTTAACGGTAGCTAGCCATATCCCATACATGGATATACTTCGCGTGATCTTTTCTACTGTGTCAATCGGAGTTTATTTCTTTCTGTCTCTTGGGAGCACATATGTTGTGAATCCAACGCAAAAATTACTTTTTGAGGAAGTAAATGGGAATTGGTATAAGCATCTACCTTAACCTGCTAATTATGCTGTATGACAGTTTTCTCTTTTTATATGTCATTTAAATTACAGTAATATATTTAAATTAAAGTATTATTTGTGTCGCTGTTGAAAAAAAAACAACAACAGATAGATCTGCTAGTTAACAGTGTATTGTGATACACATAGAGTGCATAAATAACACTTTCTTCGAGCAAAATAATAGTGAATTATTTTGATCTAACGATATATATATATATATATATATATATATATATATATATTAGCGTTACGGAAGTTTGTTCGATTTTCTTGCAATTATACAGATCCTATTAAGCATGTTATTTTCAACTCGATTTAATCTATTGACTGATATGTGTCTCATGTATTTTAGTTAAATAGAAATAGAAATTTGGGAATCAATAATTTTAATTTTAGGCTATATATCTTATTTTAACCTTAACCCCACACCAGTAGGTCCACATCTCGTGGCCTGAGTGAAAAAAGGGACTGTAAACTCCTTCAAAGTTTTCAAATATGTAAGAGCAGGCCTTATTATTTTCAAAGTTTGTAATAATAACCGCGATAATGTAACATGTATCTATTTCTCAGTATGTCAAGTTTTAAAAATATTGTTTAATCAGTGTTCATAATTATAAAATCGTTAAATCTTATTTGGTTTTAAAACGTAAATATTTGATAAACCTTTTTTGCATTCACTTTTTGATGATGAATATCAGGTGCATAGTTTCATACCGAACATGCATATTTTCTTTTTCGTTACTGAAAGTTTATACAATCAATAATAGCTTAAAGGTTTCGTGACATCTCTGGTTATTACCTTCACATATTCATCACATGGATGATTTTCGTCAAATATTACTTCTAAGTCTAGTTTTTCTAAATGTTACCGTCAATAATAATAATATAATAGACGATATGAGAACAGTTCTTTTTTCAAAATGAAGAGATCAGCGGAACTGGCTTAAACAGTAGTAGAGTAAATAATGTATACATAGAAAACTTTCAGTATGAAGTAGAAAACGTAATGATAAAAAAAGAACTTGATTGACGGAAATTAGACAAAAATGAAGGTTCTCGAATATTTTTGTATTATTTTCAACTCGACCACCAATTATACCAATATGCAACATGCCTTGTGTAATTTTAAAGATCTTCAAAAGTTCGCAGTTTTTTGTCTGTAGTGGTAGTTACTGGAGTCTTGACCTGCGCCGCTATAATGATGATGATGACCACTTTCAAGGTTGTCCGTCATTATGTCATTGTAAAATGATGTAACGTTGTCTGAGATTGAAGAGCAGCAGCCAGTTGGCCACGTGTAGGACTAAACGCCAAGCCTTAGTTCAAAATAGAATCACTCTCAGCACTCTTAATGAAGAAGCTTTGTATTTTCATTCTTCAAAAAAGAAACACAATCATCCTTTTTGTCGCTCCTTCTAACCATAATTGATTCATTGGGAAATAACAGGAGGGATATTTGGCGTTCCATTTCGATCCTTTTTCGAGAGCCATTAAGCCTATGTACAAACGTGACGCTCCCCGATTTCATTGCTGTTATTATAGTCTTACGGCTGTTTACTTCACCTGCACAGATATTTACACTCGTGGCCATGTATACATTAGACGTGGTTTAAGTATACCATAGTGACAGGATGAGAAATGGCTAAGAAATTGTAAGAAATAACGGAGGAAACTTGACAGAAGGTATCAAAAAGACCACCCACGAAATGAAGTAGTCACGCGGTATTTTTCCCCACGCGCGAACTGACTATATGGTTTTAAATTAGTAACACTACAGAATTCCAGCATGCAAATGAAAACATGGAAAGGATTGAGTAGGCTGTAGGTAAACAAGCCAAGCTAAAAGGACCGATAATATTGCAAAGCCCAAAGGAGTATTTCAAGCAGTTTGTCGGGGATGTTTTTCTTTCGTTGAAAATGTTTCTTTTAATTGAAAGTATGCTTATATTATTAGTGTATTTTCTTCTGTATAGTATGTACGAGTATTATATAGAGCGTATATTGTGTATTTCATCTTGATGCTAACTTTGATGTAAGCTTTAATGGAATGGAATTAGTTCGTAAAATGTTGCTATTACAGTAAATTTTATATATAAAATCATTGGAATGAGTAAGAGGTGAAGTAGTAAGGGCTTAAAATATTTGACTTCTCCAATGAAGACCACTCCAAATATTTGACAAAACACCACTCAATTTTATCATCAATTTGTCAGTCGTAACCTCTACATTTCCAGAGAGGTGGAAAGTAGCAACTATATGGCCAATTCCAAAATCAGGATCCAAAAGTGATATGAATAATTATAGCCCTATATATATATATATATATATATATATATATATATATATATATATATATATATATATATATATATATATATATATATATATATCTTATCCTCATTTGCTGAAGTATATGAAAATACTTTTTATAAAAGAATATTAGATCATGTTCTCCCTGCCATTTCAATACATCAACACGAGTTTCTAAAGAATAGGTCAACTACTACGAACTTGATCATATTAACTGATATTAGCCTTTACGCTTGATAAAGGCGGTCAAATAGATGTGATATTTACAGATGTAAGTACAGCATTTGTACTGTGGATCATGGCATACTATTAGGCAAACTTCATTCCTTGAACTTTCACAAGTCATCATTACAGCTCATATTTGAGTAATCGCAAACTAACAGTGCTTTACGAAGATTTTCTCTCAGAGGCGAAGCTGGTAAACTCTGGAGTTCCGTAAGGATCGACTCTAGGTCTTCTATTGTCCCTATTATTTATTAATGATTTGCCACAGTGTGTTAAGAAATGCAATAAATTATTGTTTGCTCACTATCTAAAGATCTATTTGCCAATAACATCTGAACAAGACAGCGAAAGGCTGCAGGATGATCTAAATAATACAAGTAAATGGTGCCAAGAAAGTAGTCTTAGCAAAACGAGGAAATCCTTATACATTTCCATACGCGATAGAAGGTGCTCCACTTAAGAAAACATAATCAGCAAAAGATCTGGTATGATAGCTGCTTGTCATTTAAAACTCATGTAAGAAATATAACTAATAAAGCATACAGAAACTTAGACTTGGTAGTAGGAATAGGTAGAGACTTCAATACGATGCATATGTTCAAGACACTGTACACATCTTTCGTCAGGTCAAAATTTGAATATGCCAACCAAATATGGAACCCGAATCATGTTATCTACACGAAACAGGTAGAGATTATACAGACTAAATTCTTAAGATATCTCACAGACAGGTCACTACCCTAAATTTAATTCACCTCTACCCTAGTAGCAAGTTTTCATTTTGAAACTCTCGAGCAAAGGAGAAACATTCTTGATGTATTATTTTAATCCAAAATCATTAACAATGAGATAGATTGTTCGGAACTAACGGGTAAGGTTAAACTCCAGTGTCCTACCTTAAGAACGAGGCTAGCAAACACATATTTCTTTTTCTAGGACAAATGTACTAATGAAGTCTCCTACGCGGCGAATATGTGCTGCTTATAACAGGTACAGCAAGGTAAAATATATATATATATATATATATATATATATATATATATATATATATATATATATATATATATATATATATATCTGTAGTATACCTGCAAACAATTTGCGAGCTGAACTGTTGAACCACTTTAGAACATTAAAGAATACTGTAATTCGGCCCTAAAGGCCTGTTGTATTCTTAAATAAATAAATAAATGTATTGGTCAATCATATCCTTTCTACCTTATTCACTGAATGCCACTGTTTCACATTATCTCTATACATACTAGGTTTATGTTCAAATTAGTAATTGAAATGAAAAATGAAATCTTTAAGTTTTACGTCCCACGATTATGCCGGTTAGGCTAAAGGAGACGGTGATAATGAGAGATGAGTGAAATGGTGAAATGAAGACAGTGGTAGGAAACTGGAGAACCCCGAGAAAACCCACGAGCACGGTGTTTGTCCACCACAAAGTCCACACGGCGCGAGCTGGAATCGAACCAGGGACCCCAAGCACCGGAGGTGAACCAAATTAGTAATTGAGTGCCACCTACTTGGAGACCATACAATAATTCACACATTCTCCAGTATTATGTTGTGAGATAACTGTAGCTAGTGGTAGAGCGCTTACCTTCGGCGCAAAGGGTCCCAGGCCGTGTGAGTTTGTGGTGGACAACATCGTATTCGTAGGTTTTTGAGCTTAATGAATCATGCACTTCTATTAATCATTCGTCCTCTTTGGTAACATCCGCTCTCCTTTGGTTGGTTTGATGTAGAGTTTCAGTCCTCCGTGTCCTGAGCCTGACTTTTCATTTTTATATAGTTCTTCTTCCTAACATCTGCTTGTATTATTTGGTCAGTATACTTCAATCGCGGACTTCCTCTAGCTATTTTTCCTTCTGCCATTCCCTCCATAGGTAACAGGGTAATTTCTACATCTCTCGAAGCGTGTCCAATCATTCTCTCTCTTCTTCTCGTAGCACCACATTTCAAGTGATTTCGTTCTACCCCCTTTTTTTTTCTCCTCCGAATGTCCATACCCCACACTCATATACTATATTCCATCCTTTCCCATCCTTTTATTGAATTTTATGTCCATGTTTCCTATTAGAAACGGTTGTTTTTCTTCGAATGCCTTCTTCGCGTGAGTTATTCTGGATTTTATATCTTGTTTGCACCTACTACCTCTTGTTTTATTCCCTAAGTAACAGAATTTCTGAACGTCTTCCACCAGATGATTTTCTGTTTTGTTCATTTTCTTGTCGTTTCTTTCCTTGCACATCTCAGTACTTTTGTTTTGCTCCTGTTGATGTTGAATTTGTTGCATTTCGTTTAATCCTCCCTCTAATTTCTCTCACTGTTTGCCAACAACGTAATAGGTGGCACAGTGGCTCAATGGAGAGCGCTTACCACTTGTGCGTGGGATCCCTGGTTCGATCCCCGGCCAAATAAGTTGGTAGTGGAATATCGTGTCCATGGTTTTCTCCGGGTATTTCAATTTCCTTCCACATTCTTACCAGTTCTATAATCATTCACTTGCCTTACTCATCCTTCTCCCTTAGCCTCAGGGGCATAAACGTGAGACGTTCAACTGAAAATTTTCATTTTTTCCAACAGTGCAAATCCTGTTCATGAACTGTTATTCTTCGGCTGTGCATTTTCTTTTATTGCTTCAATGTAGAGACTAAACAAAGTAAGTGAATTGTTGCTTCTCTTTACTTCTACTTCATTTGTTGGCTTTTGTTCTTTGTGTACATTTTTCGCTCTTTATATTTTACTCTTAATTTCTTCAGAATCGTAAACGTTTTGTTCCATTCTGCATTATCAAATATCTTTATCTAATTTCCCAAATGCTATATAGATTGGTTTTCCCCAATTTTTCAACTCCGCAAGAACCAGTGGACTATCAGAAAAAAGTATGCCTAACTAGTAAAAGATAATGGGAAACCGTTACCTTATCTCTCCCGTGAACTCAGAGGTAGAAATGGCGATTATTTAGCCTAAGATCACAATTGTGGGACGTTAAACTAAACTAAAAAAAAAAAAATCATTTATAGCCAGTATTCATATAAGAAATACATATTTGAGCGAATATTGAATAGTTGAAAAGTGGTTGATATGAGCTTTCTCGAAGATGAAGCCCTATTCAATTTCCTCGATTAATTAGGTTTAAACTTCCATTGTTAAAACGAAGTCTTCACATACGTATGAAAACTCGGCTTGTATGTGGGATCCGAATAAATACTCTCATCAGAAATCGAACTTGCATTTTTCTCATCAATGAATGTGTTCGATAACTGTTTAGATTTCTGATTTCCTCGGTGGGTAATATTACCACCTTTAATGCAGGAAAACCTGGCTTCGATTCTCATTCGGATCTCATATTGTTTGGATCTAACGTTGTAAGTCCAAGTTTCACATAATTTTGGCATTAAAAAGGAACACTAAACAACAAAACGACCAGTTAATCGTTCAATTTCTTCGAATTTCAAGAGTTTTTACTAACGTATTTAAAAGTAGATCTCTGGAACAAATTCCTTTTGATCACCATGTATTAGCGGTAGTATAAAGCATCGTTGATAATAGTCAGAGCTAGAATTTTTATAGGCAGTTTTGATTGCAAAAGCGGAGGAAAAAGGTGCTAAAGAAAAATAAGGCGAAAACTGTCTTTAAAATGCTGTTTCCCTCAACTAGTTTGTTTTTAGATTGTCATTTTGACGATAAGCTATGTGTCTTGCTGCTAAGTACAAGGGAGTATTAAAAAGTTCGTGCAATCACCAAGAAGAAATTAACTCAAGAACTCTGACACCATGATGGTATTAATCTTTCTCTACACATTTTTACCAGCCGTTCTTCACTTTCCGTAAGTCCGTTATGTTGCAGTGTGGCTTTGAAACCACATTTCAGCCTCAGAAATGACGTCGTCCGTACTATCAGAATAACGTCTTCTGAGTATTCACTTCGTTTCTGGGAAGAGAAAGAAGTCATTTGATACTAGGTTCGGTGAGTATGGGGTGGGTTAATATTTCATATCCTAATTCTACTGTCTTCATAACGGATGCATGGGTAGAATGAGCTGGTACATTATCTGCCAACAGCAGCACCCCTTTGTGACCAATCCATGACGGTTCTTGTTAGGTTCCTCTCGTAACTTAGAAGATCGGAATAATAAGTAGTAATAATAGTTTGCCCCGGTGGTAGGTAATCTGTCATGATGACCCCTTCACAATCCCAGAAAACGAATAGCATCACCTTGGTGGCAACATCTGCATTTATGCCTTTTTAGGAACGAGAAAGGAGGGATGTTTCCATTGTTTCTTCATTTCTTTTGTTTCTGAGTCGTAAAGATAAACCCAACTTTCATCCATTGTCACTAGTCTGAAGTAAAAGCCTTCTTCATCCACCTCACAGCGATTCAATATTTCTCTTGCAGTGTTCTGGCGATTTCTTTTCTGGAAGGTGTGAGCAGTCACGGCACCCGCCTTTCTGACATTTTCTGAAGATGCAGCTTTTTGTGAATGATATTCCAGGCAGGCCCATAGCTCATGTCTATTGCACACATATCACTTTCAATGTTTATCGTCCTTTCTTACATTATGATTATAACTTTTTTCATCAAGACGGCAACATCAGTCAAAGATGGTCTTCTAGATCTAGAGAGGTCCGCAGTGGTTACGTTTCCAGTTTGGAATTGCCGTTTCCACTTGGATACCACCTCGTAGGATGAACTTTCATTCCTACAGACTTCTTTCATCTCTTCGTGGATCTGTTTTACTGATTTCCCCTGAAGATGGAGCCTGTCAGTCATCTCATATTCATAGGTAATTGTACCAACTCTTTGGTGCTCCTTGTATATTTTGAATTCCATTTAGATCAGCTTTTCCATTTACAACATTCCATTTAGACGTTTTCAACAACACTCGATTTTTTTTAAGTTCCTTCCACGATTACTTCATTCTTGAGTATGCTGGTATGTTATGTTTTTCCTATTGTTGAGAGCACACATACTTCACATACATTTTGTAAGGGCATCTCACAGAAACCACTGTGATGACAGTAATATGATAGTGCTAGATCATGTTGATCGATAAATTTTACAGTTATATCCCATTCATTAGCATTTACTGCTTCACCAAATCAGTGTGCGAATTGAAAAATTTTCCCAGGAGGGGATGAATTTCACCCACATGCGCACCCAGTCCTCCCCCCCCATATATATATATATATATATATATATATATATATATATATATATATATATATATATATATATATACTCTACCAAGTACAAAACAGTTGAGATGTGAGATCTTTCATAAATTTTCACTCAAGTAATATTTAGGTTAGCTACGCAAAGTAAGAATTGTTCCCTTTTTCTATCTTATCTTTATGTCCATTTAAAAATACTCCAGAGGGGGAAAAGTTATCCCTGCTAGGGATAAAATTTTTCTTCTCCAGGGTGGGAAAGATTTTTGTCAGGGGGGAAATCCCTGGCATCCCCCCGCCAATTCGCACCCTGCACCAAATCCATACACAGATGGACGCTGCAAGAAAAATGTTGCATCGCTGTGAGATGGATGTAGAGAATTTAGCACTAAGTGACTTCTTTCTCTTCCCAGAAATGAAGCGTCCGCTCAGAGGATGCCATTTTGACAGTAAAGGTGACGTCATTTCTGAGTTTGAAATGTGATTTCAAAACCAAACCTAGTCTTTCACAAAGCGTGCTTACGGAAAGTGAAGAGCCGCGCTAGCAAAAATGTGTCGCTAGGCATAGTGACTGTAGAAAAGGATTTATAACATCATAGTATCAGAGTTCTCGAGAGTGGATTTCTTCTAGATGATTGCATAAACTTTTTGATACCCCGTCGTACAGCCTACCCTCAAAGACAAATCTAAAGATCTTTTTATTGTGAATAGAAACTCGCTGAAACGTATGAAGTTGGATTTCTCTGGAACCTTTAACAGCAAAATGAGAAGGTGGTGGAAGCGTCATATGAACTTCCTGTTCTAATAGCCAAAATGCCACAACAGCAATAAAAGCGCCTGAACTACAACTTCTTAAATTGGATTTCAAACCTTTGATTTACGGTTATTTCTGATTTCACTTTAATAAACACAAATTTCTAAACTATGTGTACTTTAAATAAACTATTTAAATACCTCTTTTTAAAAAATAAAGTTTGTGTTTTAAAATTATTGTTCAAAGCATTTGTATTTTAATAAGCCCTCCCCAAAATCAATGTAAATGAATTGTGCTGCCATCTTTGGAGTTCTTTCAAACTATATGTTTCTGGACGTTTATATGTTTGTGGCCAATCCTTTCGACAATGAGATCTCGGAAACTATAGGACCTAGAAAGATGACGTTTTCACTGATCGATTGCAAATTTTGTGTCCAATTGAATATTTAAAAAAACGTAACCATTATTTCTTTATTACATTTTTCGGGCACACTGGAAGTGTTGACATTAAAAAAAAAATAAATAAAGCATCATTCCAACAACACATAGTTATATATAGGTGTTGTATATGTCTCAAGCGTTTGTTTCATGGACAAATAATAATGAGAAAGGAAGGATAACTATTTCTCCAGACTAAGATGAATCTTTATTTTTGGAGTGTTTTGCCCAATGAACACCATATATAACTAACATTATAATTAATTGTGCATGTGACGTATTTGCTTATTACATACTGCATGCAAGAAGAAAGAAAACACTGATCATAGATGAATTAGAAACTTCAACCGGAAGTAGGCTCAAATCTTGCAAACGGTGCGAGATATTGGAAAAATAATAGAAAAAAAATTCCCCTTTATAGTATTATCCTTTGCCGATTTTTATCAAGACCTCTTTCACTTGTGTGTCTCAAGAGACATGTTCAGATATTGTGAGGAATAACAAGGAGATTCATGCTCATATCTGAATGATGCGCTGTGTAGAGAGCGCAGGTTCAGCTAGTATATAATTAAAATTTCATACTGTTGGTGAGACTCTTATCTAACCTTGGAGACCTAAGGCAACCAAAATTGTACTCGGAGAGAGAAAAAAAAAATACAGAAAAAAATTGACAAAATATAACTTTCAGATAATATTGTGATACGTAGAATTAATGAAATATCCTTGGATTTAATAGATTAGGTAGTTAAAAAGGTTTTTAAAAAATCTCCACTTTTGTCCTGGAAAGTGATGATGATACCACGGACATAGATCAGTGTCATTTAATAGTGTACTGTCGGTTCATAAATGAAAAGAAGTTAATGGAAGAAATATTGTTTTCGAAAACTTTGAAGATATCAACCAAAGATTCTGATGTTTGTTTTTCTGCACTCAGTAATTTTTTGTCGTAAATTATTTGTCTTGGGGCAGAGTTGTAGGAATATGTAGTGATGGAGCTCCATCAATATTAGGTTCACGGTCTGGATTTATGAAGCTGGCAAAGGACAGAAATGCTGCAATTATTGGTTCATACTGCTTAATTCATTTGCAGCTAAGGCGTACTGCCTTAGCTGCAAAAACTTTACCCGAGAACCTGAAGTAGGCATTATCATTGGCTATCAAAGTTGTTAATTTTGTAAAGTCAAGTGCTCTGAATACTCGTCTTTTCGAGACTTTGTGTGACGACCTCAATACCGAACATAAAGCTTTATATTTCCGTACCGAATTTGTTTGTTGTCACAAGGTAATATATAAAGGAAATTACACGCTTAAGTGAGATATGGAAATATTTCTTCTAATTGTAAGAAAAGATGAACTTTGTACTTCTTTTACTGATGACATATTTGTATTTTCTCTTTCATATCTTGCTGACTTTTTGAAATATTAAATAATCTCAGTCTCAAACTCCAAGGTAGAAACAGGAACATACTTACATTTGTCGAACTTTCCACCGAGTCTCAAGAAACTTGTGAAGGGAAAATAATGTCAACCATTACATTGAGTTTTTCTTCTGCTCTTACTTGATAAGTTTTTGAATTCCATCTTATACAGTGAAATAGCATTTTGTACTCATTTTTGATAATTTTGTAAATAATAATAATAATAATAATAATAATAATAATAATAATAATAATAATAATAATAATAATAATAATAATAATAATAATAATAATAATTTGCATAATTATTTACTTGTTAATAAAGTAGAAATCTTGAATAGGAAGAATGTCAGACATGTAGCATTTAGAAGTTTTCCAAAGCTAAAGTGTAAATGCTAATTGCAAGTTGTATTTATTCATAATTTCTCATTTTATTTGTCATAGCTTACGCCCCCTTGCTCGATCTTCACATCCCCAAGTTGAGAACCGCTGCTGTAACAGCAAAATTCTTACAAAAACCGTTCGGATTAATAGGGTAATAATACATGTAATTAGTCAAAATCAGTGACTGTTAGTTTTTATTAATATTCGTTAGCTGTACAACAAAAATAATGATGAGCTTAAAAATGCTCCTTAAACATCTCGTGTTTGTTAAGATTAGATATTCAAAAATCTATTTATGTGTTTGTGAATTTAAAAAAATAATCTGTAATAAATAGCATATATATAATCTAGATACCACTACTTACATCTAGTGCATCTGTTGAGCGGTGTTATTTTCTGTGGTTTTGAAGCATACTGATGATATACTAATAAGTGCATTAAGAAAATAATCTTCGGTGTTGTGCACTTAAGAAAAGGCTTTAAAATATGTTTGTTTCTGTGCAGTGTCTTATAGATACATACGCTCGATTTATTATGCTCTTACCTTAAAGAGTAACAATACATTTTTCGTGTGGACAGGGCCTGGGAACGTTTTGTTAATAGACTCTGAGTATATTAGAGTCTTCGTGTGTGGGGGCACGTTCTGACGGAGTGTGGTGCCTCTAGGGATTCACTCCATCGTGATTAATGACGCTTAACTGTGGAGAGAATGACGGCTGAGGCGGAGGCCTGATTGAGTGAGATGTAAGCGGGCTCCTCCCCAACCCATTCCACATCACGACTTCACTGGCTGCTCGCACTATTGCACCTTCTGTCATCATGCCATGCACGAAGTCAATGTTTCTTTCTCGGTCAGTGCAATTGAATTTAATTTATCTTTCGCTACGGTAACCTATTTGAAAATCTAACATTTTAATATATCCTTAATCATGTCCTTGTGGAGAAAAGTCTTAATTTTACAAATAAAAATCTGGCTTCGATATTTTAATTTCGAAACTACTAGCTTACGAATTGAGCAGTAGCTTACGCACTTAAATAGTTCTTTCTATTATGGTAATACAAATCATAGGTTTTTAGTGGGAGTGTGGATGAGATACATGCGTCCCAGTATTTTGACGTCCTATAAATGTTTTAGAGAACAACGCATAAGTCCAGTATTTTCTTGTATTTGCGGTGCTTTAGATGTTTTTGTTCCCTCTAATTCGCAAGTCTACTCACGCCCATGATAGAAGTGCCGTGCCATTTATGCTCTTCAAATTTACGCTGAAGTACGTAGGCACATAGTGGTGCATAATGAACTAAAATATACTTACTTATTCTGTCATTAAAATTTCTCCGTACAATTTTGCAAAGCTTATGGGAGTATTCTTACTTTTTTTTTTTTTTTTTTTTTTGACATGATACTTCAAATGAGTTAATATACACGTTGCCTTAGTGATAATCATAATCTCAAAAACACTGATTATATAGTTCACTGCACTGTTTTGTAGCTATTATGTATACAGAGAAATTATAATGTTTTCTTTAATTATTAAGGCGTTACATGCAGTAAAAATTAAGATTGTGTTGATGAACAAGAAATTATGTAATCGAGAAAATGAAGTTGAGAGAGAACAGCTAGAAATTAGAATTGGAAAAACACTAAAGATGCTGTTGGTTTAATACGTGTAATCTGTGAAAGGTACGTAGATAATAATCGAAAGGAAGTGTACGTAGTTTTTATTCATTTAGAGAAAGATTTTGACGAGGTGAACTGAGAAATGGTAGTGAGGGTGTTCGATTTAGTTTAGCGTCCCGTTCAGCAGAGAGGCTATAAATGGACGTTGACCTACAGCTTAACGTGGAATTCGATCTACATGAGCTCCTTTCTGCCCCGAGAAATAGCGAGGATATATATATATATATATATATATATATATATATATATATATATATATATATATATATATATATATATATATATATATATATATATATGTGTGTGTGTGTGTGTGTGGCTCAAAGATTCTTAAAGAATTTGCATGAAATGAAGTCTTTCAGCTTTACGTCCCATTATTATGCTGTGTAGGCCAAGGAAAACGCTGATGAGAAAGAATGAAATTGTAGAATAAAGGAGGTGAGAGGACACGGGAGAACTCCGAGAAAACCACGTACATAGTGTTTGTCCACCACGAAACCCACGCGAGTGGAGATCGAACCAGGTACCCCACGCACCAGATGTGAACAAACCATCACTGAGACATTGCGGCTCCTAAAGAAATTGCGTATGAAAAAACAAATAGATCTGAGTAAAAGACAAAATAGAGAATTTAAATTATAATGGACAAGTAATGGACAGAAAAGAACCACAGGCTGCAACAATAGGGCAGAATACCGTGCGTTATCATATGAGATGACGGACATTTTATCTGCATGGCTTGGCAGACCGTACAGCATCGTCCACATACATCCTCGTCTTTACGTTTGAGTTCGATAACGGGTATGGAGTCTGCGCCAGCGGTTTGTGCGCTGCTGAACACTGAGCCGAATATTTTTTAAAACCTGTAAAATTTGAAGAGAGCAATGTACAACAGTGAATTAATCGTATCATTTGATATATTGCATGCATATGTCTATGATGTATTGCATATTTAAGTTAATTCGTATGGGCTTTGTAGGTGATCTATATCGGTTACCTATTTTTCCTGGATAGTGTCATTTCTTTGAAGGCATAATGGCCAAGACGTAGAGCGCTTTTCTGGTACAAAGAGCTCCTGGTCACATATCAGACCGTGTAAACTTGTGGTGCATATCAAGTTCTTGGACTTCCAAAGCGCTGGCGCTTATCCTTATCCTTCCATATACTCAATCCACAATTTTTCGTAATCACTTAGCCTGAAAGGCATAATCGTGGAACGTTAAATTTCATTTTTTTTTTTTTGTTTTCTGCTTGGTCCTTTATATTTAGTATTTTATATTATATTTATTAATTATTTCAACATCGCAGTTATGTGTAATAATTTTCTGCATTACCCCTACATACAAAATACAGTGATGTAGAAGATTACAATTGGAACCTTCTTGCAAATAGTTAAGACAAATATATCCTCCCTTAGGAGAACACAATCTTGTTCTGTCTGTCATGTCGCTATCTCAAGTCCCTAACATGACCATGTTGCTGATCAGTAGGGATGCGCACGAGACGAGTCGAGACAGGATTTTCCTGACAAAATTCGAGTCGAGACACGGCTCTTCGAGTCGAGACATCACTTTTACAGCACATTTTCGAGACGAGACAGTCACAAATCTTGTCTCGTGCGCATCCCTACTGATCAGCGAATTTTCTTTCAAATCATCATCAAAGGTAAGAAATGTTTTAAATCTGTGACATCGCTTTTTTGAAGATTTAATATAAAAATTAATTTTTGCCTACTGTTAGTTATTTCCCGCTCACACAGAAGTCTGAAAACAGGCTAAATGCGATTCGCTCAACTAATTATTTGTCAAGTTTGTAGGCGACAAATAGTAATATGAATTTTTCTCTTTTCTTTCCAGGCATTGTGTCGTTCTCTTCCTAAGCACAGTTGGTAAGTCTGTTGGTTTTTTTGTGATGATTAGAGGAAGGGTGATTAGGAATTCAGTTTGAATTTACTTACTTCTTACTGTAAATTCGATGATATACAGTATATACAAAATGTAGGCGAATAAATTCACGAACTCATTCACTCTTAACCAGTTTTCTGAAACTATTGGGTGCAGAACATTAAAATTTTGAATAAATATTGTTCTCATATCTCAGGTTGTAGATAAAATGAAACATTGCTGAATGCGAACCCTAAGGGGGAAAATGAGGACTTATTATTTTTGTCCACCAGTTCTAAGAAAATTATAAGGTGTATAATTATTTGCCTGTCCAGAGTATGCCTGCATTAATATGAGCATACATGTTAACGTCTGAGGAAGATAACGTTACATTATGGAAACTGTTAGGAAATCTTTTATTTTTAATAAAGAAATGCATTCTCTGGTCAGAAAAATTATAATTATTTAAATAATAATTTCAGATTGAACATGGAGGAAGTTATATATGAGATTTTTCCTTGTGGGTATTACGTTTCAGCTCGATCGGCAGAGTACTGTCTGCTCTAGCGAAGTGCACTTGTTACATTCGTCATTCTCTGGGAAGATTCTGTTTGCAATCCATTTAATCATCATAAAGAAATTGTCTAAGGTTTTCTTGCAAAAATTTGGCATTTTAGAAAGGTTAAAGTGCAACATAATAAATGCCCAATATATTCATTTATTGTTTCTGTGGTTCCCAACGCTGGTGAACTAACACTAACAATCGTTCACAAGAGTGAGTAAAACTCATGATTGTTACAAGCCTATCCACACACAGAAAACTTGCATGCATTTGTCAGTCAGTGCATACCGTCAGCAACGGCCAGCAACAAGAATGGTCAAGAGATTTGCAAACGCTTAGTAAACTTACAGACACTGTGAAGGTCAGTATTAAGATTTTACAAATTGCATATTTTGTTTTGCTCTACCGATGATTGGTGCAAATGAGTTATTTGCTTTGGTGTAGGCAAGGACAACCTGGAACAAGAGAATAAAGAAAGATACAAACAAGGTGATATGTGGACAAATATAGAATGATGTTAGTGCATTTTATCTTGCGCACTGACGATTAAGTTCATGTAGAAGTTGAATCAAAAACAGTTCTTCTTCACTTGAAGACATCTTTCTATCTGGAAAGTTGTCTGCAAAATGTACGTATTATCGGGTTTCTGTGTAGCCACCCATAAGGGCTTATAGGTTCTGTAAATGAGTATTTGAAAACTCAAGCAACAATCATGGCGACTACCAGCTTATTAGTTTGTTAATGGAGCGTCTCATTAATAAAACTAATCAGATTGGGAAAGTGAAAACTTGGTTACTCTTTTTTTTCTATAGTTGAACCCCGTTTCTCATTATAATACACATAAAGGAACATGTGACTATATATGGGCAATAGACCTCAGGTTAAGAAACGGTACATTAAATAGTTAAATTTTGTTGTCGGATAGTATGCTTAATATTTGTTGACTATTAAAACATTGTAGTTGGAGACAGATATAGATGGATAAAGACATGTTCTTCGGAGATATAAAAACAGATAAGTCTTCCTCAAATTGTTATACGCAAGGGAAAGAAAATGTACGTTGTAACAAGAGAAGATTTTTCGCGTGTGACAGGTTTGTCCTCTTCGTACAACAAAAGACAACATAATCGACGTTGGTGGTTACTATGTTGTCCAGCAGGTATGTTACATTTGACGGATATGGCCGAGGTCAGCTTGTAAGGTGACGCCCCGACCTTGACCTCTGTTGGCAAGCTTGCGCAAAATGCTTTTTAAACTCGTGGCTAACGACCTTGAGGGTAATCCCGATCAATCCACTTGAGTTGAATTCCTGCTAAACGGTGTTCATTTCCTTTACCTTTCCAAATTGCTATTGAAAGTCCTGAATAGAATTTTTCAAGAAATAAATTTTTTCTTGTGCTCAAAAAGACAAATTGTCGGCTTTGATGCCACAGACTTTGATTCTTTAATTCGTTTTCTGGCGAGAGTAAATATATGGTAAGTCAATAAATAATGCACAATACTCCCTAGCAACAGAACCAGGTAATGTATCATAATGTAATTAATGTAGCTTTATATATATATATATATATATATATATATATATATATATATATATATATATATATGGTCTAGGAATTAATTCGTGCGGTTGGTACGCACACATTGAAGCTGTAGTACAAACACAAAATACATAAATACCTTAAGAAAAATATTGTCCATCGCTAGCCACCACTTTCGCCCATCTGTCAGGCAATGTACGGATTCCGTGGCGAAAGAAGTCCTCATCCTTGGAAGCGATCCAGTCAGAGACCCATGTTTCGATATGTTCTGAAGAAGTAAGCCGCTGTCCAATCAAATCGTTGTTCATGCAATCGAACAAGTAGTAGTCCGAAGGAGCAACGTCTGGTGAATACGGCGGGTGGGGTAAAACTTCCCATCCGACATTTTCTAAATAGGTTTTGACCGGTTTTGCGACATGTGGGCGAGCGTTATCATGTTGAACAATAAGTTTATCATGTCTGTTCTCCCATTCTGGTCGTGTTCTGGCCAGAGCTTGCTTCAAACGCATTAATTGTCGTCGATAACGTTCTCCATTCATAGTTTCACCCGGTTGCAGCAGCTCATAGTACACCACACCTTTCATATCCCACCATATGCACAGCATAACCTTTGCACAGTGAATATCTCGTTTTGGTTGTGATGGACCTGGTTCACCTGGTTTCACCCAGGCCTTTTTTCGTTTAGGGTTCTCGTAATGGATCCACTTCTCATCACCCGTAATAATTCGATGCAGAAACCCCTTTCTGCTCTGTCGTTGAAGCAGCAATTCGCAAATTGTTTTTCGTCTTTAAACGTCTGTCTTTCAATTCATGTGGAACACAATGTGACATCTTTTGAATCATTCCCATGGCTTTCAAGCGTTTGGAGACTGTTGTTTGATCAACGCCTAATGCTGCTGCAAGTTGTTCCTGCGTTTGACACGAATCCTGCTCGAGCAATGCTGTCAATTCTTCGTCTTGAAATTTTTTTGGCTGTCCAGCTCGCTCTTGGTCTGCCAAGCCGAAATCACCACTTCTAAACCGTGCAAACCACTTCTGACACGTTCGCTCAGCTAGAGCATGGTCACCATACACTTCCACCAAAATACGATGACTTTCAGTCGCACTTTTCTGCATGTTAAAGTAATGCAGCAGGACACCCCGCAGAAACACTTTATCAGGCACAAATTGCGCCATGTTCACTTAACTACAAACTGGTGTTGTTGACGCTTTAATCCACTGCCCTATACTACGAACGATACGCGATGACACGGGTTTGCAACACATGTGTGGATACACGGAACTGTGGGACGCTCCGTTCGTTGCGCCATCTCTTGTCCACCCGCACGAATTAATTCCTAGACCATATATATATATATATATATATATATATATATATATATATATATATATATATATATATATATATATATATATATATACATCTTACATTCACAGATTAACCTTTGGTAGTTGAGGTCAATGTTTTTACGTTGTGTAATAGCTTATACCGAATGTTAAAATATATCCTCATTGTGGTTTTTAAATACGGTTAACAAAAAAGTTTGTGAAAGTAAAATACATGTACCGTGAACTACCTTATTTGTTTTTATTTACAGTACAGGTATTTGTTCTTCTATTACCATGATTTGATTTAGGCAACCAATAATTGGCATAAGTTTATAATAGGTATAATGTTAACTTTCTTATGTACCGTAAGATATTTTATATCAATAAAACAATTTGTAATTTTGATTATTCAGAATTTGTTATAAAAAGAACAATTTCAAGAAGCCTCTTTAATATTGGGGGTCGTGTTATAGACGAGTAAATGTGGTTCAGATATATCAAAATCCAAGAGCAGTCGATGATCGAGTTCCTGTTTAAGCCCAGAGTCATTTCAGCTACAAGAATTCATTGAAAACTGCTACCTTTGTGTGGAAACACAACCCTCGGTAAAGCACAATACAGAAATGAATTCAGCGCATTCAAACTGGTGATTTTAATATCTTTGATAAAAAGAAACCAGGCAAACTCTCCTCTGCAACAACAGACCAACATTTGGTTCATAGGAAACGGTCAATATTAACTGGACAATAACGACTTATCACTTGATTCATCTGATGGAAATATTGCCAATCTCGAAAGGAAGTTTTCTTAAGTCTCTTTCAGGTCTTGGATGTCAAAAATTGTTCAAAGTGGGTGTCAAAGCTTCTGTAAGAAAAGTGATGCAAACTCAGAAAGAAATTTATTTAAACTTCATCGAATCTTTCTCAGGAGCACCTATTGAGGCGTTTTAAAACGTCAAAATATGTTATGAAACTGGATCTATTATTATGGCCCTTCTTGAAAGCGTCGATCAATGCATTGGACCCATAGAATGTTGCTAGTGAAGGAAAGAAGGCTCGTCCTTTCCAAAGACAAAATCATGATCATCATCTTTTGGAATCAAGAAGAGCTCAACTTCATGGACATTTTTGAAAACAAAATGCCTCCATCAACAAGAAAGATACTGTGAATATTTAGAAAAGCTAAAAGAGCAATTAGAACAAGAAGACAGGGCCTAGAAGACATTCAGATCAAATTTCATCAGAACAGTGCAAGACCACACACCGCGAATTAGGCGCTGGCACAAATTACAAGGAGTGGACATTGTTGTCTCACCCAGTTTACAGTTCCAACTTGGCCCCTTCGGGTTTCTAGCTATTTGGTAGATTGAAGATTTGTCTACGTGGTAGAACATTTAAAAAGGATAAGAAATTACTCCAGGAGCATAGAGGATGGTTTCGATGGCAAGATGTAGCATTTTTCCAAGATGCCTTTGTGAGTTAGAAAGAACGCAGCAGGTGTTTAACTGAAATATGGACGGGCATATTATCTCATTACCCTGGCTAGTGAAAAGCAGACATCTTTTGAACGTGAAATCATTACACACCTACGGATCAATCTATGGGTAGAAGGCTCTAAGGAGGGAAATTGTTCACCCACCACGGATAACATATGTGGCAGACACTTCAACATGTCACCATCTCGGTTCCCTCAATTTTGCATTAGTATCGCATAGGACTGTACCTTGTGAGATAAAATGGAGATTTTTAAAATTAGATTTGTGGCTTAATGTGCCCTTCAGCACCAAGGCTATACGAGACGTAGACCTCAGCTTAACATGGAATCCAAGCTATGTGATTTCCGGCTGGGAACTTAATCCGGATCTCTCTCGTCGAAGTGACATACGATAACCATATAGCCACGAGGGAACTTGACTTAATTTTATGGGTACAAATAAATCATCTCTGGGTACAAATAAATCATCGTTATTTTTCTTTCTTATAAAAATAAGGGGAGCAAATGTGAAGAGAGATTCTGCCAGAAGAGGAGAGGTTCGTCCCACTTCTAAATGGAACGATTGCTCGAGTCATTGGTTCCGGTAGAGCAGATGGTACCTTAACCCTTGTCTGAGGTAGACAGGAATTGTAGCTTTTCCCTGGTTTGAAGAGGGTTTCCAGATCATGCGTTGAATTTTCCGGATTTTGATCATAACATGAGATTCGGCATCTTGCGATGTCAGGACAAATTCTGGCTCCAAAAGAGTGCTTTGAATTTACCTTAAAACACTACGGCGCCAACATTGAAGATTCTAGTAGATTCTAGTAATCTACCAGTTGTTGAGTCATTTCAATTTATCAATAGGGAAAACTGAGAGATGGGCTTCAGTCCATTGCTATTGGCTTGATAAGAATGGAGCCTCCCCTTCTCGTGTGGAGGGTAAGTGCACCAAACCATGAAGACATAGATGTAATCAAGAGAATCGTGAGTTCATTGCGTGTACTCACCTAACATTTTTATAGTCCAGCGTATACTTACTTTAAATTTACACAGTACGTAGTTAGGAATACGCTGAAAATGAATATATACATATATTCTCCTTGTTTTCTTTATGATCAATTTTGATTTCCTTATACTAAATTCTTACGGAAAGAACTGATTGTAACTAAGAATTCGTCAAAAGAGTGCCTAAAAATTAAATTTTACATGTTTGTAATTTTTAAATAGAGAAATTCAACGTGGGAATATTGTAGCCTCTGAGAATTTTCGACTGAATGAAAATGGTTTCTTCTTTTAATCTATGGCACAATTTCGAGCACTGAACTCAAATATTTTAGTTTATTTCAATGGCGGAATTCTAATTAATAGCGTTTTTCTATTGGTCGCACCCATTCCGTTCTTAGAAATTAAAGTATTCATTCGGTATATTATTTTGGTATGAGCCACTGTATTCAGGAACGCTTTTGTAGTAAGTAGTCCATGATGCTTCGGACAAATTTTCATAAAAGTACACGCATATGGCGTATACCCACCCAGATCACTTTACACGCACAGATATGAGTTGAATTGATTTTGAGTTTAACGTCCCACTCAGCAGCAAGGCTGTATGAGACGTCGACCTATTGATTAACGTGGAATCCGAACCACATGAGCTTCCACCGGGAAACGAAAGTACATACGGATAGAAAGTAGCACAGAAATATGTACTGTAGTTATTATTATTATTATTATTATTATTATTATTATTGATTGTCTGGTTGGTATACACTATAATTTTGTACACAGTTGAAAGTATACCTAATAAAAGTTTCCATGGCGTGAAGTTTATGCAAGGTCACTGGATTAATCGAAGTTTAATATCCATTCAATTTAGGGACACAAAATATACAAAATATGAAAAAATATTAAGATTTTTAATAAATATGAAATTTCCCAAAATATTATGATACGAAAATTTTAAACGCGCTAATTTGGTTCGACGTACCATAAAACATCAAGATCTTTTTTACCATTAACGTATGAGACATCGTTTAAAATACGAAATTTCATATTTTGCATATCTCTGCTAACTTCAATGTGTTCTGGATAATTACTGGAACATTTTATGTTTAATGTGCTAAACTGTGGAGGAATTTCATAATAAATATTGCATAAAGAGATATATTAGGAAAAAATAAAGTAGGATTTCAAGTATTCTTTGTCAATCGTTCAAGTGATATTAGATTTAATTTGATAGTGGGAATGTATACGTAGTAGACTATCATTGTTCTGTATCTACTAATGTATAAGAGAAAGCCAGCAGGAGACAACTTGTGTGCGTAGAGGAAAATTAACCATGAGATATGTAGAAAAAATGTTGATTTCATTTTCTATTCTTGCCATTCCATGGAAAAGATACTCATAAATAGTAAATGCCAACTCTTCGTCAGGGTACTACATAAAAATACCATTTATGAAACAGTTTTATCATTAGATCAAGTACTAAATATCTTTATATGTAAAACATTTAATGTAATTGATTGAGGAAAATATGGTTGATAGTTAAAATTTTAATTATTAGAATCAGGGTTGAATCCAGGATTTTTTGAGGGGGTGCACCAATAACTACCAAAATAATCAATCACACTGAAACTTTACAAAGTGACATAGGACGATATTTTTTATCCCTGACAGCGCTGATACATAGAATGGGGGGATAGTATTTTTAAGAGGGTTGCAAGTGATGTGCAGGAAAAAATGTTCTCTCCTCCTGGCTTCCGCTTGCTTCCCCTCTTTGACAAATGTTATATTGTTTTGCTTGATAAATCCTTTTCCTTCAACGTTAAGAAGATCGGCTTAAACTATTACTTTTGCAAAGCTCTGCTTTCTCTTAAGCCCCAAATAGAAAAATAATGGCAGAAAGTTTCGGAAAGTGTAGCTATTTTCACTCCTAGCTTCTCATTTTAAATAGTGTATATTTACAACGAAGGGGGAAGGGGGATTGCACGTGCACCGGTGTACCCCCTTAAATTCAGTCCTGATTAGAGTTCCAATATTTATTTATGACTTATAATTTACGGACGTTTATTATTTGCATCATAGACTACAGGGAGAAAGTAATGACGACTCCCAGCTTCACTTTATTATTATTATTATTATTATTATTATTATTATTATTATTATTATTATTATTATTATTATTATTAGTGCCAACGTCTTTGAATTTGGCGGAGACTGCGATTTGTTACCCGAACTTCACGTGAACATTACTTTTACAGGAAAAAAAGGAAAAGAAAAACCCCTATGGGACAGGCAGCCCACCTTTTCCAGCTGTTATGCGGGTTGCGGAAATCAACTTAGATTATTTTTTTTCTTTTGCACGTCTGTATGTGAAGAGGGCTCCTTCGTGCCTGTGTAGTTATGATGAAATTGACAGGTTCTAAAGTAAAAATAAATGAAATAAAATATAAAACTATGATTCGAAAAATGCGATGAGTGCGCATCATATCAGGCGCGATGAGTTTTTCGTTAATGCTCAATGATAAGTTTGTTTTTCCTATTATTTTATGAAAGAACCAGTATTGACCAAGGTAATGTGTTAGTAAAAACTCGAAGATATATCTGAATGTGTATTCCAATTTGATCCTTACTGTTTTTTTTTTTTTTAAAGTAACTTAAACAAAAATAAAATAAACCAAGGAACACATATTATTACTTATCTATGTTACAGTTTCGATAATATACATTCATGAGACACATTATGAAATTAAATTAAGTGTTTGTCCCACGATCACACCATTGAGGCTAAAGGAGACGGATGAATAATGGAAGTGAATGATTGTGAAAGTAATTTTTTAGTACTTACCCACTGGAAATCGAACCCAGGACAACATGTACCAAAGGCGTACATGCGAGCCACTAGAGCGGCAAGGGAGGTTGTCAGACACATCAATAAAGTACAGTGCTATTGAGCCTTTTTTTTCTCGCGTACCCCTGGACGCAGTTCACCATCCAATTGTGTACCCCTGAAGCTGTTTAAAAGAAATTAAATCGAAATGAACTTATTAAACTTAATGCGCATGTTCTGTTGATTAAAAGGGGGGACAAATAGAGATTCAATAAAAGGACAATCAGTGTGCTAATCAAAAGACTATTTACAGAGGGATGAACTGCACATCAGAAAATTCTTCATCTATGATCATTCAATAAATATCCTTATTTTAGAACTATGTATCCCCAGAAACATCTTCGCGTACCCCCAGGAATACACGTACCCCGCACTGGTCTAAGGTACATCTTACGATTCTAAACTTTTGATTAGGTCATACTTGTATTTTCTTTAAAATCTCAACTTGTAATATGACACACAACTGCGTTATATTTTCCTCATATATTAAATATTATGTTGTATGTTATCTTTTGTTCTACCTTATCTTTAAATCTTTTCCTTTCTAGTCATTCTACACCTTCCCATTCTATTTCATGTCCTGTTTTTCTCACATGTTAATAAGCCACGTTGTTTACCCTCTTTAAACTAAGTCGTTGTTATCCGTTCTTAACCCTTGTTTAATCATTTCTTGTAATCTCTTCCTTATCTCTCCTATGTAATTAATATCTTATTCTTTATACTTAATTTTATACATGACTTCTTCATCACTTTGTTGTATCTCACTTTGTTTTGTCTTCTCGCTTTCACTAATGTAAGTCCAATATTCTCTTACCTGCTTTTCTATACGTTCTTACTCCTCCAAGCTAGAATGAGTAGCATTTAGATTTTGAAATGTGAATTCGAGATGTGAATTCCCCCGTTCTTCTATTCTGGTTTCAGTAAGAAAATTATTTTCTTACTGACTTGTATAAGAGTTGAGGAAAGTTTACGCCTTTTCCTCCGTATCCGTGACCGAATTCAACCACAGCAATCAGGAAGCCTTAAATAAAGTATTTTACATTGTCAAAATCAAATACTTTTAACGGTTTTTGTAATAAAAAATATTCTCTTCCACGCTGTATTTAGAAACTTCCAGCATGGGTTTGAGAGCTAATAATAATAGTTCGTTACACCGTTGAAACAAGTAGAATATTTTGTGAGAGTTGAAGGTTTTCAGCATCTTACCCTTAAGAAATATCATCACCGACTAGTAAGAGAAATTCTTAAATCTCCACACCATTTTCATGAAAATCAGGATTTTATATATTTAAAAAAAAAATAATAAAATAAAAAAGGGAGTTAAATTTAACTTGAAAAATATTCGTAAAGCAGAAAGTGAACAGACCCGTCCAGCTTCTGATTCATATTAACTCGAAGCGATAGGCTTTATTGGAAAGACTCGAGGAAAACACGACCGTGCTTAATGAAAACTTAATAATGTTTAGGAAATGCATAGTTAAACAGTTTTCTTTCTTTCTTTCTTTCTTTCTTTCTTATTATTATTATTATTATTATTATTATTATTATTATTATTATTATTATTATTATTATTATTATTATTATTATTATTATTTTTAAAGAATGGGATGAATTCGTCCTTTTGCGTCTGACTATTTCCAGTATCAATGAAGAGAGAAGTATGTCGTAAGTCTCAAATAGAATACACGCTGTGCTTTGTAAAACCCGGAGACTTCCTACGAAATATATTGTGGGTCATATTCATAATATTGAGGAGGAGACAAATTTCTTCGATCTTTACCAGCCAGTGGGGATGATTGGGAAGCCTCATAAAAATATACATATTATTGCATTAAAATCAATTGTTTTTATAAAATTTTATGAAGTCTGGTTATTCTAAGAAAGCTAAATAAGATTGAGTCACAAGTTGCAGTATGACTATAGTATTTTGGTAAAGATGTCCCTCTGAGTGAAGACGCCGCTGCTCGATTTGCTTAAGGCCTGTGACTTGTGCTCACAGCACTTGCCATGCGAGTGAAAGGGTACACAGTCTTAAGTAAATATATGTGGAAGTTGCATCGGAGAAAGAAGCTGCTTTTGTTCAGGCCTGTTCACAAAGCTGAATTACTCTTTATTTCAGAGTCTATAATTTTAGAGTAAAACGTAGTAATTCTCTTGACGGTAGTTAAGTAGAAGTATATGAATAAAACATAATTGCTTAAGAACTTCAGTCTTTTACAAAGGCTAATGTGCTTTGTTGTGTTTCTGCCTCCATGAGTATGTCACGTGATCGATTGGGGTGTCTTTGCTTTAAAATTTGGAAAGTTGCCCCAGTGAAATCGAAGCAAAGATGCCCCATTTTATAATATTAAAGGTTTAAGATTTCTGTTCGCGACAACCAGCTTATGATGTTTTGCAAGGTTTGTATGTTCGTTATGTTTTAAACAATGTTTGGTTTGAGTATGAAACACTAACTGTTCTGTAATAACCTGTAATTAATTGTTCACTCAAAAGCAAATGGGAAATTCCCATTTGGAGTAGTGGCTTCGTTTGCTGGCTGAGTTGCTGCTTTCAATGATGCAATATTCTATTTATAAACTTTTTTTTTTTCTTTTCGCTCATTACGTGATCAACATTTGACTGAATGAACTTCACACACACACACACACACATATATATATATATATATATATATATATATATATATATATATATATATATATATGACACTAGTTGGCTAGCAAGCTGAATCAAAAGAATGTGCATGGATTGAGTTTTAAGCCATTTGTGTGAGCTGAATATGTATGAGGGTTGTTCAAAATACTAAAAAAATATCCTTGGGAGAGAGGTCCTGCGACACACTTGATTTGTCAAAACTTCCTTTATCTGGTTGAATTATTTTATTTCAATTTCTGGGTGAATCAAATATCCCTTCATTGCAAAATGAAGAGCATTTCCAATAATAAATCAGATATCATAGGTGTACCAGTGTTGTAGCTAGCAAGTTGTTATAAGGGGAGGTATTACTTTTTCAGGCAGCAGGTTTTTACATATTAAAAGAAAGCCTCCCTCCCCTCTGGTCTAGTTGCTAGTATGTGTCCCTTTGGTGCACGGGTTCGAATATCGATGTGAACGCATAGAAAATTTGAACGATTACGGTGGTTGGGATTTAAACTGTAGGTTCACTGCATGTTACTGCATTAATTGTGATCGCAAGAATCAGTTTCAAGAAAATGAACAAATGCTAATAATATGTAATGTCCACAATTCTTTTTCTCTTTTATTTTTCTTCCATTGTTTACAAACGGATTTAGAAAATATACATGGAGAATACTGTCATTTTGTTGAAAATTTTCTTTATTATTAGATATATAATTAGTAGAAATTAAAGTTAGTAATATTAGTAGTACAAAAGCATAGTTGCCTCTTTCTATGATGTTTATAAACACATTATTAAAAATTGTGAATTGGGGCATCTTTCCCCCACATGCATGCCGAAGATGCCCCACTTGAAGGTTTTTTGTAAATGGTTTATTTTAAGTTCTTAAATTTACTGAAGTAAAATTGTCTTTCGAGATATTACAAACAAGACATCAGTCTTCTAAATGATCATAAATTCGACAACCTCACCTCAATTGCAGGAGAGGAAAATGGGTAATAATGAAAAAGTGGGGCATCTTTACCCAAGTTACTCTATACGTAAATCGTTTGCGTCGTGTATGTCACAAGACGGAAGCAGTTCAGACCGGCGAAGATCCATGGTACCACGAATATAGTTTGTCCTAGTTTGCATCCTGAAAGATTGTGCAGTGCTGCGTTCCTTGTGTGATTTGATAGCCTCAAAGAATGTGCAAGAAAGTCTAATTCTAACTTTACGTTTCCAACTCGGTCATAACGTCACAAAAGCAACTTAAAACATTTGTTGTGCGGAAGGATAAGTTGATCACAATCCATCATTCAGTAAATGAAAATATGATGATATTTGCAGTTTTACGTACCGTGTTTATGCTCTGTAGGTTAAATGAGCAATGTTTAATGAAAGTGAATGATTATGAAAGAATTAGTGGTCTGAAAATATGGGAGAACCTAGAATCCGCTACAAACATGGCTTGCAATAGAACCATGCCCTCGTACGAGAAGTGATCAATTTACAACTGAGTCACCGTACACCGATTGTTTAACTCTGGGTTTGCACTACACTGAAGAGCACTACATATCAACCAAGGTCAGGTAGACCGAAAATCATGAGTCCTGAGTTCTTGCGTCAGCCGTCGAAGTATATCCGACGACTAGTACTCAGAGGTGATCAGACGGGCTCGGTATCTCATAGTCCAGTGTGGTTTGTCATCTTCACGATTTCGTCTAAAGCATCCGGAGCTGCCAATTTGTATCTCACGAATTGTATCGTACCCAAGTACTCAGGTACAGAAACGAGTGATTGTGTACTCCTGGAAAATCACGTGATTCAATTGATTTTCCAGAAGAAAATAATAACTTTCGACGAAAAGTGAATATTTTCCCGAAATTTTAATGTGCATAAGCGGTGGTTAAGTAGAGCCGGGTGCCTAAAGTTCTGACGTTTCGAACAGAAGGTGATGCTGTGCTTGTAACGGAGTTACGAGAGTGAGGTTCGAAATATTTTTGATAACATTACGGAAATATAATTTTATATTCTAACAATACTGTCTAGTGACTGCACTATATATGTTTTTGTACTTAGGGTCACTATCAGTGGTGGCTCGTGACCTAGGCAGATGAGTATGTAAAACTCACTAATTTAGATCCAGTCTCTTCCCCTCTATACACACATACACTCACGTACATTCATGCCCAAAACCATTGTCGCATACATATAACTGATTTCTTGTAAGAATATAATATGATAATGATTTTGCATGGTACTTTTAATACTGATACTATGTGTATAATCGGGAAATGTATATTTCTAGTAAATTTCATAGGAAAAGAATTATAAATACGAAAATTAAAATGAATGGAACAGAATATTGCTAAATAGACAATAAAGTTTTATTTTCATTTTATTGTTCTTATTTACTGCTCTTTTGACATGAAATTTGCCACATACATGTCTTTGCCGATTATACACATACTAACATTATAAGAAATACCGGGCGAATTCGTTATCAAATTATATTCCTACAACAACATATTTATAGACAAGCGACAATAATTTTGGACATGAGTGTACATACATATTGCAAGCATTAGCTGAAAGGCTTCGCAAAATTTGACACTTGAGAAAGCATCAGGCCCATAGGAACGGGATAGCTAGGGGGCTCAGGGCCACTGCGACTACTTTCAACCCTTCCTTTGAAACTTCTATATTTTTTTTCTTTCTTGGTATGTATATTTTTGGGGAACTCATGCTAGCTCTTCTAAAAATGGTCTTGGCTTTCTCTGTCTTAGTGTTCTGGCTGTGGGCCTGGAAGACACATGTTTGTTTCTCGTAACTTGTTCATTGTACTTCTCAGTGTTACGTCTAAGAACACTCGTTTTGTACGATAGTATGTTTCCCCAAAACACTTAACTTTAATACCGCATTCGTGTGAAGTTCTGTATTTTCGTGTTTTACCATTTTTTGCAGTGAATCGGGATCCAACTTAAGCTCAGGAAGCCGATTATGGCGGTACTCCAATGCTCGAGCACCTCCGGAACTGTTGAGGGGATGCTCAACACCCACAGGAAAAAGAAGAAAGATTAAAAAGGAAAGTAGAAACAAGAAGAGAAGTAAATAAGGGGAAAAAATACATTTCACCGCAGTTCATAAATGATAATGTTCAGTGATGTGTTACGTAATAATGACAGCAAGTATGTTGTAGATAACACAAAAAATGACAATTTTCTAATGTATTATATGAATGCGAGATCACTTAGGAACAAAGCATGTGAGTTTTCCAGCAACATTTCGTTGAACAATTATGATATCGTAACAATAACAGAGACCTGGTTGTCTTGTGATTATTTTGATTCAGAGTATTTCGATAACAGATACCTAGTGTATCGTAAAGATAGGAACTATAATACAAGTGGTAAAACAAGGGAGGGGGAAGGGGTGTTGCTGGCAGTACAGAACCTGGAAGTGAGTCAAGTGACTGTTACTGACCAGAGCCCAGAAGGCATTCTAGTGAAAACTATGGTTAATTACAAACCGCTTTATATCTGTGTTGTGTATTTTGAACCAATCTTATATCTTTCATTATACGAATATATATATATATATATATATATATATATATATATATATATATATATATATATATATATATATATATATATATATATATATATATATTCATTTTATTGAAAGTAGCTGTACAATAGGTAGCACTATTCTCCTTGTAGGTGAAATAACTGGTACAAACTTTGATTTTCTACGTCAACGAGTAAATCCCAAAGTCTCTATCATTTTATGTTATATCATGACATGGAATCACTCAATAATGTTACAAATAGCTTAGGGAGAACGTTAGATTTAGTAATAAGTAATCTTTCCAATGTAACAGTAATAAGAGAACCACACCCATTAATTAAAGAAGATAATTACCAACCATCTCTTTGCATAAGCTTTCTCCATGTTAAATCATCTAGAATAAAAAACAAAACAAACATATTTGGTTTCAATTTTAAGAAAGGAAATTATGAAAATCTTTATAATGAATTAGCGAGAATAAACTGGCAATATCTAAACGAATATACGGATCCAAATAAAGCAGTAGAAGAATTCTATAAAGTAATTTATGACATATTTGAGAAGTGCATTCCCATGAAAAGGCCGACGCAAGAAAGCTACTCTTGCTGGTTTAGTAACAGTATAATACAAAAAATAAAACTTAAATGGCAACATAGCATAAAATGGCTTAAGGGGGGGGGTGACGGCTAATCACCAATATCATTATAACGAGTACTGTAGAGTACGTAGAGAAGTAAAGCGCGAAATAGCAATAACACATAATGATTTTATCTTTAATGCTGAAAATAATATAACCGAAAACCCACAACACTTCTGGACCTACATTAAAAGTAAATCCCGACATCTTTCTTCTGAGTCTATGACCTATAACGGACGGAGTCTGACTGAAAATGGTGAAATTGCGGAAGCTTTTGCTCAACACTTTTAATCCATTTACAATAAATCATCCTCCTTAACTAAAAATAGTATTGACTCACATGAGAAAAAATATCTATATGGGGAATATCAGAACTTATTTCATATCATGGAGATTAGTACAAGATATATAGAATGCAATAAAAAAAAACTGAAACCAAATAAGGCAACTGGGTCTGATAATATACCACCTTGTAATAATATTTTGAAATATCCGCTATATATCTTATTTAACCTCTCAATAAGGGCAAATGTTTTTCCGGACATATGGAAAGAGTCAATAATATGCCCGGTCCCAAAACCCGGCAATAAAAATAGCATAGAAAACTATCGTCTAGTAGCTATATTACCAACAATTGCAAAGGTATTTGAAAGTGTCATTTATGATCAGGTCATGCATCATGTTAAATCTTAAATTTCAATATATCAACATGGCTTCCTACAGAAGAGATCCACGATAACTAATCTTACCATCATTTCAGATTTCATAACTTCATCCTTCGATAATAATGGACAGGTAGATGTAATATATACGGATTTTCATAAAGCATTTGATACTGTAGATCATGACATACTAATTCTGAAACTTGCCACTTTCAATTTTAGTCCCCCTATGATAACTTTTTTCAATTCGTACTTGAGTGAATCCTTCTGTATAAAAAATTTAAAACTAAAAGCTTTCATGTAAATTCCGGAGTCCCCCAAGGATCTAATCTTGGACCTCTTTTGTTTTTATTATTTATTAATGATCTGCCATTTTATATCCATAACTCTCACAAATTACTCTTTGCAGATAATTTAAAAATATTTGCAAATGTGAAATCTATAGATGATTGTTTACTCTTGCAACAGGACCTGACTAATATACTAAACTGGTGTACTGCCAATAGACTTGAAGTAAATATTAATAAGTGCAAAACCATGACATACAGTAGACGTGAAAAAACGTATGACTTTGGTTATTCGCTTAATGTAATGTAAAAAATAGATACACTTAAAGATTTAGGTGTGATATTTGACAAAAAATTAACCTTTGCGCATCATGTGGCAAATATTACCAAAGATGCATATAGAAATCTTGGGTTTCATAGCAAAACGACCAAAGAATTTATAAATGCTAACACTTTAAAATTGCTTTATTTTTCTTACGTAAGATCCAAAATTGAATATGCCTCACTTATTTGAACACTTCTGTGAAAATACGTAGCCAAAAAGTAGAGCAGATACAAAGCAAATTCATACGTTTTCTCACGTACAAAAAGACAGGACTTTACCCAAAATACGAACCGTATGATAATTTACTTGATAACTTTACACTTCAGACATTTGAACAAAGACGGACGTTAAACGACCTCATTTTCTTACACAGACTTTTGCACAACAAAATAGACTGTATAGATATAACTACGAAAAAAATGTACAGGTTCCATCCCTCAAAACACACGAAGAAAATAGTGGCCTATTACTGCAGAAAGACACGTACAAATGCACTGAATATGTCACCTACATGGAGAATTTGTGCTACGTACAATAAAATCATTAAAGATTATTAAGATGTAGATATATTTCATTGTTCAGAAAAGTCATTCAAAACACTAGTATTGAGTGTTCTTTGCCCCTTAAACTACTCTTAAAGTTGGAAGCACATCTCCATATTATACATACATTTTTGTTTATTGTTATCCCTTCGTTCTGCGTTTGTAATAATTTGACGCAACGCCATTTGGAAATAAAAGTTCATACCAAGTTGGCAACACTACATTACTTACAGCATTTATGATCATGCTTATGGATAGCTACCATAGATGCACAATTTCGCCAACATTTCTTTTTGAATACTTATGAAAATGTAAAGATATTTGGACTTATCTTAAAATGATATCATTGGATTCATTTTCCTAGTCTTGATTGTGCAGTAACTTTTATTTTATTTATTTATTTATGCCTATTACAACAACAGCTTTAGAATATGTTTCAGGGATTATCTGAGTATGATTTTTATTGTGAAAAAGCATTTCTTGTAAGCACAACATCCCTTTGCCTTCGGAACTGAACGTAGAAGTGCCACGTTTCCCTAAACATCAGATGCAGGTAACAGGAACGGACAAATGATACAATTGGCTCCTTGTAGCTTCACTTCTGATTTTTTTTTAACATAAAATTCTTCTATCCTTAAGAACAAGTTTCAACATTTATAGAGATTCCACGTTCATATGAGCAAATTATACTTACCAAATATGAAGGTAACAAAGAAAGTTCTGTCGCATTTTGTGGAGATCTCTGCTCAATTGGCGCTCACAGCGTGAGTTTAATGCGAATGGAGATAAGGCTAAGGCCAGTTACTGATGTGGGTATATCCAACATACTTCCTGGTTTTGGCAGTTCAGTTACACCGTGAACGTGTGTAAGGGCAGAGTGAACATGGAACCTCTACAGAGCGTCATAAGCGCGTGTATGCTGTACAACTTCAAACTGGAGTCAAACACCGCTCGGGGGGGGGGGGGGCAGCCGCAGACATGTCAGGCCTTTGGTAAGGGTGTCGTGACTATGCGGGTAGTGCAGCGGTGATTTAACAAGTTTAAGGACGGTGACGAAACACTCGGAAGACGCACCACGTGCTGGAAGACCAACACATGTACGAAATGAAGATCTTCAGGCAGCAATTGAGGCGAACAGTGGCCAGATATGTGAGGAACTGGGACTACAATTTACTGTGAGTGGAAAAACCATTCGGTAGCACCTCCATCAACTTGGGAAGCACCATGAGTTGGGTCGATGGGTCCCACATGATTTGACTCTGGGCCAAAAGGTAACGCGAGCAGACACCTGTGTTCCTTTGCTGTCTCGTCAGAGGAAGGAGCCATTTCTGGACAGGGTGTCGATATGTGATGAGAAGTGGGACCTGTACGAACCTCCACGGCGCCGTCATCATTGGTTAGCATCCCATGAACCGATTCCAAAACAACCGAAACCAGCATTGCACCAGAAGAAGGTCCTCTTGTGTGTTTGGTGGACTGCTCGCGGCATCATGCATCGGGAACTGCTACCAGCTGGTCAGAGCATCAATGCAACTGTATACTATCAGCTGTTGAGCCATGTTCAAAATAAACCCAAAACTCAGGGGCCAGCACTTCTGAATCGCAAAGGGGTCCTCCTGTTACAGGACAACGCTCAGCTCCACGTGGCTAGGATAAACCGGGACACCTACACCTTGGATGGGAAACACTATTGCATCTGCCATACTCCCCGAACATTGCACCGTCCGATTATCACCTGTTCCATTCTTTGGACAATCACCTTAAAGGAGGACAGTTCAGATCACTAGTAGAGGTGCAAAATGCACTTGATACGTTGTTCGCTTCATGGCCTACCAAGTTTTACCGCGATGGAATCCATGGCCTTCCATAACGTTGACAGAAAGTCATCGATACTGATGGGGACTAGTTTTGGTTTTCCAGGTACGTCTTAGTTCATATATTGATGTCCGAAAGTTGTGAGTGAAAAACCGACAGAACTTTCTTTGTTGCCTTTATAGTTACGGAAGTCCATAACACCTAGTACAACAGTGCTTTATGTTTTTCTCTTAGTTCCTAACGATGGCTTGGTAACTTTGGTTTTCTTACAGAAGGTTCCATTTTAGAACTACAAGGGTGATCTTATTCCATTCCTCTTTCAAAACTTTCCAAGTTCCACTCATAGTTGTCACACGCAGCTTGCCCAAAGCCCTTTTAAGCAGTCCAAGTTCACAAAAAAATATTTTTTGGGACTTCACAGGTATCTTGTTAAAAGGTATAATATGTATTCCAGTAGATATTCCTATTCTGATAGAATGCGAGTTGCAAATGAAGAAATTTGTGCTCTTATGGACAAGGTATATTATCAAAAACACAACTAAAAGAAGGTTCAGTTGCTTGCGTTCTGAAAACTTCGATGTCCAAAATGCTTTTCGCAGTGGTCGATAAATCATAGAGAAAGTGGATTGTATTCTAGCAAAAGTCGACCAAGACTGGCATGTGAGCAGCCTTGACCTAAACATCCATCACCAAACAATATTAATCCATGTGAAGAAAGTTGATTACACAAAGAAGCTCGATGTTTAGATGCCACGTGATCTAACTCGAAGACATTTACTCGATCGAATTTCTGTCTGCAAATCTTTACTGGAACGTAACTAAGTCAAGCCATTTCTGAAGTAATTGATCAACAGTGATAAAACGTAGATAACCTACGACAACAATATGCAAAAAAAGATTGTGTTCGAAGCGAGAAGCTCCACAGTCTGTGGCAAAGCCAACACATTCCCAGGAAGGTTTTACTGTACATTTGATGAGATTGGAAGGGCATCGTGCATCATGAGCTGTTGCCGCTGGAGAAGACAATAGACTTGGGCCTGCTGCACTATCGACAATCAACGCGAGTGCTCCTTGCAGTTAAAAGAAACGGTGAAACTAGTCAACAGAAAGGGTGTCGCATACCACTTTGACAATATCAGATCGCATACATATTTGGTGAGTCGTAATAAACTGAGAAAACTTAATTCGCAGATTTTAATATATCCATCGTATAGTTCGAATCTGGCATGTCTGACTACCATTTGTTTCGGTCTCTGCAGAACTACCTGAATGGCCTTAGGTAATTTCAAAAGAAACCTGTGAAAGGTACATGTCACAATTTTTGACCAGAAACCTCAGAAGTTTTGTAGTGATGGGGCTATGGTATTGTCATTAAAATGTTAGAAGGTCATCGAACAAAATGGTGCCTATGTTGTTTCATGTTATTTTTTAATCTCAACAAATATATCCTCAATCTTAACCTCCAAAGGCTCAAAATTTTTAGGTAATCTCTCGTATGGACTTGACTGTAAAATACAAAAGATAGCTATAAAAACGATGTGTTAACTACATTAATTTTTAATACTATTTATACAGTAGAGGTGATAAAGTCTTCGAAGTTCTTCTAGAGAACTCAAAATAGAGAGCACATTAAATAATAGTAGTTTGTGGTTCACTTATGTAGTATATAGGTGATCGTTTTTAGGGATTCGTCAAGAACCCCTACCCTGAGATTTACAGGGTCCTTATCACTACCGCTGGATCTCCGGCATTTTCAGTATGCGGACATAACACGTATGACTGTTCTATAAAGTTACATGACTTATAGCCTTTTTCTCTTACAGTTTCCTGATGTTTTCGTAAAGTATACATAACTGCTTTCTGTTTTCTTAATAAATTAAGAAGAGCTATTTTATACGAATTGTTCCTTAAAAATAGAAAAAAATTTCAAGACGTGGGTTACACATGTTCATTCGAAAGATGTTTAACGCGCGTAATCTGTTGGGCATTCACCGCAGTCACATGTATTTTTTTCGTAATCGTTGCCTTATTCCATTTTTTGTTCTTGCCATTGTTTTATATTTCGTTATCTATGGTTTGGTGGTATTTATTTATTTTGGTATTTCGATTTTTCTGTGTTCTCGGTTATTTTTAGTATTGTACGGTATTAGGGCACACACATAGTTTTCAGTAACTAAACCTATCAAAAGTTGATATATCAATTTAAATACCAAACAGCCCTAGAACTCCTGTATTTCAGTTCTTGAACTATTATTTCCTGTTACTTAAGCTGAGCTTTAGTTCGACTCTGGTGACTTCGTGTTTGTGGTTGATAGATATTGTCTTCATGAGTTTGGTCGGCACTTTAAATTATATCCTGATATATATATATATATATATATATATATATATATATATATATATATATATATATATATAATTAAATGATCACAGACTTGCATTGTATTTATAATCGACTTCTATGATGTAACATGCGACATAATCTTCAAACAAGATCTTGAATATAATTTATATAATTTCTGTTTTGTTGTGTATTTGTCAATAGTGTTTTCTGGTTTGCTGAAAAAAGTTTCTGTAATTTTTACATTTTCTGTATTATGCACAAACATGAAAATGCTGGGCTTCTGCTTAGCCTCATGGCTGAAACGCTCTCGTTTGTTTTCGGAACGCGTGTTGCAAAGTTCAAGTCTTGCTGAATCTCTCGGGTTCCATTTTAATAGTGAGTCTCCTTTTTAAATCTTCATATTTCACAAAGCAAATCACAATCAGTGTGACGGCGACGTTGTTTATAACCCATACTCCCGATGCTCGAGTATCATTTACCTATTTGACTATTATTCTAAGTATATAACTGTGAATATTATCCAGAATATAATCACTAGTCAGCAATACTACGGGTAAACTTGTGGTGAATAAGCCAAATTATTTATTCTAAAATAGCTCTATTCTATAATGATAAATGCTTGTTTTCGGAGCAGGGAATTGATAAATGTTCTATTCCGTCATTGTTTTTTTGTTTCGGTATTTTCATTATGAGGCGGATATACGTGCTTCTAGCTGTCATCAAGAAATTGATTAATGCGCTTGCTGCAACTCTTGGTGTGAACGTGCGTATTCGTGTGTGGGATGAACTTCATAAGGAGAGATGTATATTGGATATGCATGCGAGATGATCTGCATAGAACCTGGCTGCACAGAAATATTTCTGTATTGGACTTACGTGTCGAAGATTTTTAATTATTTGGACATAAAAATATTTAAATTTTCTTTTATATACAGTAAGTTGAATTCAGTTTTATGAATATTCATCTGTCATCTTTGTGTCATATAATGTTACTCTTCACAAATATCTGTTAGGGAACTTTGACATGTCTACAGATTGAAGTGACTATAAATTTGGAAGATAAGGAGAAACCACACTTGTGATTAATTATGTATTTACATACTACAATTCCACATTCGTATTAATGAACCATTCAAATTTTTATAAAATTTAATTGTTTCTTTCTGCCTTGCAAAAGCAAAGGTTTTTTGTAAACGTACGCTGTATATGCAATATTTACCACGTACCTTTTATTATTATGTATAGAGAATGTTGGATTTACTTAATTTGAATTATAATCATTCCAGGACTTTTTGTCCAGAAGTATTAAGATTTTATCTAGCTACTACAAAAATAAATTGTAAAGTTGGAAAAACTAAAAATATGGTAAAATAAAAAATAGGGAACACTAATATATCTGTTAAATAAGTCAGTGGTTCTCAGCGTGGGCCGTAACGCCCTCCAGGAGACGCTGGAATAAAAAAGAGCGATTGGGGGGGGGGGCGTTAGACTATTTAGGGGCCGTTTAAGATTTCATGACATGTTAGATTTTTTTCTTATTATTGGATGAAAGCCATTATGCATTTTACAAATTATCAAAAGTTTTTATTATCCTATTGATATAGTTTCAAATTGTTAAGACCTTTGTACAAATAATAACTTTTATTTTCCAATCAGCAGCTAAAACATTAATGATTCTGAGAAACTGGGAAAAGCGGGTTAACACTTTTCAATTATGAGCACTTGGTATTGCTACTCTTGATAATGGAAACAGTGTTCCTCTGTGCACTCACACTAAGAAATCAGGAAGGGAGAGAACTTTTTCTTCCGAACAATCGGAAATGGGGAATACGCGACAAAACGTACCACCGACAAAACGTACCACTTACTTTGAGGGCTGCTTATGAAGGGTTTTCTAAAAACACTTTTAATAATGACAAGCGACAAAACGTACCATTTGCCTGGAGGGCTACTTGCGAAGAGTCTTCCAATCAGCCATCAAATAATGACAGGCGACAAAACGTACCACTTGATAGGACGGTATATAAGTATATATATACCTGCCAAAATAAGGTTAAAATTTGAACAGATTGGTGGTGAGAAAAGTACCGATGCAAGACCAAGACTAAGACTAAGGTATACAAGACCAAGACCATGCCTGCAAGATTCTCGCAAAACCAAGACCATACTTGCAAGATTCTCGCCAGACCAAGACTAGCAAGAATCTTGCACATCCACTATTTGAATATTTGCTGATTTCCACCACACTTTATCCAGTGTTTGGACTGGCAAAATAACTGTATAACGTATAAATATAGCTACTTTGGCGTGTCTAAAATTAGCTGTGGCTAAGCTGTCGTCAACATTTTTCTTTTTTCTTTTCTTTTCTTTCTTTTTTTGTGCGTATTTTTGCTTTTCATTTTATTTACATCAGCAGCGAGAATGTTTTGGTCTCTTCTCATTTCAGAAGATTGTTGTAGTTTATTCCAGTTTCTGTATGTAAGCTATTGTCTTTAAGCAAGATCTTAGACTTCCATTTTCTTCACAATGGCGCTTCACGGTCCTTTCAAGGCGTTCATCATACCTTATGTACTTCTTTTTCCTCTTGAAACTTCGAATGTTTAACTCTGACCTCAAAAATCCACAGTGTGATCTCTTGGCTTCTTTCAAACAAATAATGACGTCTTTAACGCGCGGATTTGGTCTTCCTAAGAGTATTCAGCCGGTTGTTCCAACCCTCTACGACATTTGTAGTTCGGTGTCGTTTATTATTACAGTTCCACATTGTTACTGAAATGTCCTCGTTTTCCAACCAATTATTTACAAAGTAATCGAAGAAAAGAGTTAGCTTCGTTTGTTTTGGGGCTTCCGATTGTATTTTCAGCCATCCATCGTACACTTCCTCTGGTTTTAAAAAGTTCAGAGCCGCACACATGCGTATATGCAAACGGATTTCCTCATTCTGTCGATACTCCACCGAAAGTCCTATCTCCTGAACTTTCCGCCAAAGGCATTTCTTAAAATGGAAGAAGCACCCACTGATTTCTGTCAAAGGAAATACTTGGCGAAGCGCAGATATGGTCGACGATTCAAAATCTACGTTCACTATTTCTGGTTTCCACTCCGGAACAGACTGAAGGATGAGTCGAAACAAACAAATATATGTCTCTTTATTGCTATTGGGTAATAAAGCAAACACTGCCGGATTGATGTTGGTTTCTTGATACGTACGTTTCTTCAGTATCCAAAATCTGCATGGATATTTAAATCTGAGAAAACTTTTTATTAGAGCACTCAAAGTACCATCCATAAAAAAAAAAAAAAAAAAAAAAAAAAAAAAAACGTTAAAGTGTTTCAAGCTCTCTTTGCCCATATCACCACAAAAAATTATAATTCTATTTTCTTCGTCGTCAGCTAACAGAAAAGAAGTACCGTCAAGCATCTTGAGTGTTTCTTCTTCTAATACCACTTCTTTACAGTTGTTAGGCTCTTTTGTATTTCCTTGCGCTGCACATCTCTACCTCTGTAGAGTTCTCATTGAGTCTTGTCTTGGCATTTCGGCCACAAAGTCGTACCCTAAAAAGAAGAATAAAATGTGAGACTATGAGAGAACTGTGACATCCCCGTGGATGAGTGGTTACGCTCGTCGCCTTGTAATCAAAGGGTTAACCTTGCCCAGGGACCTTCGGGTCAAACACCAGCTTTCGGGCAGAACAAATTCCATGGGATTATATTACGTCTTAAGGACAGGACCAACTGTTTAACGGTACGCGCCTTTACCGACGATATGTTCGAAATAGATTCTAACCCGGGACCCCTTGATTACAACGCAACGAGCGTACATAGATAAACATTAGATTTATGCACAGGAGCTGCATAGATAAACACTACATTGAATCGACCTTGAACACATCATCATTTATTATTCAAAGCTTCGATTATTAAATACAACCACATTTTGTTATAACTTTTAATATGTACGACAGTGACTTTAATGTGAGCTGCTTCTTTATGCAGCAGTGAATATAATACTATTTTGAAGTACAGATGCATAATGTAAAAATTACACTAACCTTTGTCATGTGAGTTGCCAGTGTGTCATTGTAAACTCTCGTAACTCACGTGTCTTCATCTCGAACCCTTTTTTTCGCCTCTTGCATACGCTTTTTCACATCCAGCTGGGCATCATTCGGGGCTCCACAAACGTGATCATTCGACGGGCCACTAAGCACTTCATTGTCTTTTGATTTGATAAAACGCAACACTTACTAGATTGTTATCTTTGACAAATCCACGTGATTGAGCCTTTTGCTTCTCTTTTTTTCCCTATATGTATACCTCTCGAAATGAGCACACAAAAAGCCCTTATTTGTAACACTTATCTCCATTTCCTTTTTACGCTCCAAACTAAATTTAAATATTCCACATGAGCTCCAAGTCGTAATGAATAATACGAGTGCGCGAGTTTGTGAGCGCAGTAGAACATCCAAACTACCACATGATAAGACTAGCAAATCAGCAAGCGAGGTGGCCTATCCTCCCCCCCCCCCCACGAAATCCTTTGGTGAAAGTAAATTTTAATGACCACCACCGACTCTGTTTACAATGTCAGATTTCCTCGAAGTAAATGCCTGACATTTCAAGGTCAACATTTTCCTTGAAGTGGTACGTTTTGTCGCGGATTAAATATCTGAAATGTTTTAATTAGTCCATGACAGGTTGTCATTTATGTAAGTGGTACGTTTTGTCGTGGAATAAATATCAGAGATGCTTTAATTAATCCATGACAGGTTGTCATTTATGACAGGTCGCCAAAAGTGGTACGTTTTGTCGCGAAAATTCAAGTGGTACGTTTTGTCGGGACATCGGAAATGGGTAGGTAGTAGAGGGGTGTGCTCTGAAGTCAACCAAGCAAGAATATTGTTGCCTGAAATCGCTGTATTAGAATTGGTATTTTTTTTTAAATTGAGTATTTTACAATACAACAAAATTTTATATTTTTTGATAAAATACTTCACATGCAAAAATTGTGAGGGATGGTTTGTGTACTCCAGTACTTCTTTTGATCAGTCACTTAATAAAACTTAAAATTTTGCTGTAGGGCAAGTATGTTTAAAAAATGGGAAAACAGTTGAGAGGAAAACCATTTTTCGGGGGAAAGTGCAAGGAAAAGAAATAGTCCAAGACAGATTTTAGAAACGGTTCATTATCACCAGGGTTGGCTGGTTTAAACCAAAAAACGAAAATGTTCGTAAAAGTGTAAGTGTTTGTAAAATCTTGATGAACACACATTTGTGGGTTATCACGTTTCACTCCCGTATATTATTCGTATTATATTCAGACCTAAATTCCCCATTCATTACTCAAAAAGATTATACTACAAAAACAACTTTTTATGTAAGTTTATAAATGTTTGTTTTGTGATTTTTTTGTAGTTATTATTGTTATGTAATTGCAATCAAAGAAACATTCTAAATATTGTTTTGTTTCAATGTTTACTATTGATAAAATACATCGAAATGTCGTACTTTGTGTGTGGGGGGGAGGGTCATACAGACCCCACGAGAGGCATTTAGTGAAATGAGAAGTATCTTCGATATCTATTTATGTATAAATGAGTCTGAGCCAAAGTGGACTCAAATAATTCGTATCTTTGTGATATGCAAATTAAGTCGTTGTATTTCTTTAATTTGGACCAATAAAAGTCGTTGTTAACTAACTTGAATTAAATTAGTTCTTCTGTACTCCGTAGTACTTTGAAATTGTCCATATGTAATTCAGTATAATGGTTTCACTTGTGCAACTGTTTATCTTTTTGTCCTTCTGAAATGACTCTTGAGAGCTATATTAAGAAGCATGTAAAGATCAGTACAACGCATTTTTATCAGGATTCCTTCGTGAGTGAGTCGGCAGACGTATCGCATTTGTGGCCAATTAGTCCTGGTTCCGAGTTCAAATGGAGGACAATTTCTCTCGGATGTAACTCGAGAAGCAGTTTTTATTCCGCTTTAAGCTTATGTGACCCCTTCCAGCATAACCCGGCTGTTGCATAATATCAAGGCGAAACAAACTTATTTCTGTCCATATATGATATGAATATATAGAGCAAATTATTTAAACCAAATAAACCTGGTTTAAACCAAAAAAAACCTGGTTTAAACAAAAAAAAAAGTTTTTTCGTTTTTTCAATAAAAACCATGGTTTTTGCCAACCCTGATTATCACAATGAACCCCCATATCACATGCTTTTGTCATCACAAGTAAAAAAATAAATAAAATAAAATAAAATAAAAATAAAGTAAAAAATAAAAGGACTTTGGTTAGAAGATATTACTCCTCCCGAAAATTCAACCTATCAAACTGTCAATACTAACTGTGGTTTGAACATCATGACCTGCTTCCTACAGATTCCTACCTGTCTCATACGGCGTAGAACTCCTTTGCTTTAAAATTCTTTTATAATGTGGAGAGTGTGAAAGGTGCCTTACAACAGTTAGACTCTAAATTTCATGACTTCTTGACATGGAGTTCATCTTCAATTCAATGTTATGTTGAAGGAAGATGGAAAAGATAAGATGGACAGCGAAAGTAACAAACAAAGATATTTTATAACATTAGGAGAAAAGAGGACACATGCTTCATAGTAAGAGCAATTAGATTGTAAAGAAATTATAATCTTCATGACGTCATAGAGGGAAAGATGGAAGGAAAGAGAGGAATGAAAAGAAGAGCACAGTTGATCTGTGATTTAAAATCGAAGAAAATATTGAAAGCTGAAGATCGAGAAACACGGACAAAACATTTTCAGGCCCGAACTTAAGGAAGGAAGGGGAGAAAAAAGAAGAAGAAAAGCTCATTAGTCCCAAGACCTGCAGATAGCCAGAATACTTAATAACGAAAGAAGGGCAATTAAGGAACTACAATATAATGATAGATTAAGAATTAAGGTGAGGGGCACCATATATACAAGAACTAAATTACGAAAACTTCAGTACTCAGATATTTGCTTTTACATGCCAATTCATTTTCCTTTGAGATAAGTAACATTGTTATTGGGTTAATAGGTTTATTCAAATACTAGTAAATGGGTCATTTTCAGAAAAATCAGGAGTTTCATTTCAGAATTTTTTAAAATCAAAGTTTGTTCAAACTTGTTGAAACTTAGTTTCAAGGTAGGTCTTAGCTTAAGTAACAACACTGGAATAGTGATTCAGATCAAACATGAAATTTTTAATAGTTTTTTAAAGTGTAAAAAAAGTCATGTCCACAGACGTGACGATCTCATCAAAAGTAGTAACAAAAGTAATTTCAGTACATATTTTTGAACTTGGTAACGGCCTCTGTAAATATATACTGATGACATTTATTTATTTAAAGCTGCGTTAATACTTTAGCCACAGCACTTTTGCCTACAGTTTTCACATTTGGATTTTCGGGAAAAATAAATTCCCGTCGATTTCCTCATAAAATTGACACTTAGCTCTCGCCCGGAATATACTCTTTTCACCATAGCAGCATAATGCTGTACAAGGTTCCTGTCAGATATAAAAGCTGTTAGGTGTAATGGTCTCGGATGGTCCTTGATCATCTTCCTCATCGGTGTAGACTTTCTGCACTTTTAAGTGCTTCAAAATTGCAATATCTAATGTTCATTAAGGAAACTAATCAATCACTTGTAGTTATTAAGTAGCTAATAAATTATGAGAAAAATGGCAGAAGAGAATAACAAACATCTAAAGGCAGCTAATAATCTATATGCATGCTGGCTACTAAGAATAGAGAGGGACATAGTAGTACTAATTATCTTCTGTAAAGAGCAATGAAAAACATACACTTTGGATCATTAATTTTCACTTGTCTAATCCCATAGTGAAAGCAAGTTTGTCCAGCATTGCACTGCATGCAGGATAGTCGTCTTGTCTGAATATTGATAGATTGTTTTTAGTTTAGCGTCCCTTTCAGCAGCGAGGCTATATGAGACGTGGACCTACAGTTTTAACGTGGAATCCGAACCACACGAACTCCCGCCGGGAATCGAACCGAGGTCTCCAACGCCAAAGGCGCATACACTAACCGCGTAGCCATGAAGGAGCTCAACGCCTAAATATTGGTCCTGTTGTTCTTACTCCATATGATCTCGTGTACTTTCTCCTCCTTGGACATTTTCTTGGAAAGTCTGTAGGTCACTTGGGAGAAGTTATGCAAACCTCTACCTCCTCTGAATAGATTCTGTGAATATCAATGGTGATGTTTTCTTTCAATGCTGAGACAAGAGCATCGATATTCGCAATGTTTGCCGTGACTCACAATACTGTCTGCAAACCTTTTGATACACCCAAATACGTTTAATTTAGCATGTGAAACGTGAAATGTAAATATTTAATTTTTTGTCAGAATGGTCGAAATCGGTAATATAGGCCTAATTGTGTGAATATCGGATCCATCCACTTCTCGTCATTTAATGTTCTAAAGCTGTGTGGCATGTGAGAATATAGAGACTGTCGTTGTATTGATTATTTTCACCTGGAAACTACAAAGTTGGAAAAGTTTTAGAGTACCTATACCCCTCAAAGTTGCGGATATGGCAGAATTCATATTATCTTGATACTCATTTCATTGGTACCTTTTCTCAGTCTACCTTTTGGGAAAATATATTATTGAATCAGTTGCGTATACGTACTTCATAAAACAACATCGCCATTCGTTTGAGACTTCGGAACCATTTTCTGAATGTAAAATATCATATGTGACATTTGTCTATCTGGATTGAGGTTTTTTTTTTTTTTTTTTTTTTTTTTAAGTGTATACCATTTTTACTGCCACTCTCCCCGTGCTCTGTTGTCAACTGTACGTTATCAGAAAGAAGCAAAAGCATTAAGATCACAAAACAAATGTTCTGTCTATTACGATCAAATGAAATATAACAAACTGTTCCTTCTTCCGAAACAAACTTCTGTTCAGTGAAGAATTTGAGAAGTAATATTTACCTTTCTTTTTTAATCTGGCCAAACTTAATCTTAGTAAATTCTCATACTGCTAGTGGATATGAATTACACTATACTGACAGTATCTTCCTACATTGAATATATTACTACTAACAATATTTTAATATAGTCATAATTGATAATAAATAAACTTTTCTTCACGTTTTGTACCTTAAATCTTTGTAATGTACACAAATCCTTTGTATGAAAATCACTACTTTCAGCGAATCGTTTCGTGATGGTCAACTCTTTTCAACTACGTTGACAAACATTGCATTATGTTTTTCGTAAGAACATATTTATTGTGATGACTACATAAATGATGATACACGTTCTGTATTTTAAAGAATATGACGCTCTTACAGTGTACGAATTAAGTAATCCTTGTCCGCTGTGCCTAGAATGGAAAGTCGTTCTTGCTGTATGTTTCAGAAGAGATAACCAGTAGCGGACATTTACATGTCTGAAAACCAACCTGTTTGCTGCCTCCTTGCGAAAACCAAAGGAGGAATAAGAAGGGGGTGATTATCTTCTGATTTATTTCAGCTCCTCCCCCGCAGCCTCAAGGTCGTGCAGTACCGGGTCGGGGTCATTTTGTCTAAGTTCCGGGTCATCAACTAGGTGGGGCTCCGCAACACTCATGACCCCGGCGCCACCATTGCGTCATGTAGAGACAAGCGAGTGTGTGAAAAATAACATGAGAAATGCTCCGCGCATGCCAACAACGTACATTTTCTGACAATACAGTTTGTAATGGAGATGCCTTCTCGTGCTCGTAATGCATATAAGTCGTCAGTTGTGGAAAAAGGCATGGATAGACACAGACAAAAGGCACCTATCTTCCTACCTTTAGTGCCGGTTGTTTGTAAGTTCAAATCCCGTTTCGTGCGTGGAAAGGTTTATATTTAGAACTCACCTAACAGGAAAGATATTACCCAAGGCGCAACGACATATAGTGAAAGTATTTTTATTTCACTTTTTCTATAAAAAGAAGTCACAGACATGGCGACCAAGAATTGCTACATCCGTTTTGCTGCTGGCGTAGTCGTTTAGAAAACTAGAATTCTTTTTTTTTTAAAAAAAAAGAAGAAAATAAACTTTCTCGTAAATAAAATTGTAACTTGAAAATATCGAAATATTAGGTATATTGATTGAAAATTAATATCAATCCAGTAATTTAAAGTATGATTGAATGAAACTTTAAAAAAATAATGATTTGTATAATATCTAAGCTCAACAATCGTACTAAATGCATTTAGTAATGTTTAATGCAGTTTAAACTGTACTGTACCAATCAAAATTTCCTAACACCTCTAATAAAGACTCTCATAGGCTGTGTTGGTTCTCGTGTGTACTATGATTCATTCAAGGAAAGTCTTACACAATGCTTTTTTAAATTATTAATTCTATAAAGTAAAATTGAAATTAGAAACGAAAATTTATTTATTTTTTAACAAGCAAATGATTTTTTTTTACAAATGCTATCGAATATTGGTAAATGTATTGCACTTCGTGGAGATGGAGGATATTTGCAAATTATTTATTTCACTGCTTTGGAGCTCCTTACATTTCCTGCGCTCATTAATAAGTAAATAAATAAATAGATAAAAGTAATAAATCATTGCCATGAAAGGATCAGACAGCAAGAAATATATGTTTAAAGAAAATATTGACAGGTTTAATTGATATTATAGTAAAGATTAGTTTTATAGTAAGTTTAAAATGAAACAGCGATTTTAAAAATTCACGAGAAATTGTCGAATTTTCGTAACATATGCAACGTTAATTGTCTTTCTCTCCTATATAGTATTCGACTTTTTCTAACAAAAAGCATTCGGGCCAAGCGCTCTAGTTTTATTTGTTCGAACACTTACACGTTACCTGTAGATTTTGAGGGCCGTACTTCATATTCACTACATCATACCACTATTTCACTTGAGGTCCAAGTATAATGAATAGGGGAACTGTTTAGCATTAGTTGAACATAACGTGTTTTCGATTTTTTAAGGGAAACGTTTGATTGGAATCCATGTTCTGTTGAAAGTAAGAAACAAACTTTAACCTCGCACCCTCCCTCAATACTGGTAAGCTGTCTCAGGAACTGAGTTTTGTATTCCGTACTATCGTTATACCACACCCAGGGTTAAAAGAAACTTTTTTTTTAAAAAAAAAAGCCCAACCCACCTGAGCCCATATGGTTTTTTTTGGGTATTTTCCGGTTTAATTGTCATTTTCGGGTTTAATCGTTTTTTTTTTTTTTTTTTTAATATTTCAATGTTTTTGGGGTAAAAGTGTTAACATGTGATTTATACTTGTGATTTATATTTCAAGATTGTCATTGTCACAACTTGCAACAAATTTCTGCTTATTGCTGTTTTGAAAAATATTGCCGCCATTTTGAAATTTTACATTCGATCGACGAGAAAATCTATACAGCAAATTTAGCATATCTCGTGCTTCCACCTTCAAAATGTCAACTTAAAAGACTGAAAATTGCGCTTTGTAGCGTGGATACTCTCTGTTTTGAAAAAATGGCCGCCATTTTGATATTTTACGTTGGTATGCCGCCAAAATCTATACAGGAAATTTAGTGTGTCTCGTGCTTGTATTCTGAAATTTTTTAACTTAAAAGGCCAAAAGTTCTACCCTACAGTGTGTGTGGTAGAGGCAGACAAACGAGTTGAGTTGATTTTGTGTTTAACGTCCCTTTCAGCAGCGAGGCTATATGAGACGAGACCTACTGATTAACGTGGAATCCGAACCACTTGAGCTCCCTCCAGGAGGCAAACCCGGGTCCCACGCCGAAGACACGTACACTAACCGCATAGCCATGAAGGAGTTCGGCAGACAAACGAACAAATATAGATCAAGTCATCCAGAAGCCTGACTGACGTTTGCCAAATATGAATACCAAAAGGGGTCTATTAATTTAAAACAAAGATACAATTCATGTTGTATGAAATAAATAAATGTTTTAAAATGTCTTATATGAAATTAACATCTTCCAGCGTAAATAAACCTGCCATATTTTCTCCTTGAGAATACGGGACACCTCAGATTCCACCCTTCCTCAACTTTCCAACACAATGCAATGAACTGTAGTCTGGTTCGGTGGCTCAGTGGTAGAGCGTTCACCTCTAGTGCATGCGGTTCCTAGTTCGATCCTAGCTCGCGCCAAGTGAGCTTTGTGGTGGACAAACACCTTGTGCGTGGGTTTTCTCGAGATTCTCACGTTTCCTCCCACTTTCTTCATTCCGTCATTTCATTCATTTCTCATCATCACCGTCACTTTGTGCATAGCAGGCATAACCGTGAGGCTAAAACTAAAAGATTACATTTTATTTATTTATTTATTTATTTATTTTTCAATAATATAATAGGCGAAAGTTCATGTGCTATAAAAATACTATACAGGAAAACAGGATTCCCAGCCAATGTCAGAATTTTTTGTTTTTTACTTTTCGAATAAGCTGATATTGATAGCAGAAATATAACGGAGTTAAAATACGGAATATTTCTCTGTGCCAACTAAATTTACGGGGACACGGGACACTTGGGCCCAAAAACGGGACACTCCCGTTTTTTACGAGACGTATGGCAGGCTTAAGCATAAAATAAATAGTTTTATTGTTGAAGTATTCATTTCCGATCCTTCTGCGTTTAATTCGGGAATTTCTCGAGCACTTCTTTCACGGTATGTACATCAAAACTTCCACTAGTACAAAAATTTGAACTCAGCACTTGAAATAGTAAGCGTTACATAGTCTTCGGAACCCCGAGCATTAAGCTTCTTAAATTTGACAAGAATTTTTACGCTATTGCTGGTGACAAAATGCTTATTTGAAGAGTAGCAACAAATGACTGAATTAAACTGTTATTGTTAGAAAACCAAATTTTAGTTGAAGAACCTTGTGTTTTACATCAAAGGTAAGAAATAGTACTAATAGTTTTACTGATGTATTTACATATGTACTATTAGTACCGGCACCAATGACCTTAAACCCGTCAAACGTATGAGTGATAATGTCCCTCGGTGTCACCAAGTCGACGAACATACTATTCACGGAAAATATTTTCTAAAGTACAAAATTGCTTATTTTACTTCAAATAGGCTATAAGCATAATCTATACATTAATTTGTTCTATAACTATCTTAAGCTAAGTTTTCTTTATTCATTCATTCAGTGCATTCAGAACTTTATAAAGGTCTTATGTTGAATGTTGTTGTATACCTTAACGTGAAAGCCTCTAATTCGCCCAAGGGAAGTCTAAAATATGATAAAAAAAATCACCTACAATGTGATCACCTTAGTTGTGGGTTTTTTCGGGCTGGGCCCACTTGGACAAACCCTGACCACACCCGAACGCAGGGATTACGTTTGCATTACAGGCATTTCTTCCGAGTGTGAAATTCCCACTTCATGTGTTTACTATGTTTACTTGAAGTAAGATTTGAAGCTTTCCTGGCGGCGTATATGATAAAGTTCTTCTCGGGCAATCAGCCAGGTGAAAACTGGTGGATAGGCCAACGTTTCGAGAGCTGTCAACGTTCTCGTCATCAGGGCAATTATGTAGAGATCAGCGGATATAAGTAATATATACTCTGGGCTGGAGAAAATGCTGGTTCCTGATTGGCTGGTTCAATCTGAAAAACTGGAGCCGTGATTGGCTGGCTATGTTCCGTAGTCCGTGCTATTGATTGGCTGAGGATTATCTGGATGTTTGTGTGTCGTTTTCTTTGCTATGGTACTGATGACCGGGTTCCACAGGGGGCTGAGTTGAAATTCAGTGTCTCTATTAACGTTGTTCGGTTCATGAACTATGGCGAGTGATTCGGCTACTATCCTGGTCCAGTAACTGGTGCTCTTGGTAATGATGGATGTGTCCTTAAATAAAACTTTATGGCCTTCTGTTAAACTGTGTTCAGCTAGACCTGATTTTTCTGGATGGAATAATCTAATGTAATTTTCATGTTCTCTGCAACGTTGTTCAATGGTGCGTCCTGTTTGTCCTATATAAGCCTTTCCGCATTCACAGCAGCAGAACCATTGAGTATAGCAGTTTTACCATACACTGGACAACTTTCTGGAAAGATCTCTCGGATTCTGAAAAAACACAACATTAAGACCATACACAAGCCGCCACCAAAAATCAGGAACTTACTTCGCCCGATCAAAGATGACTTGGGCTTAAAGACACCAGGCGTGTATCGTATACCCTGTGAATATAAATTTAAGTAAGTATTATTATTTAGAAGTAAATGCAGAGAAAACTACATACTACATGGAAGTCCGTCGGAACCGTAATAAGGAAGAACATAGATTCAAAGTATTTGAGAACAAGATCCTGAGGCGAATATTCGGACCCAAGAGAAACGGGAATGGGGAATGGCGGAATCTTCATAACGAGGACTTCATAATTTATACGGTTTACACAACATCGTTAGTGTCATCAAGGTTAGGAGGCTCAGGTGGGCAGGTCATGTATCCAGGATGGAAGAAGGTAGGAATGCTTTCAAAATCTTAACTGGAAGACCAACCGGAAAAGGACCATTAGGAAGACCTAGGGGTAGATGGGAGGACAGTATTAATATGGATCTCGCAGAAATAGGAATACAAAGTAGAAACTGGATCCAATTGGCTAAGGATAAAAGTCAGTGGAGAGCTTTTGTGATCGCGACATTGAGCCTCCGGGTTCCATAGGCCATAGAGTTACTTACAAGGGAACCTTCCGAAAATGATAGTTGCAGTGAAAGATGTGGCCTATGACAATTGAAAGAGCTGTAACAGAGATGAGCATTCCCAAAAAATTAGCTGCCCATAGCAATAGGTTCAAGAAATATAAGGGGTGGAAGTTCGGGAAACAGCAAGGTTGAACAAAGGGGAAAAGTGCAAATTCCGCAAAAAAAAAAAAAAAAAAAAGGGGGGGGGGCACGGCAAAATACAATGCTGACAAGTAATGTATAGAAATAGACTATATAGGGAACAAATGGAGGCCACCAGTAGGGTTAAGAGTGTTGCCAACTGCAAAAAAAGTACATGTTTTGCAAAGAGCACTATATGAATTGAGTGCAATATTCAGTGTCATGTAGAACATAAGATATGGCGTGTATAATCAGTGGTACAATCTAACAAAGAAAATAGAAAAACAGAAGTACGAAAAATACGGAAAAGACGAAGTTGGCCATAATGTGCCACATTTGATCACGAGCTGTGCATATTAGAATGAACAAAACAAGAAGCACCAAATATGCAGGAAACCTACTTACCTAGAGTCGAAAAGAAAAACGAGTTCCAAAGTTGGCAGCACTAGCCATGAACATCCAGACAAGTCTAATATAGTTAGGCCACTCGCTTCACAAAAAGAAAATTCCGGCAACAGGCATCACTCGGAATGCATCAATGCTAGAGTGATTGAGGCAATACCAAGTCGGGGAACATGAAATGGTTGGGTTGAGCCAACAACGTATAATAGAAGTAAACATTATGTCATGGTTGGGTCGTATGTGGGAATATACAGGGTGTCCCACCAAACTTTGTGACCTGAAAGATTTGAGAAACGAACAAAAATGTGACGGATCCAGTTGTGCAGGAATGTACCAATGTCAGGGGATGATATAAGTCTGTGAGAAGCAAGTGCTCCCAGGATCCCCATCATAGGGCCCCAGGAACCAACTTCAAACTTTCAAATGGCAACAGGGACCGAGTGGTACCTCTCTCGATAGATCATGGAATGTACAACAACACATATAGGAAACATTTGCTATATGAAGCATGTTTTTCAAAATGGCCGCCACAAATATATGTTGTGTCATAACATGGCATCGAACATTGTGATCTCAAATTGCTGCGAATCGAAAAGAGATGTTGCAAATCCAATTGTAGAGAATGTACTCATGTCGAGGGCCAAGAAAACTTTGTAAGAAGCAAGTCCTCAGGGTTTCCATCATAAGGCTCGAGGGGTCAACCGTAACATTTCAAATAGGAACAGGGGGCGGATGATATTTCTCTGGATAGGTACAACACCGCCTATAAGAAACATTTGCCATATGAAGCACGGGTTTCAAAATGGCCGCCAAAAATACACGTTGTTCTTGTCACCGAGCAGATATTTTTGGCGGCCATTTGGAATCCCATATAGTAAATATTTCTGATATGCGTTGTTGCATATTCCATGATTTATCGAAAGAAATATAACTCGACCGATGGTGCTATTTGAAAGTTTGAAGTTGGCCCCTGCTACCCTATGATGGGGGACTTGGGGGCACTTGCGTCTCACAGAAGTTTCTCGCCCGCTGAAATGGGTGCATTCCTGCACAACTGGATGTGTCACATTTTTTTACGCTTTGAAACTATTTCAGTCGCAGAGTTAGGTGGGACACTCTGGATACATCATATAGGTGGTGATAGTACTGCAGACAGCAACACACAGCAGATCAAGTCTTTGATTATGTTTGCTTTGTACTGGTGTGGATATGTGAGAGAAAGACCACCAAAGGTTCCGACACCTCTAGAGTACTGTTTCGAGACATTCACAGGCGATCATTGTACCATGTATGACGGATTGGCAGTACTCCGCTGTGCTCACTGCAAATGTATCTTCTGTTTGGAACATTGTCTCATCGAACAAATGCACGTACAATGTGGACGAGCATGTACAAATCATGCGAAGGCTAATGCCTCTTACCGGAATTTTCTTTTTGTGAAGCGAGTAGCCTAAATATATTAGAATTGTCTGGATTTTCATGGCTAGTGCTGCCAACTTTGGAACTCGCTTTTCCTTTCGACTCTAGGTACGTCGGTTTCCTGCATAGTTGGTGCTTCTCTTTTTGTTCATTCTAATATGCACAGCTCGTGATCAAATGTGGCGCATTATGGTCAACTTCGTCTTTTCCGTATTTTTCGTACTTCTGTTTTTTCTATTCTCTTTTGTTAGATTGTACCACTGATTATACACGTCATATCTTATGTTCTACATGACACTGAATATTGCACTCACTACATATAGTGCTCTTTGCAAAACATGTACTTTTCATTGCAGTTGGCAACACTGTTAACCCCACTGGTGGCCTTCATTTGTTCCCTATTGTGGCAAGTCTCTTTCTATACATCACTTGTCAGCATTGTATTTTGCCGTGCTCTCCTTTTTTTGTGGAATTTGCACTTTTCCCCCTTGTCCAACCTTGCTGTTTCCCGAACTTCCACCCCTTATATTTCTTGAACCTATTGCTATGGGCAGCTAATTTTTTGGGAATGCTCATCTCTGTTACAGCTCTTTCAATTGTCATAGGCCACATCTTTCACTGCAACTATCATTTTCGGAAGGTTCCCTTGTTAGTTTAATTAGTTAGATATTTATTATTATTATTATTATTATTATTATTATTATTATTATTATTATTATTATTATTGTATTTTTCTGTACTCCTCATCTAAGCAGGTGGTATAATAATATACGGGCCATCTAAGCATATTACTGAAATGAAATGACATCTTTAAGTTTTACGTTCGACGGTTATGTCGGCTAGCTAAAGAAGACGGTGATGAAGAGAAATGAATGAAATGGTGGAATGAAAAGTAGGAGGAAACAGCAGAACTTCGAGAAAACACACGTACACTGTGTTTGTCCAACATAAATCTTCCATCAGTTGATCCGAAAATATGGCTTTCCATGTATGTCTGTGCCCGTAGAAGGCTATTAAAAATGAATTGCCCCTGGTAGTAGAAATCCAGATGTACCTAAAGGCTATTTTGGTTGCATACCATTCAGTTACTTTCAATAATTTAACTAAACCCCTTCACATGGTTGCCAGTGATGCTTGTTTCTGTAGCATTGTGTTGATTATAAATCTTCATAAAGATCATCCCAACATAATTCAACACTTAAATTTATTTATTTTTAGGTGTAAACACTCGATCGCTGCCCGGTCTTAGTTCAGAACCTGGGTATAAAGAGAGAAAGACAAATGTATTTATTCGAAAGCTTGTTTATTTATCTTTGTGTTATGTAAGCCCGTGTAACAAGTACTGTGGGTTGCATAAAAGGAAGGCGTTCCAGAAAAGAAACACTCGTATCTTTTGATCTCCCGAATTGTCCCTCGAGTTGAGTTGATTTTGAGCTTACACCCCTTTCAGCAGCGGAACCTACTGATTAATATGGAATCCGAACCACTCACATAAGCTCCCGCTGATAATCGAACCCGGGTCTCCCATGTCAAAGGCAGTAATTCTCCCTCGAACCGAAAATCGAAGAAACGGCTTCGTAGATGATTACATTTGATAAAGATCTACCTGCATTGCAAATTTAGTGGGTCTGGATATTTCCTTTCTAGATGAAATTCTGTCCACAGTAAGACACATTATTTATACTATTGTATAAAAGAGAAGTGAGAGACTCGTCATCACTCAGGCCAATGGTTCCCAACTGGTATGTTGCAACACATTAGTGTATCACGCAGTTACATAGGATGTATTCGAAAATATTAAACTTCAATAATCATGAAGCATGTAATAATTAGTGAAAATCAATTTTGAGACAGAGTGTAACAAGCAACGAGTCCAGCGGCAGCAACAGCACTCAGTATCACAGTATAGTCGTTACTTAATAGAAGGTTATAGTATTACAATATTATAATTTACATTATTATTGTTAATAAAAACGTAACTCGTGTGTCGTGATGTCGTGAGCGTTCAGTAAAATGTATCGTCAGTCAAAAAAGTAAAAAGCCACTGGCTAGGGCCATGCTGTTTTAGGTAGAAAGGGAAATTTGATCAAAATATTCTTTTTGTCACGAAAGCAAGGGGGATAAGGAAGATCTTTTGGAAATATATATCCAAAGAGGTTAAACAGTGTTTATTTTATTTATTTGTCAATAATAGTGTATCTCACGAGTCTCTGAAGTTAGAAATAGAAAGCTTTAGTATGCAAACTCTTCGTTAAAAATAAGGGAATATGCGTTTTAGTGTTTTTAAAATTCAGCTCCTAACAGGGGACAGAGAAGCACTTCCAATAATATTAGAATTTCCCTTTATTTATTCTCAAAGTGCCGAACGTAAGGATTCGTTTAAGTAGGAGTTGGAAATTCCGTATATAAACTCAAACTCCTAGTTTTCTAGCCTTTTCGAAAATTTTGCTCCTAAGGGATAAAAGGTGGTAATTTTTACAATATCTAAATTTCCCTAGTACCCGATTTGTAGATTTGTGTAAGTTAAAGATGTGAAAATGAATATATATATATATATATATATATATATATATATATATATATATATATATATACAGGGTGCGGCACGTAAAACCGGCCCGTAAAGTGAACACATAAAATGAAATGTAATGTATTGAATATGACTACTCACCTTCACAGCAGGTGCTGAAAGTGTCCTCCGCCCACTTCAACACACATGTGAGCACGATTGAGGAAAGTCATATATACCCTTGTCAGTTCTTGTGTTGTAATGCTATTGGTTACATCCTGGATCCTGGTCTTGAGTTCTTCAATTGTGTGTGGATTTGTTTCTTCCCTTTAACAGTCCCCATAAGTAAAAGTCACACGTGGACAAGTCTGGTGACCGAGGAGGCCACAAGCCTTTGCTGATTGTCCTCTCTGGTGTAAACATCTCATGCACAAGGGACAATGATGCAGCTGATGTGTGGCATGTTGCACCGTCCTGCTGAAAGTAACATGAACCTGTTGACTCAATCTCCTGGTTGACTTTCGAGGACTTCTTGTCATTATCTCCTCCACCTGCATCTTTAATTCAGGTGTGCAGACAGATGGTCGTCTGTTCCTGGGAGCATTTTGAACCGATCCTGTACGCCGCCATTTTTCAATCAATTCCTGAATGGTGCTTTTTGCTGGCACAGAACGTCCTGGAAATTTCTCCCGAAACAAATTCTTTGTTTTCACAAAAGATCCAGTGAGAATGAACCCTTCAACAATGGCAACACGCTCGGGTATCGAATACGGCATTCTCACACACTGACACTCACCCGGCTTAACACAACGAGGCCTTTTTCTCAACTGGTTTCGACAAGTTTCACTGGCTGCGGTTGCACGTGACTGCTGCAGGTCACGTAAGTCGACCGACCTCGACACGCCATGCCGGTTTTACGTGCCGCACCCTGTATATATATATATCAGGATTGGCTGGTTTAAACCATGGTTTAAACCAGCTGTTTTTTTAAACTGGTTTAACCCCTCCAAAAAAAAAAAAAAAAAAAAGAAAAGAAGAAAAAACGAAAAATGCTTTAAATCGTGTGAACTTCGTGGTGACATTTCCACATATCAAACTATCCGCATTACGTTTATCTACTTTTCACCTTTTAATCAAGGGGTCCCGTGTTCAATTCTCGGTCGAACCACAACCCATCTTTCAAGTGTAAACCGAGTAGCGATTTGAGGTGTCCCTTTAAGCGAAAGTCTTCTCCGTGATAACCTTGGTATTTCATAAGGATGTTAAGCCTAAACATACGAAACGTAACCAAATTATATATTTCTACTTGCCTGAATGCCTGTTGTTTTATAAAGAAGCCAAGGTTGCTTAAATATATTGATAGAAATTGGCAAAATTTATCAACTGCCTACGTAGCTTCCAATATCAGCTTGGATTTGACTTGGTTTTAATTTCATTGAATGATATTTATATACCAAATTTGTAATTTAATACCTCAGTTTTAGCGTAGTGATTATGATACGTTGACCTTAAAATTTTATATACAAACACATTTAAAGTAATAACAGGATTTTCCCAATGGCTAAGGCGGGAGTTTCCCGAGTTTCCCGAGAGCTGAGTTAGAAACTTTGAAAGAACCGTCCGGCTGTTTTCCAGCATAAATTTCCAAATTGTAAGTGTAACACATCTTTGCATCAACCAGTGCAAATACTTTTATCCCATATTTTGCAGGTTTATTTTTGATAAACTGCCTAAATGGGCATTTACCTTTAAAGCCCTCGAGTTTCTCATCTAAAGTCATCATTTGACCAGGAGAATAGTACTTTTTGAAGTTTTCAACAAGATATTCAAAAATTTCTCTTACTGGAGCTAATCGATCGAGACGTTTTCTCTGATTTCTTGTCAAAATGTCATCAAAACGCAAAGCTGATGGCAAAAATTCAAATCGGCTCAAACTCATAACACACCTCATCAAGTCAAGGCCTAGCCAATCAGTGGCCCACAAGTCTTTCAAATTGACGTGGGAAGATGTTTTTTACACCTGTTAAATATAAAAGTCCTATCACTGCTTTTATTTCAAGTAAATTTGTTTCTTTAACATCCCACTCTCTATTGTATCCTAAGTTTAGTTGTTTGATTTTGATATTTGTGTAGTCTACAATTTTTTCTAAGATTTCATCAGAGAAAAATAGGTTCCAACTATCTATAGGCGTAAGTGCGTTTTTACCTGCTTGTCTTACTCCTGGTGCATGTATTGCAGGGATCACATTGCGTGCTCTGATCCGAACAGTTTGTGGGGGTGGTTGATTCAGCCACAACGTTTCCTTGTCCTTCCCAATGTAAAAACAAACTTGATCACAGCTGAAATCTTCTGCCTCGATTTCCATCGAATCTTCTTCATCGGCACTTTGCTCACTGTCACTTTTTCCTTGTTGAACTTCCAAGTCATCTTCATCTTCGGAAGCAACACCACCGACTTCTTCCTCTTCATCGGATTCACCAAGAACATCTCTTACAAACTGTTTAAACTTACTCTGGTGTCTCTCATAAGCCATATTTATCCTTAGTAACTATCACCAAATAAGTTACTTTGAATGAATATAAAATATATCACACTGAAAACTAGCATAAAGAAAAAAAAAACACTTTTCATTTAAGTCGTAAAACTAGGTTACAGTAACACTCGCGTGAGGTAAATGTGACCCCGAACGCACAGAACCTGTTGCACTGACCGAAGGAGATACAGTAAACAACTAACTAATTGTTGGCCTTGAAGTAGACAATACAACAGACAGCTAGTAGGGTGGCCGGGTGAGAATTGCCAACTATCTAGGAGAGCCAAACAAAAATATCCCTCTGGGGTTATATTTACCCCGCTCGAGGGTTGCAGGGTTAATAATGCCTATGAATTTCTTTTTATTGTTCTCCTATCATCCCCTATTAAATTTACATCATCAGCATACGCCATAACCTGGTGAATACCATTCAGCTCTAGGGCCTGGTTGCTATCTTTAAGTTTCCTTATAGCGTACTCCGGAACAATGCTGAATAATAATGGCGATAACACATCTCCTTGTTTCAGACCATTCTCGACGTTGAAGCTCATGGACAACAATTTTTCTACTCGTACTTTACTCTGGGATTCATTTAAACATTTTAATTAATCTGACTAGTTTTTTTCGGTATTCCCAATTCTGTAAGAATTGTACAATACTTCCCTCCTTTCCGAGTCGTAAACCTTTTTAAAATCAATAAACAGCTGATGTACTGGGTAATATATTCCCATTTCTTTTCGAGGATTTATCGAATGGTAAATATCTGGTCGATAGTTGATCGATTTCCCTAAATTCACACTGATAATCTCCAATAATTTCATCTGTGTATGGAATCAATCTTGTTAATATAATGTTAAAATAAATGCCTCACTAATTATTACGAGTTTTGTCGCCTACAATGTTCTTGTGAATTGAAACAGTGATTGATTGTTTCCACTCTTCTTAAATGTAATAATTATATATATATATATAATATAACAAAAAAGTTGAACTCCTGTCGTTAAAAATTCAGAAACCTTCAGTATTGGGTAAACCGTGATGGTGGTTATAAGCCTAGGAAACCACACGATCAGATGAACGGTCTGTTACGCATATGATCCATGAACAAAAAAATTCGGTATTTGCCCGATTCTAAACAACCTTAAGGAACAGTCAATGCATTATAGAATTTGGAATTTTACCGATTTTGCACATCCGAACCACGTGATAGGTGGTAACAGATTATTACGTATGTGATCAATGAATGAAAAATTTGTTCGAAATATTCATACAATGTATATGAAAGTTAAAACTTAAAAGTTTTAAGAATGTGCAGAACCACCCGAAACCAAGCTCTTGATGTGCAGCCTTTAAGATTATCATATACGGTAAATGTATTTCTCTCATGTTTTATTTCATTTTGTTTCAAAAAGAGGGTGTGTGATATTTTGAAGTAAATACACACATACATACATACAATTTTGCTAGTTATTTGTGTATCATTTTTTTAAAGTAAAAGTACTTACTTTTGTGTATAAGAGGTTAAAAAATTATTACGTCTGTTGGTTAATTCTTAGGAATTCATAATGTAAATATGTTAAGAATTAAAAAAAAAAAATCTTTTCGAAATTCATGGTTTATTTTAGGTTTTATATTATTACCTACATCAACCATTAATGAAATGAGTTTTTGTGCTGTATAGAAGCAAAACAAAGTCTGCTTTATCAATTTAAAGCAAAATTTTGAAAAAAGCCCAAAATTTCCCAAGCGAAAAAGCGAAGCAGAAAAAACCGTTTTTTTCAAACAGCCGGTTTTTTCGTAGCCCTTCCATCTCTCTCTCTCTTTATATATATATATATATATATATATATATATATATATATATATATATATATATATATATATATATATATTGTAAAGATCCCTTCAATCGTATAGTATATAAGAGAATATGTTTCACGTTTTCGAAAATTGTATAGAATATAGTACATTATATAGTTACTAAATATAAATAATAATATCAATTTTTACCTTATTTTCTTCATTATATTTTATTTTATACATTTTGTTTCCCATATTGTCGATATCTGCGTATGAATTGATTCTAATAGTTTTCATTTCTTTTTGTCTTTCTAGGTTTACTCCGTCTATTTTACTTGAAAAAAGGCCACAATTAGGACTAATAGTAGACCTAACAAATACAACACGGTATTACAACAAAGAGGTGAGCATTTGTTAAAGAAATTTTAATTTTTACATATGATGCTTAGAAAATGTGACTTCTTTTCTCTAACTTTGTAAATTACGATATGGCTATTTCTTAAGACAAGCGTTAGTTGTGAAGAAGTTCCATAAGTATTTTTTTATTGACAATGGCAAACTCGATTAGCATCTGGAACAGTCTTTTTCTATAAATACAGTTCAGTGAGAATTCAGTAACGTCAGCATCAGCGGGCGGGTTGTGATTTCGAAACCTCAAACTACAATGAAGATAAGACTTTCTGAAATGGTACTTTCAGATGGATTACATAAAAAGGCATGTCGGAACAGAATTCGCGGACTGTAAGTTCAAATAATAGTAAAATTTTGAAGACAAACCCCAGTATCTTCAAATTTACGTAAATAATCAATATTAAATTTTGATGATATAAAGGTAACCAAGAAAGTTCTGTCGCTTTTTGTGGAGGTCTGTGTTCCATTAGCCCTCACCTATGAGTTGAATGCGAATGGGGATAAGGCGAAGGTCAGTTGTTTTGTGTGAGTATATCCAACATACTACGTGGTTGTGGCAGTTCAGTTACACCGTGAACTTGCGTAAGGACGGAGTGAACATAGGACTTCCACAAAGCTTCATAAGAGCGTGTATGCTGTACGAGTTCAAATTCGGGTCAAACGCCGCTGCAGCGGGGCGAAAGGTATGCAAGGCCTTTGGTGAGGATGTCGTGACTATGCGGACAGTGCAGTGGTGGTTTAAAAAGTTTAAGGACGGTGACGAAACACTCGGAAGACGCACCACGTGCCGGAAAACCAACACATGCGCAAAATGAAGATCTTCAGGCAGTAATTGACGCGAACAGTAGGCAGTCATGTTAGGAACTAGGACTACAAGTCAGTGTGAGTGGAAATGCTATTCGGTAGCACCTCCATGGACTTGGGTCGATGGGTCCAAGAAGATTTGACTCGGGGCCAGAAGGCAACGCGAGCAGACACCTATGTTTCTTTGCTGTCTCGTCTGAGGAAGGAGCTATTTCTGGACAGTGTGTTGACATGTGATGAGAAGTGGGTCCTGTACGAAGCTCCACGGCGCCGTCATCGTTGGTTAGCATTCCATGAACCGGTTCTAAAACAGCCGAAACCAGCACTGCACCAGAAGAAGGTTCTCCTGTGTGTTTGGTCGACTGCTATTGGCATCGTGCATCGGGAGGTTCTACCAGCTGATCAGTGCATCAATGCAACTGTGTAATGTCAGCAGTTGAGGCGTGTTCAAGAAAAACTCAAAACTATGGAGCCATCACTTCTGAATCGCAAAAGAGTTCTCCTGTTACAGGACAAAGCTAAGATGACCCGGGGCACCATTTTACTCCTTGGATGGGAAACACTATTGCATCCGCCATACTCCCCGAACATTGCACCGTCCGATTATCACCTGTTCCATTTCTTAAACTATCACCTTAGAGGAGGCCAGTTCAAATCCCTAGTAGAGGTTCAAAATGCATTTAATACCTTCTTTGCTTCACGGCCCACCAAGCTCTACCGCGATGGAAACCATGGCCTTCCAGAACCTTGGTAAAAGGTCGTCGATGCTGATGGGGACTATTTTTAATCTTCCAGGTACGTTTTAGGTGAATATCGATGTTCGAGGGTGGTAGGTGAAAAAGCGACAGAACTTTCTTGGTCACCTTTATATTTTATACGTATATACTGTAACCAATTAACGCTATCTCAAATGTCATAAGTAATGCGATAGATATTACCAACTCTATGGAACCTTGTTAGCGTTTAAGTTATGCGAACTTAGTACATATTCAAAATGTCTTTGAGAGCTCCTTCGTGGCTAAGCGGTTAGCGTACGCACCTTTGGCGTGGAAGACCTGGGTTCTATTCTCGGCGGGAGCTCATGTTCAGTTTCGACGTTCACCAATAGGTCCCGCCTCGTGTAGTATAGTTACTGAAAGGAACGTTAAACTCAAAATCAACTCAAAATGTCTGTATATCATTGAAGAAAGTAAAATATCTAAATCTTATAGAGATATCGTCTTTCTCAAGTGTTGCGTCCCAAGGTGTTCTCCAGTGATGATTTTGTTTTAAGTGACGAAACCGAATGCAAGAACTAATAAATAATATCACATAAAAGTTATCTGAACCCTGAATTCGTGCAGAAAATTTCGAGTACACCATCTGTATGACTACACCACGTACTTACAAAATTCTTGAAATCTAATTTTATATTTTACCAACGCTGTTCACTCGGTTAATATAAGTAATTTTATAATTAAATTTATGTTCATCGTATTTGACAATACCTCCGTCAAGATCAATAGACTTTACTTACATGTTTTGCAAATTATAGACCAAGGATTGTAGAGTTCCTAATGTTTTTCTTAAAATTAGGATTACTGTTTCTGTAAATATTTTTGATGTTAAGGCATTCTGAAGGCACAATATCTTCACGTATTCTCTGTCAAGAAAGTTTATGCTTTGTTTTCGCGGGATAGTACTGCATCTTGCCCCTTGCTGCTATGAAAATAAAATGCTACACATTGCCCCATATCATTTCGCTAGTAGCTTCCTATTTGCTCATCAGTTAAAACAGTATTCCTGGGCATCGTGGCAAAAAAATGTATTTGTTTTTTCGTGCATTCTACGAGAAACATAGAGCGAACCCAATAAAAACGAAATACGGAAAAAAATACAATGCGGTGTAAAGTCCTTGGACTCTTTCGACAAATCACTCGCTTTCCTTGCATGCAGGTCTTGATAGTGTAATCGGTAACACCGTGAGCTCAAGTTCACGAGGTCCTCAGATCTATTCCCCCTAAAGACATACTTTTTTATTTTCTTTACAACAATAGAAGTTTTTTTCTTTTTTTTTTTAACTATCCAGTCATTCGGGAAAAAGAAATTGTGTAGAAACACAACATTTCACTTTCGTATTCACATTATCGCGAAGAAATATGATCATTTCTTGCAGTTCAAATCGTAGAAAATAAGTTAGCGAATAATGTTTCGTAGTAGTAATGTCTTTTTATAAACAATGTCCAGTGTGTTGTTGTCGACAGAGCTCTGCACTGTTGATCTTAAAGTCGCAAGTTTCTGAGGAAAACAGTGTCCATTTACCATTATTATTATTATTATTATTATTATTATTATTATTATTATTATTATTATTATTATTATTATTATTATTATTATTAAAATGACAAGAGAAGGAAAGAAAAAGACGCATAGTTGAAGCTATTGATAGTAACAGAAGAGATATATTTATGTCAGATTCTTTTCAGGTTTACACACGAACGTAATAATATTATTACATTTATGGATTGACAGATACAATTATTATTTTATGAGAACAAAAAATGGAGAATAAATGTGTGTTAGCTGGTAGCATTATTGAATTTTGTTTCGCCCTTCTTCTAGATAGGTTGAGTTTATTTTTTAGTTTAACGTCCCTTTCAGCAGCAAGGCTATATGAGATGGGACCTACTAATTAACGTGAAATCCGAAACACATGAGCTCCTACCGGGAATCGAACCCGGGTCTTTTGCTAGATAGGAAGGTGAGGTGACACCTTGAATAAAGTTCTTTTTGTGACTAGAGTAGTAAGTTCGATCACTATTTGTAATTTGTATTATTCCTTTAATGCTTTATCAACGTTGCATGTAGCGTTGAAGCTAATAATAACTTGATATCGAAATCACGTGTAAAATTTGTAGACCGAGTTAGTTGCGTAAATTCGCACACAGATCGAGGTAACGAAGCCAGAGTAATGTACGTATGTCTCTTGAACAAAGAAATAGTTTCTCTGTTCTGGCCATCCTCCCTCGTAGAGTATTCGATAGCAAGGTGGTCTGAAAATCTTGTAGTCCACAGATGGATTCCCGCGCACGCAGAACCATTTTTATTTCTTCAGAAAAGGAAAAAACAAACGAATCGAGACGCATGAAGTTTAGAACTAACAAGTAAGACCGAACGAAAGGTATGGGTCATTACGTGATTTGTTTAAAGAAGCAATAAAATGGATGAAAGTTGTTTTGACTGTGTCTAGAAATGGAGTATAAATAAAAGAAGAAACTAGACTTCTGTCCAGAATTTCTGTCGCATGTCTTTCAAAATTACATAAATAGAAATAACTCTTTTTCTTGTATATAGAAAATGTTAAATGTCTTCTTAAAAATATGCAGAAAAGGGAAACCACATATTTTAAAAAATATTTCTGTAAAAAATTAAGAAATAAAGTTATAATAATTAAAAGAAATCTCCGAAACTCATCGCCAAATTCTAAGTTTCATTTTCCTAAGCGTGGCAAACGCGTGGCGAAATTTACAGAAAAGAAAGAATTTTATGCTTTATTAGAAATACAACGTAAATCTTTCATAATGTTAGTTATTATACATATTGCACAGCTCTAATAATAATAGATATTAAACATTTTATATCTAGTAAAGAAACAAATAAAAGGAAATAAGCCCCAAAATATGCATAGCGATCAGGCAGTTTGTGGCAGTGATTTTCTAATATGCGTTTGCTAAAAAAATGAACCTTACCCTATCTTTGTAGAGTAGACGGTTAACGCGCACTCCTTGAGTATTTTGTTTTGATCCACGATCATCAGTTCGAATCTCATACCCTGTCCCCCCTTTTTTTTTTTTTTTTTTTTATAGAAAAGCTTGATTCTGTCTTTCTTAAACAGCAATGTTTTGTTTTAGTAATGTTGCTTTAGTATTATCGTCTTCATTCTAGTTTATTTGAATATTTCCAACTAATACAGAATTACGTCCTTTAAATAAAGTATTACAATTATCAAGAATTTTAGAAAAAGAGGAAACTTCATTTTTAATCATCCTAATCGAAAAGGAAAACCTATAAATATTTGAAATGGTAATTAACATATGACTAAACTTTAATGAAACATTACAAAAGTAAAACATTTACAATGAACAAAACTATTAGTTGTTAATTAAAAATGTAGTAGTGATAGTTCTAAACCCAACTAGAATATTCACTCTTTGCTTCACGAAAATAATAAACGTATTACAAAAATAATGATCTTTTGGCTGTATCGTAAATATTTTAGTAAATAAATAAATAAAATACATATGTATAATTTAATCCCCGTGACTCAATAGCTGATTGCGAGGGTGAAGATAATGAATATTACTACAGACTATTCCAAAGCTATGGGCCGCAGTGGCCCAGTGGAAGCCGGTGGGTGTAGCTGAGCAGCCTGAGTTATTAGACTCTAGTGTCGTCAACGGCTCGAGCGGCTCGGCTCACGGCTCAGTCAGCACCGAGCCGAACCGAGAAGTGAGCCGACCCCGCACCTCACCCTACAGACCCGCCTCGAGTCGATGACTCACCTGAGCCGAACCAATGGCTTATTCATACCGTGCCGGTCGGTATGAATCTAATCCTGCCTGACAAAAACAATACTGTTTCTAGCAGAAAAGCTCAACGAGACATAAAGGCAACAGTTCATCTTCCTGATCAGGCCACAAGTCGACGGCAAATGTCACTACAGTGCAACGTGATTCTCCAGCTAAAAAGAACAAGTGTCAGGTAAGCAAAATGATGAGTTGAGCGCTAGTAGTAACGAGCGCTATGGTTCGGGAAAGAATTGTAGCCCCTGGATAAGTGCTGCTCCTGTTTATGGTAGTTTTATGAAAGGAGCCAGAGTTTTAATTTAGCTGACATAACCATTTTCATGTGCAGCATATGTGCAATTACATATGAGTGATACAGACTTTGATAATATAACGTGAGTACACTACCGTATCACGAAATTAGGCACACACCCTGACGGAATAAGGTATGCTATCACGAAGTTAGGTAGCTCACACATGTTGTGTATTCTGTTTCTTTATATTTTTTTCTTTTGTATTGTTTGCGCTTCTTTTACTACAGCAGTTGTGTTTATGTTCGGCCTTCCTAATGTAGAAATTACATCTATCCTGCATGCTTGGAAATGTGTATTTTTTCAGTCATACTCCTTAATATCACGAAGTTAGGTAGGTTTACTCTATATGTAAATTGACAGGAACCAACTCATTCGTATAGTAAGCGTCAAAATCAAACATCATCGTACCAAATTAATGAGTCGGCTGTAGTAATAAAAATATATAGAGACAGTAGACTGTGTAAGAAAATTAGTGAAAATATGTATAGTCATTATTGTTTGTAGTTTTCTTTTAGGTGCCACTAGAATAATATTAACACCTTTAATATCTTAAAACAGCCGCCTTGGAAGGTGTGTATCCGGAAATGAAGTAAAGATGAAAATAAACAGAGAAAGTGTAAACGAACAAATAATAATCTTTTACAGAAAAACACTCAACATTCTCCTGAATGAGTTTGCATTGTAGAGAGTGGTGATTTTCAAATTCAGCATTCTGTATGTTGGTCTTTCTCCAGCAGAGGGCTAAATGAGCTTGTAATGCAATGTAATTTAGCGTTCTTCATTTGTATGCCAGCATTCATTACTTTTTGTTGTTTACAGGAAGTAGCAGAACATCATGTAAGAAGTAACGTTAAGGAAATTTAGCTGTTAGCAACATTCTACAAAAAGAACTTTGTGATTTCATTTACATAATAAAATACTTATAAACAGATATAGCTAATATTGTTTGCTCAATGTAGCTATGTGTTGTTATTGCTTGAGGTAAAATCGTGATTGAAGGGACGCCCAAAAGCCTTTTCTTGGTTTAAGGACTGAATTTCCAGTAAATACTGATTCATCTTAAATCAACATTGGTGCATGCTCACTACTCGTGCTTTCGTTCTTCCCCTGTTTTGGTAATGAATGAGCTTCTGTTGCAGATTGTATTTTGTGAAGTAGTAACTCCTGGATTTCCCGTCATTACTCGTACTATTAATAAATCCACGTGGAGTATTGATAATGAAACATTGACCGAATTGAATGAAGCAGTGTTTTATGTTGAGTCATTATTTACACTCAAATTCCGCATCCGTTTCTTCATTGAAGCGTGGAGTAGTAGATCACAATTATTTTAGTATTGTTGGGATTTTCCCCAACTCGAGAGGGTACTGAACACTTATTTGATGCTTGCCTTTTGACCAGGATAGCCGTCATAGGTTGAAGTATTTCACTGTCCATTAACTATGAATAAAACACGTTGTGTATTAGAAAACACCTGGCAACTCTGATCGTTCTTTTTTTCCGTGTACTTGAGTCCTTATAAGAAGACTTGATGTGGAGGTTGTTTTTCTTGTATTATTTTGTTTCTTCTGAATATTCTCTCTTCACCTATTTCAGATGTATTTTTTTTCTTTTTCTTTTTCGTCTCTTGATAGAGTGGTTACCATCGTTGACAAGCGGCGGTGTCGCTGCATCTCTTAAGCCACTTGAGTGTTCAGGAAGAAAGACGAGCTTTTGGGCCTAGCGTAGGCAGACAGAGCAAATAAAAGTAGGCATCTCTTTCTTCCTTGTCCATGGTATTCAGAAGGACGTATGTCGCAGGCTACCATTTTACATCATCTAACATTTTGTTCTTACGTGTGAGCATTTTGAGAAGTTTATATAAACTCAGTTGTCTTCGTGCATGTTGATAATGATCTGGACGCAGTTACAACGGACTGGGTTTGATTTAATTTACAACTTAAGTCTTATAGGCATGCTCCCAAATGTAAAATGGGTTTTGAATATTCTTAAAACAAATTCAAATAGCTCCTCCGAAAGTGTGACATATTTCAAACTTACAAGTGCTAATAGGCAAAAATAATGAAGTTATGGTTCAATAAAAGTTTGAGACAAAAACCCAGACAATGGTAAAATTTTAAGAATGATCCAAATAACTTCAAATGTATTTAACTAACCTATAAGAAATTATCGTAACAGTATATTAATACCTATCATAAAAGTTATCCGAAATCATTATCATCCATGCTGTAAGTTTATAAAATGTTGCCAATTCGGTATGTGCTTATTTTATTTTCAAATGGCACTACGTCATGTTATTACGCACATAAGATGACTGAAAAATATGAGCCCAAATATTTGTCTAATAGCAGTGTTGCTAACTTGAAGAGTTATTCGAGGATATTGATTGCTGCAGCTCTGATATACAGTATGTCCATAGATTGCAAAAAAACAGAAGAAAAAAGTTTTTGACGAAAATAGTTCCAGAGGGAACTCTTTACATGCTATACATACATGCATACACACACACACACACACACACACACACACACACACATATATATATATTGGTGTATTTATGGGATGTCTTTCGGGCTTAAGACCCCCTGAAATAAATGTGTTATATGCACAACTTCATTAAAATTTGTCGGAACCCAAAAGGAAAAATATAGTGCTTTTTCACGTATTGTGCGTAGTCCCCCGAAACAAAATCCTAAATACGCCACTGTATATATATATATATATATATATATATATATATATATATATATATATATATATATATATATATAATTCACTAACTCTTATGTTTCAATTATTTTGTAAAGAATAATCAGAACAAAATAGTTTCCACACTAATAATACATTTCTAATATCAAAATAATTCAAGAATGAAAACCAAAGGATGTCACACTGAATCAAACAAAATAATCATTAAAGAATCAATTCAAGAAGAGAGTAACGTGAGCATCACTAATTTGGGTTCTGTTTTATGATTCTGGGCGTTGTCAGATGGTTAGCATATCGAGTTCTTATGCAACAGTTTAAGGTTCGAATCTTACTTACCACAACTTTTTTTTTAAAAACATTTGATTGTGCCATTTAGGAGAAACATTATTAGGAAACACGAGAACATTTGATACGCATATGAAATATTGTCAAATGCTAACATCAAACAAATAACGTTAAAGTTATAACTTTGCCACGTTATTTAAGTGAAAGTATAAGGTATTTGTAAGTTTTGAACAAGATACAAAACAAAATACCTTCTCACAGTAAGAACAGGACCTTAGAATAGACATTTCAAACTCAGTGCTCTGATACACCATCCTGAAATATGCCTCGGTCTCAGTTCAAAGCATATGAACACACCGAGCTGCCTGTGCTGGTGAAATGCATTAGTTCTATGTAAATGAAAATCTTAAAGCTTTCCTGCTAATATCAAATAAATAAACAAAATGCGGAGTATAAGAAACAAACAAAAAAAAAAAAAAATGCAGTTAAACTGTCACGTCACTTTCAAATTCATTGCTGCAAGTTTTTCTTGATTTCTAGATGTGTTTGACCCTACTAATCTTTCTATATTCAGCAGAGAGATCTAATAAAAGACAACCTAAGTGCGGATTGTAAACTGTGGTCTGACATTTGATTTCTGTGATGGATTTCAGAATTTTCATGAGGTGATGAAAAATCCGTTGGTATATGTACATGAATCCAAGCATACACAAAATTGAAGCGGCCAATTAGTTAAATGAATCGTTAAGTGAAAAAAACAGTTCCAGTTCAGCAAAGTTCGAACGGAACGTTAGGGCTCGCAAAAATGACACCGTGAATGTGTCATTCTGTACACTGGGCACACTAGTAGAGAGGCCATTTCTTCACCTAAGTAGTGGCCCTGCGTAATATGCGCTTTAGTGCGAGCGGTCACGCGTTCGATTCCTAGTGGGAACATTCGGTAGGAAAAGTGTAAGCTATCCTGAGCGAAGTTTTTCCTTATTCACACTGGGCAAATGTAGGGATAATACCTAATGTACAGGTCCAAGACCACCACTTCCGTTCCCATTCCTTAATTACTTCTCCCATCTCCCAGATAATATACTCGCTGAGGGACGTCATCCCATACGTGACGGGCTTAAAGCAATAGATGCTGGCGAAGCACTACCATTTCCAATGCGTGCTCCTGTCATAAGACTCATTGTAGAATTGACGAATCACCCCTAACCTTCGTCGCATATATCAATGTTACTGCCAATATCGTCAACTTTGAAAATGTGTTTGTATCTTGATTGTCTTGATAAGCCTTGTATATAGATTACGAATCCTGACGCTAAAGCAGTTATCTGTGAACTCACCTCCTCCCCAAAGGAAGATATGCCTCCATTGTTCTAAAAAATGCACTCGGACCATTTTAAAGTAAGTATCATATCTAACAGAGTTTATGTTCCGATAAAAGAAAATGTCTGGTAACAGTGTCTTTCCTTTATTAAAAAGTAACACTAAAAGAATCATGTTTTCTATATGATATACATTATATCAATTATATCAAGAAAATACAGGGATTTGTACATTTACAAAACCCGTTGAAAGGGTGCATTGATATTCTTCTTGTCGCTACGTTACCATAACTGCCCTCTATGCTCATGCGGAGTTTGAGCGCCATCTGTTTTTTTATTATTATTATTATTATTATTTGCAGTGTTCCATTTGTCAGTTCATCGCAAGTGTGTGAGCGATTTTTACAATGGATAAAACTATCGAACAAAGAATCTGTCTGAAATCTTGCATTAAAAATGGAATCATGTGTGCCGAAACGCTGAAAATGTTACATAAGGCTTACGGTGAATCGTCTTTATTAAAAACGTATGCGTATAATTGGTACAATGCATTCAAAAGTGGTCTGGGGTGGTGGAAGATTTGCCTCGCTCTGGTCGACCATCAACGTCTTCAGCTGAACTTAACATCGCTAAAATAAAGGAAATGGTAACTGAAAATCGTCGTTTAAGTCTGTCTCACAAATCAATTCGTACAGTTTTAAAGGATTGCATGGGTATGAAACATGTTGCCGCTCCATAATACCGAAAGACCTGAATTTTCTGCAAAAACTCAATCGCGTAAGGTTTGCTAAAGACATGCTAGAACGAGTCAATTTCGACCCCACATTCATAAAACGCATTGTATCTGGTGATGAGACATGGGTGTACGAGTTTGACATGCAAACCAGTCAACAAGCTTCGGAATAGCGCCATCCAACTGAACAGAAACCAAAAAAGCATGCCAAAGTCGATCAAAAGTGAAAGTGATGTTGACATTTCTTTTTCGATTATCGCGGTGTGGTGCACTCGGAATTCTTGCCAGAAGGTAGGACAGTAAATAAAGAATATTATCTAAGCGTTATGCGGCGTTTGAAAACGCAAATTCGTCGAAAACGATCAAATTTGTGGAAATAAAACTCATGGATTTTGTACCATGATAACGCACCATCTCACAAGGCTATCATTGTGAACGAATTTCTGACCAAAAACTCAACAAATCTTATTGAACAACCACCATATTCCCCTGATCTGGCTCCAGCCGTTTTTTTCTTTTTTCCAAAACTTAAATTACCACGTCGAAGCACCCGTTTTCAGTCAATAGGAAGACATCAAAGAGAATTCTCGGCGAGTACTGAAGTCGATCCCGGAAAATGAGTTTCAAAGTACAGAAGGGGCCTACTTTGAAGGCGATATAACAAATTTGGATGAATAATGAATATTTGTGTTTTATTGACCAATTCCCGGTACTTTCTTGACAGAATGTTTATAAAAGTGAAAGTCACTATGTTTGTGACTGCATACCTCTTGAATCACTCGACCCTGATCTTGATCAAATTTTCAACATACGGCCTGAGATTTTTTTTTTTCATTTTACGTTGACGGCGCAACTTAGGGGAGGGATAGATGTTTAAAAATTATTGGAAATGACCGATAGTGTCAAATCCATAATTTTTGAGGTCGCTGATTCGAAGAGTGACAATATATATATATATATATATATATATATATATATATATATATATATATATATATATATATATATATATATATATATATATATATATATATATAGTGTCTATTATTTCAAAAAGTTAAAATTAAAAAGAAAAGTAATCTTTCCGATTCTTCCCTTTTGATACAGCACTTTTTAACACTGTATCTTAAAAAATCGAATACTAATAACTTAATTGATGTTCCATTGTACTCTTTAAAATAAAAGGTATTTTTTAGTATAGTAAGTTATACTCTTTTTAGAAGAGACTCAGCAATAAAACTTGCACATTGTATTAAATTGATAGAAAGCTGATGCACAGAAGATCGATTGGTTGATTTGGAGTTCAGCGTCACGTTGAGCAGAGAAGCTATACGAAAGATGGACTTATAGCTTAACGAGGGATTCAACCACATAGCTCCCACCGGAAATCGAACTCAGGCGTCGGGGTTTGGCAACGATTTTACCACCAGTACGCTCAAGTGTGAAATAAGTGTGCAGTTGTAGAATTTGATTTGTAATTTCACAGGTACTATTAAGTTTTGACCAACTGTTTGGTTGACAAAGGATCTCGCAACAATTCTTGAGTGCAGTAAATTTGGTGAAGCTGTCGGTAGTACGTATGTTGCTCAGTTAGCAACATGCGTGGTTCCAGGTTCAGTTTCCGGTGAGAATGATTGATGATTCAGAAGTGTTTGAGCAGAAAGTATATGCACCGATGTTGAAAAGAGACACTTTAATCCAATCAACGCACTGTAGGAATAAGTATTTTAATTGATGCTAATGAAGTCACAGAGGACAGGATTCACAATAATAGACATTTTAGATCCAAGTTTTGACATTTATGTATTGCATTATATACATTCCTTTATTAAGAATGATAACGTAGCAATTTACACTTCAGTAGCGTAGTAATGATTTATGTGTATGCAATTAGGTACTAGTTGTTTATATTCGCATTTAAGTTATTTATGTGTTATTGTAGTAGTGTAACTTCAAACCGTAAATAAAAGGCTTTATTCACAGTATGAAGTTAACGTTTTTTTAATATTAGGAGGTGTATCTCATTCGCTTGTGATACCCTTGAGCAAGTTCAGTTCTTGTTGCGGGAAGAGCCATGCCGTTATTCTTATTGAGGAGAAAGAATGCATAATTCAGGACAAGGGAAGAAGACACTTTGTACTTGGAGAACTGATATTTTTTACGACTTTTTATTTATTTATTTATTTATTTATTTATTTATTTACAAGTAGTATCCGTGTCACTGTAAGGAGAATCTGTTACTTAACGTTCATAGTGTAGTGGGTCCAACTTTTGGTTATGGCAGCTTCTTAAGATATCAACTCGTGAATATCAAGGCCCGTTTAGTCATCTTCTCTTTATTTACTAGTTTTGGTGATGCTTCTTTTATAGTTCTCTTCAGAAGCGTTTCCTGTTTTTCCTGATAGTCTCTAATCTCTTGCGAGCTTCTCAGAATCTTTGAACTGCCATTCTGTCGCCCCCACCAATTCGCTTTTCGGGGAAGGGCCGCGGGATAAGGCCTCAAAACTTCTGGCGATATCAACAAGGATGCTGATGGACCTCCAGACATGATGGTGGCTTCCGAGATACGAGGCTCCCACTGATTTATGCCTATCACTGGTTCTGAATGCTGTTTATCCTTGTTCCTCGAGGATGGTCCTGCTTCATTGTCATCTGCTACTTGTTCACGGTTCTTAGTGTTGTGGCCGTAGGTGCAATTGATTCAATGGTCGTAAGTACAGCACTTCGCCATCTTTACTTTACCGGTTGTCGGTGACAAACCCAACGTGGCTTCATCGAAATAAAAATCAGAAATCAATCAATAGAATCACTACCAATAAGGAATTGTTGGTACTTTTGCGTGCACTGTAGGGGGGAGAAAAATTACAGTTTGTGTCCACACTTTTTTACTTTGACCTCCCAAAAACATAAAAAACTAAACAGCTATTTACCAGACCAAGATCTCGAAACACGGACATGTATGGTACTGTAAGGTTCAAAACGGAACCTTTTCTGACCAATTCCTGATCTTTCCCGACAGCACATGACTTTTAATAAGCACTGGCCGTAGGTACAACCGGCTGTAAGCATAGTACCCTCCCCTATATAAATTAATAATAATCATGATGACAGTAAAACTATTCCAACAGAATAAAAACTATGAACTGCATCCGATTGACAACGAAGGATGTTTTCCACGCCATAAATATTCGTTTCAATCGATGTTCTCGAAAACGGTGGATGAGAATTCACCTACAAGCATGTAATTTCCTTCACCTCGATGTGATTTATCAATTGCTATATGTTAGATATTGACGGTATCATAGTTAAACAAAAAATAAATTGAACGGGTGAGTTGAAAAAGGTACATATTCCAAAAATATCACAAATTAAACTGAGATAGCCATTTTTTTCTTTGGACGTATCTACATCCATATAGCAGAAAAAGAAGCATATTTCACTATTGCAAATAATCTTTCCAAAAATATGTAGATGTGATTGAGTTGAAGAAGGAACATATTCCAGGAATATGTCCCTTCTTCAACTCACTGCCGCGCTAGTGCCGGCGGCACTCGCCACAGCGCTAGTGCTCCGTTATGTATTATGACTTAACAGGTGAGCTGTTGTTTAAGGTCATGTTGGTTTAAAACCCTAAGTAGTGGCAGACTTAAGAACGAACAGGACACATTATTAGTGAGCCTAATTGAGAGGCATGAGGTTGCAAGGCTCAGACCACCAAATCAAAACGCAAAGCAATACGAGTCCTCTTTCAAGTAATTTGCCACGAAAGGAACGAGCAGAGTTGAAGTATGTCGTAATGAGTACATAAGCCTTCATGCTGTGTCACGCAAAGTTGTTATTAGGTTGACAAAGATTTTGGCTTCTTGGAAATTCCCTATTAACATGAGAGGTAAACAGGAACACCGTTCTAATACTGTTCCAGCCTCACATCTAGTTAAAATACATGAACATATTGATTAATTTTATAAATATGTTGCACATTATACGTCTACATCAGTCATATATCTCGATGCTCAGCCTAATGTGGCAAAAATGCATGAACTTTTCATACAAAAATTTCCTGACTTGAAGAATGTAATTAAGTATGAGTTTTATTTGGAATATTTCAAGAAAAACTTTGGTTACCGATTTGGCAGACCTCAGGTCGGTGTCTGCAGTACCTGTGAAGACCTGAAGATCAAAATTAAATCAAACATGCTTAATGACAATGAAAAACATGTAAATTTTATATTCAGTATTTTATATTTTGTAAATTACTTTAGACCATTTTCATTTTACCTGAACTTATCTATCCTAACTACAGTCTGAATATAACACGAAACTTCATAATACAATCTAACCTAACCTAACCTAAGTATTGCTATCTTTATTACAGGCATGTTTTATGGTAGGTTATGACATTGGATTCTGTATGTAACAAAAAAAGACTTGATTTGCAATGGCAAAGTAAAACAAATCGTTTTAATATTATTATCTCAGCACTTTTTCGCAGCTCGGTGTGTTTTAATCACATAAAAAAAATACTAATGATGGTCAAACTGAAAGGGAACATCTTTTTATAATGTTTTTCGATCAAGGCTTTTGTTTTTCAGCTGCTGATCCGCTAGATCAAGATGATTTACGATTGTCTACTCTGAAAAATTCAACAATGACCATTGATTTTTCGGAAACATGGTTATTTTTGTCAATATGTGTAGCTAACAGTTTTGAAATACATTTGTTTGCCTTTGTACAAAGATTGAATAGTATTACTCACTTATTTCTGAAACCTGTTTAACATAATCCACTAATTGGGATACAGTATTGTGCATTTAAAAACATTGAGTTGAAAAAGGAACATATTCCTAAACATCTTTACACAATTATATGGTATATATAAAAAATTATGTACAGGTACCATGTGCAATAGGGTTGCTACACTAAACGCCACGTATTGACAATAGTAAATGTTTTGGTAGAACAATTAGTTTTCTCACAAAACAGTTTTTCTTAGTTTTCCGAAAGTTCATATTTTTGGAATGTGTACCTTTTTCAACTCACCGATTCAATTGAAACGTTGATGATAATTTTGGATTATATCTTATTTTTCATACTGTACTGTCGTACTAACTTAGTGTCATAATAAAATTATTGATTAGCGTATATATCAAGATCAGTTCATCCTTAAGAAATGGCGTGACTATCACACAGCATATATGCACAGAATATCAAAAAATAAATGTTTTTATCGATTTTTCTAGGAAACTACGCATGTGCGTTTACACTCATCCATATCACTTTGTTCAGCTCAGTTAAGTCTGTCGACTGTTGTACAGGGTGTCCACATGAAACCTCCCTGATTACAAATATTTTCTATTAATTGCATTGAAACTATTAGTGCCAGAGAATAACGGTTTGCAGCATCTTCAAGAGCAACTCAAACAGGTCTTTTGTTGTTGATTGTTAATAGTTGTTATTTCTTGCAGTTGTTCATAAACAAAGATGACAACAGTACAAGAGAGAGCGCAGTGTGTAGTGTGGTTGGCTGAGACTAAATCACCAATTACCGTGCAGAGGGACTTCAGACGAAAGTACCAACGGGACCCACCAGACGTCAAGACCATTAAAACATGGTTTAAGAAGTTTTTAGCCACGGGTAATGTCAACCGACAGCCTGGCTCGGGGAAAGCACGAACGTTTGCGGAAACTGTGGATGAAGTCAGAGAGGCCTTCACTAGAAACCCAACGAAGTCAGTTCGCAGAGCGTCACGCGAACTGAACATCCCACGTTCAACGGTTCATTAGGTGCTTCATAAAAGACTACGTTTGTATGCATATAAGATGCAAATCGTTCAGGCTATACAACCTGATGACCTACTAAAACGAACCAGGTTTCCCAATGGAGATTCTGAAACAGATCGAGGATGATCACGATTAGTTGGGGAGGGTGATTTTCAGTGATGAGGTAACCTTCCACTCCACACATCAGGCAAGGTTACTCCTGCTCTTCGTCACAAAATTGAGGAATCCATCCACTCGATCACACCGGATATGCTACACAACACATGGCGGGAGATTGAATATCGACTGGACATTCTGAGAGCTACTAACGGGGCCCATATTGACAACCTGCTCAATTCGTGCCTTGAAATGAGGATGCGATAGTTGAATCGAGCAGATCACCTTCCACTCACCATCTAGAATGAGTGGGCAAGTTACTGTTTTCTATGCGAGAGGTTTTGCATAAAGCATATTTCTAACGGGGATTAAGTTGGAATGATAACACATAAGTTCAATGAATAATTAACAATTGTATTTCTTATTTGAAAGTGTGTTGCTTGTGTAAATGTCGTGGATAAAAACGGATATCTAGAATCTTTGCCAGAAGAGCAATGCATACCAAGCATTGAGCATTTGTACTCTGAATTTGAAGTCACACATACCTTGATCGATGTCTTCGGTTGATGATCCCTGATGATGCTCTCCTGGGTTGATTATTTGATGTCGATATCGCCAAGTTGATATCGTAGTTGACAGGCGTCCCTCTGGTCAATAAATGGTCCACATTGGAGATGGCGTCTCAATCCAATGCTCTGTTATAACTAACGTTAAATGTTAGTTGACTGAAGATCGGCGCATTGAGACTGTAAACTCGAGTCTCAACGTTGTGATTGACTTTAGACTCTCAAATCACATTCAAAGACTTCGCAGTGTTTAACTTCTCCTTCTAATAACTCGGTACTACTCGACGAATAGGCTCAGTACTATTCCATCGATAGGCACGGAACTTCTCTCTCAAAAGACTCGGAACTTCTCCATCTAGAGACCTCCTGTCCCCTGGTTTTGTTTCAGAAATCACTCCAGGAATTCGGTGGCGTCGTCTGACGTCAGACACGTGTGTCCTCCTTTCTTTTGGAAAAACAAAGTTCTTCCTAATTTCGAGAACAAAAACTGCAACACTCGGAATGCTCTGATTTCCCGATTCTAGGCAATTTCTACATATCCGTGAATGTGTCTCGTGTTCACAAACATTGTATAAATGCAACTCATATAATTTTACAGAATGTTATAGCCGACGCATTTTATAAATTTCTTTCCTGCATTCGCAGACTACCAATTATGTGTTATTGTTTGTTTTTATCTGCTGACGGCAAAATAGTATAATTTTACAAACTTGCATTGACCTGAATTATGACTGTTATTTCCTTCACCAAACAACAATTTTAATATCTTACATAAATCCAATATTCTCAAAAATAAATAAAATTAATCATTAAATTATGATTTTGTTAATTAAAATACGGGCTCTGCCACAATATATACTGTAAGTGCATATATAGACAAAAAAAAAAAAAAAAAAAAAAAAAACTGACTTGCTCTTCAAGATCCCGCAAACCGTTATTCTCTAGCACTAATAGTTTACGTGCAATTAATATTTGTAATCAGGGAGGTTTCATGTGACCATCCTGTATGTTTCATCTTCGGACACTTTCTCATTAAACGCTAATAATATTGTTGAATACCCAATGCTTACTTCGCGATGATTTCATCAATACGGGATTTTTCTTTGCTTTCAAACGTGCTAAATAGTTTAGGAGAGTGAAGCTCCATTTTCTTACTATTGCACAAAACGGTAGTAATTTTTGTGATCAGTTATCGAAAGAAGGAAGATCGCAATATGTAATGGCTCATTCTATTATAGATACCTTCTTTCCAGGTAATAAGTTACTTATTGTATACATACATACATATATATATATATATATATATATATATATACACGAGGTATGACAGAAAAAGAAACGAGACCAAGTGCATAACTTGAAAAAAATTGGAGTTGGCAACAACTGTTTTGTTGATGTAATCCCATACCCCTGCTTTGTCTAATGTAAAAACTCAACTACAAATCAACATAAAGTTTCTTGGAAAATTAAGAAATCAGCCATACGAACATTTCAAATGTTAACCGGGGCTTATGGAAATGAAACTTTGTCTCCAGCACATGTGTTTGAATGGCATAAACGGTTTTCGGAGGGAAGAAAATTTTTGGGAGATGATAAGCGTTCTGGGTGCCGAAGGTCAGCGATTACAGACCTAAACATTGCCGAAGTTCGTGATCAGGGGTGACCGAAGATTGTTTATACAGTGACGGAGTTGGTTAACTTGAACAGGGAAGCTGTTCGATGGGTTTAACTGAGGAATTACATAAGAAGAAAATTTGTGTGAAAGTTGTTCCAAAAGTTCTGTCCAATGACCAAAAACAGTGCCGTAAAGACTTGTGTTGACATGCTAGAACGCATTAAAAACGAGCTAAATTTCTTGGAATCTGTTATAATTTGTGATGAAACATAAGTAAGCGCCAGTTGATACAGTGGAAATGTCGAGGATCCCCAAGACCCCCTCCGAAAAACGCGCATATCAAAATCAAAATTCGAGGCAGTGTTCATTATCTTCTTCGATATTAAAATAATTCTATTGATTAAGTGATTTCCCAGTGGTCAGAGTGTTACTCAGCAGTACTACATTCAAATACAGAAAAAAGGCCATAGTTGTGGAGTGATGGATGGCTGTTGCACCAGTACAATGCACCCACTCATAAGACCCTATCTGTCAAGCAGTTTCTAACCAGCAAAAACATTACTGTGATTGAGCATCCACCTTATTCACCAGATTTAGCTCCCTGTGAGGTTTTTTTTTTTTATTTCCTAAAGTTAAATCTTGCATAAAGGCGACCCAATTTAGCCTATGCCACTTAAAGATGTTCAGGTGAAAACGAAGAATCTCCTGAAGGATCTTGCAGAAACCTACCAGGAATGTTAACCAGCAATGGCAGCACCGAATGAAAAAGTGTGTGAATGCTGAAGGTGATTACTTTGATGGTGATATCGCAGATAATTGAAGAGGAGGAAATCGTCCTTTCCAGAGTAAGATAATCTAAATGCTGAATTCTACTTCGTCTGACACTGCAGTTGCTTCCAGTACCTCTGAATCGTTCATTGAAAGGGAAGAAATAACCCTGTACTGAGAAAGGTAACTGGATTCTGCTTCATGTGAAGTACCGGGGTCTTTTCCGAGTGATATATCTTCGAGATTCAAACTTGAACGTGGTGTGCTTTCTTCCTTATTGATGTCGAAATCCCTTACTTCAGTTCCTTAGTTTTTCGTCGAAATGTTATAAGAGAAAGATGAAATCGTAGAGCAGTTGCTATCACCGCCCGTGTCTATACTAAAGTAAACTAATTGAACATTGCATGAGATTACTGCGATTTAGACTATAAATAAACCTATATAGTTTCGCGATTAACAGAAACGAAAAATCTTAGCGACATAATTCGAGAAAATTTTATTTTTAACAACAACAGTAATAATAATCCATGGCATAACAGGCTGTGCGCGCTTGTGACTGCCATATGTCCGGTTTTGTCTCTCCTGGTGAGTACTGTATCCTTAGCCGTAAGCGATGGAAGTGATTCAATTATAGTAGTGAGTGCTGTCTCGCAAACTTTTAGCTTGAGTGTGTGTGCAAGTAATTTCCAACAGCAAATTCTAATTCTAAGAGGGAACACTGATATGCAAAATATTAATGCAAGTGATGCAATGTTCGACTCGAAACAAGAGAATAGAGAGGGATTATTTGGACTCCGTTATAAGCTATACGTTCTGTCCAATGTAGCAACGAAACCAAAAAGATAGTAAACAATAAAAGCAGAATATTCTGCTAGTTATACATAACATATTTTTCTACAAAAATTTAAAAAAAAAAGTATTGTTAAATGACAGTTTAACATCGTAACTACTTTCTTATTCCCCTTAATAACCCTGTCTCCTACTCTGCAAAAAGTATGTAAGAAATTGCAAACATCGTAACTACTTTCTTCCTTATTCCGCTTAATAAGTTGTATTTTTTATGCATATAAAAAGGGGCCATTTTTGCCCGTTCACCTGCATTTATTCAATAGGCCATCTTACCCCAGCTAGAAGTTTGATTTGACCATCTTCTACATCATTGGAAATTTTGGTTTGCCATGGACACATATTCTGTCAAAATCTACCGAGATCATATCGCACCCTTGCTAGAAAAGTGCCACAACTCAAAAAAGTTAGTTTTGAGTAAATCGCATTAAAAATGTTGGTAATACATTCATTTCAATGTTATTCACTAGTGAAACTAGCGCTCTCACGCAGCTTCTAATAAAGCTAGAGCCATGATTCTTATATTGCCGGATAGAGGGCGGGCTTACAAATCCAAATATATACATTACTTAATATTGACAATTTTTGAGTTGTGGTACTTTTATAGCAATATGTGCCAGAAACCTTTGCGATTTTATCTTGGTGTTTTATTTTGGAACATTATTTCCCCTGATTTTACACCAATATATATTTTGTGAGCAGTGGAAATAGCGCTTACCTCGGATTTTGCTTCCCTATATCAACTCTCATCCTCTCCCAGCACCTGTCATGCAATTGACTCGCTTCTATAGAGTCTTCTGCTTGTGATTGTGAAAGTGCTTCCCTTCATTGTCCCGTTAAGCATGACTGACGTGGGTGAATAAGTCGAGTATGCCATCTTTGCACAGTAGGTCGTCTTTGGACAAACGATCCTATATGTATTGACATGGTAATAGTTATCATCAGATCGAAGATTCTTTCAACAAGCTGTTAATACCATGATGAGTGCTGTGGCATCGTGATATAGCTTCATTATTCATAATTGTACATTATTATTATTATTGCTAGTGAATATTGGAGAGTCTAGCAGCTAGGACCAATACTGTATCAGTCAATAAATTGAGTGATTCGCAGTAAGTATCATTTCAGGTTTTCGTGAGGAATGGAGGAAGGTAAGACTCCCCACGGGTGTGCGTAGAGTTTTTCGTAGAGTTCGTAAGTATATTGATTATTGAATACTTTTGATTAAAATGCATTATCTCAAATTCAAGGAGGCAATCAGCTGTACCCGTTAATAACTCCCCTGATGATTCGTGAAAGTAGGGGCTACAGGTACATAACTTGGAAAACATTATATTCATTGGACAGTATAAATAAAAAGGTGAATAATTACTATACTATCATCATTACATTATTATTATTATACAAATGCTCGTAAAAACATCAGAGTGTAATATAAAATTGATATGCGTACAAAAGAGATAACAATATCAGTGCTAAAAGATAAAAAAATTAATTCGTTATTAAAATTTTAATGGTATATGACGTAGGTACTCAAATTATGGTAGTAATGAATCCAATTCTAATTATTCTTAATGATTAGTACTAGAGATTTAATTTACACCCATGTAAAATTTAGAATAGGCATTATTCTGGCAATTGAGTTAGAAATTGTTTCTTCATTATAGGAATTTCTTCAAAGAGGAGTTCGTTACGCAAAGATCTTCTGCGAAGGTCGTGTTGTGCCTTCTTGGAAAGTTGTAAAGCAGTAAGTACTTCTCTTTTTAATTTGTTAAAGCAATCCTATATTTTAATAAGGGAAAAAATCAGTGTATATAGTTGTCATATACCATTTCCGTTGTTGTTTTCTATTTTGTCCGTTTGATTTTCTATTTTCCATTTCTTTTAATGTACTTCATATTATTAAAATAATCAATATTCCTAAAGCCCTTGCTACGAACACTGTAGTGCAAGCAGTGGTGTTATTTAGCTGATTTGCACCGATCCACCCGAACCGCTTGTGAAAATGGTCTCTCTAAGTGTAGGTCCAGTACTTATGAGAAAAAAATGTCTACTGCTATTTTTGAGACTGCTATTTCCCTCTTTCTAGTTTTTAAAGAGAAAGTTTGTAAATAGACAGTTTGAGACGTGATAGTTAGGGATGCGCATGAGTCGAGTCGAGTCGAGATTTAAGCCTGTCTCGACTCGTCTCGAGAAAATGTTGTCTCGACTCGAAAATATGTTTCTGGCTCGACACGACAGTTTCTGTCTCGACTCGTCTCGAATTCAAGACGAGACGTCTCGAAATTCGAGTCGAGACAAAAATATACAATTTAAAATATACGCACACATCAGCCGGGCCATTATGACTACCTACCTAATTGTCAGTATGTCCACCTTTGGCACAGATAACAACGGCGACACGTCTTGATATGGACGCAATGATCCTTGGTAAGTCGCTGGAGAGAATTGGCACCACATGTGCACACACAGGTCAACTAATTCCCGTAAATTGCGGGGAGGGGGCGATGCGCCCTGACGTCACGTTCAATCACATACCAGCACATCACTTGAAAATCGCCCCTGTGTTCCTCGAACAACTCCATCACGCTCCTGGCCTTGTGACATGGTGCATTATCTTGTCGAAAAATGCCACTACCGTTGGGAAACATGATTGTCATGAAGGGATGTATGTGAAATCTGCAAGCAGTGTGCGATACGTCTCGGCCGTCATGGTGCCTTGCTCGAGCTCCGCTAGACACCTGCATGCTCACGTGGATGTTTCCCAGATAATAATTAAGCCGCCGCCAGCTTATCTCCGTCCCGCAGTACAAGTGTCAAGGAGCTGCTCCTTTGGAACACGACAGATTCGCACCCTCTCATCGTCATGATGAAGGTATCGCGATTCATCAGACAATGCAACGCTCTGCCACTGCGCCAAGGTCCAGCGGCGATGGTCACGTGTTCATTTCAGTCGTAGTTGCCTGTGTCGTGGTGTTAACATTTGCACATGGATGGGTCGTCGGCTGCGAAGGCCCATCATTAGGAGTGTTCGGTGCACTGTTGTTCAGACTAGTGTTGTGAAGGCCTGGAAATAACCGGAAATTTTGGGTAAAAACCAGTTTGTTTTACGGTTTTTCCTCCGAGCTTGAAAAAACGGAAAATTTGGGAAAAATTGAAATTTTCGAATATTTTATTATGTTATGCTTTCAAAATGAAAACTATTTTATATTTACTAGTTAAGATAATTGAGTACTTATGTTTCTTGTATTAAAATAGGGAAATTTTGTGCACAAGTCATCCAAACACTTTAAAGTTAGCACCGTGATAGAATGGAAAGAAACTAAAATATAATCATAGTTAGCTTAATTAGTATAGACGCTATTAAAATTATTAAAATTATCTTGAACAATGTTAAGAAGTTCCCCCTTGATGGCAGGTAAGTGTTGAAATACGAGGCCAGAATCATTTTAGTTAATATGTTAAATCAAACATATATTTTATAGAGATATCTTCCTTGTGCTATGTAAAATTTCCCGAAATTTTGAATCGACTTGAAAAAATCATTTGTTTGTAAATATTGGCAAAAGTCGGAAAATATAATTTAAAAACTATTTCTTGGCCTGATGCTAGTAATCTTACTTGCTGTAACATGTCTGCAGCATATATCTACAATGTAATTCGCTAACGAAAAAAAAAAAATGTTTAAAGCAACAGGTTTTAATTCAACTTTTTAGTTTTCTGATTTCTGGTAAAAATCCCTCTTTATTCTTTGTATATGTTTCGAATAACTCAAAAAGAGATATGCTCTTATTTACACATATACCGCACTAGTAAGTAAATTTGAGTAGCGAGAAATATATTAAAGGGTTGAGTCAGGGCTGGATTAATCCATCTGGAGGCCCGGGGCTAGAATAAGTATGTGGCCGGTGCTGACTTCACCTAATACTTTTGTGTGAAAGTACGGTAGGAAGGTTAAGGGAATATGTTAAATATTTTTGGTAATATTTAATTTTATGATGATGATTGTATTATCATGGTTCTTTTTAGATAAACAGTTGAGATTTTGGTAAGAGTGGAGGGCCCTGTCCACCTGGAGGCCCGGGGCTATAGCTTCCCTAAGATCCCCCTAAATCCGGCCCTGGGTTGAGTATCTGAAACTTCCGTTCGTTATTATTATAGACTAGCCGAATACCTTGCACGGGGAGAATACGTTCCATTTTGGGCATAAACGGCACCAACATTTGTCACCAATGAACCTATGGAACCCCGAAACTATGAATTCGACATTAATATCGGTAACTTTCAATTATCTTTACATGTCACCATCCCCCTTAGAGTACTAATGGGGCTCTATTTGGATTTAAACGACCGGAAGTGTCACTGTTCATCTCAACGATTCCGAAAACTATCGATTCGACACTAATATCGGTCATTTTCAATAATTTTTAAATATCTTCTCCCTCCTCCAAGTTGTGGGGCTGAATTTGTATTTAAACGGCATCGGAAGTATCACTGTTCATTTCAGCGACCTCGAAAATTATTGATTTGACACTAATATCTGTAATTTCTCCTCTCCTCTTCCCTCAAGTGGCACCTTCAAAGTGAAATAATAATAACCATCCCGAACCTAATCTATGTTGAAAATTTTATCGAGGTCAGCAAAATTTCCAAAAATTAGTAAAAAAAAAAAATGTTCGGAAATATTAGCAAAAACCGGAAAATATAATTTAAAAACTATTTCTTCGTCTGATGCTAGTAATCTTACTTGCTGTAACATGCTTGCAGCATATATACAGTGTATTTTGCTAACAGGAAAAATACTTAAAGTAACAGGTTTTAATTTTACTTTTTCGTTTTTTGATTTCTGGTAAAATCCCTTTTTATTATTTGTATGTTTTTCGAATAACTCAAAAAGATATATGATATTATTTACACATACACACACATATGCACAAGTGAGTAAATTTGAGCAGCGAGAAATATATTAAACGGTAGAATATGTGAAATTTCCGTTCGCTATTATAACAGACTAGCCGAATACCTTGCACGAGGAGAATACGTTTCTTTTTGGAGATAAAGAGCACCAAAACTGTCACCAATGAACTTATGGAGCCCCAAAACTTCGACACTAATATTGGTAATTTTCAATTACCTTTACACGTTCCCGTCCCCCCTTAGGAGTATTAATGGGGATGAATTTGTGGATTTAAACTGCATCTTCTGTTCATCTCAGCGACCCCGAAAACTATGAATTCGACGGCCATTTTCGATCATATGTATGTATATATATAGTGCAAATTTAGTATAATTCTGGGGGCAAGTTTACAAAATTTAATATAATTTATCCTCAAATTGAATTTGACCTCCCCCCTTAAATACCTTTGACCCCTCCAAAATAAATTTCTGCGTACGTGCTTATATTTCAATTATCTTTTATGAAAATGCTGATCTACTCAAAAGTGTAGGGTTTCAAGTTTGAACAATGGGAGCTAATTGTGCTAATATTGTGCTTACTATTATTATTATTATTACCCGTCACAATCTTTAAAAAGTTGGAAAGTTGGTTGCTTACCTTTCAGGGTAATATAATAATAATAATAATAATAATAATAATAATAATAATAATAATAATAATAATAATAAAGCATTTTCATAAAAGATTATTGAAATATAAGCATGTACGCAGGAATTTATTTTGGAAGGGTCAAAGGTATTTGGGGGGGGGTTCAAATTCAATTTGAGGATAAATTATATTAAATTTTGTAAACTTGCCCCTAGAATTGGACTAAATTTGCACAAAGATCGGGATTTCGGGAGTTCCAGACTTCCAAATCTCACCCCCTGCGTACGTCCCTAGTGAAATATCTGTTTTATAACCTATTCCAGACAGCAACGTAAATTGCGAAAAGACAACACAGTATTTTAAAACATGGTTCATAGGATAAGAAATGTACTCACATGGTCCTTGGCAATTTTGAAAAAGCGACTATATTTTTTGTCATATCTGGAGATAACTACTCGACATTCCTCTACACACTACACACTTTTACGTACGTTTAAGATTCAATTAAAATGTTCATAATTCGGAAATATTTACAGCTTTCTTATCTGCCACACCACACAACAAATCACACGACCAACTAAATGAAAGATTACTTAAATGCTGAAAATTCGTCCCACGACGTTTTAGTCTGTGGCTATTTAAGAATGCGTTTTCGAAGCGTTACCCCCTAGAACGAACGCGACCAAGATGGCTATTTGGTAACTTTCTCCGGAGCTAGAAATCATACTGTAAGCCAGTCAGGGTTTCCAGATCTTTTTTGCCAAGTCCAGGTCTAAATAGCAGAGTTCCAGTACTCTGCACAAAGAATTTTCAAAGCATCGGTTTCTTGCTAAAATCCCCTTGCCTGGCAACACGTCTTTCCTTTTTCCCTTCCTTTTGACATCTTTTAAGCAACTTTGCCCAATGTGGAGGTCAACTGAATAGGTCGATATGAAGAAACATCGGACTGCGGTTTGCCAGGTTTGGGAAACATGAGTGTCTTCGATACTTTCCAGTCCGTGGGGAAAAACCCTGTGCGTAATATAAAAGTATAAATGAGTGCCAGAAGAGTGAGTAATATAGCGGGGCTTTCTTTAATATGCCGATAGGTGATCGAATCGAAACCTGGTTAGGTGTTGCGTTTGTGCTCAATGACACTGGTGATTTTCGAGACTGTGATAGAATTGGTAAGAGTAAGAGCATAGTTGGGGACTGTATGAGAGATATGAGGTTGAAGTGAAGGACAGTTAAGATCGACTTGATCGACTGGATGAGGAATATTGTCGGACTCTGAGGGTGTGAATATGGTTTGGAGATAGTCAGCAAATGCATTTGCTTTTTCGTTGTCGGAATGTAATGGCGTATCGTGTAAGAGAATAGGATATGGAGTCTTAGAGTGTTTGCCACAAAGAGAATTAAAGTGTTTCCAATAGCGAGTAGGATGAGTTTTATCGGAGAGTTGATTACAAGTTTTAACCCACTGGCGTAATTTGTAAGCAGAAATATAGTTGTTGACCGTTCGTTGAAATTGTTGATGAAGTCTTGGAGCTTCTGGATTTCTGGTGCGAAGAAATTCGCGGTAAGATTGGCGTGATCGAAGGACTATTGCTAGATATTGTGGTGGTAGTTTTGGACGGCAAGGGATTGATTCAGATTGAGGAATATAAAGTGCAGATGCCTGTTGAATGGAAGTGGTTATGAGATTAATCTTACGTGAAAGTTCGTCTGGTGTAGTAGGAGGTTCGGAATCGGCCAAGGTGTTTTCGAGATAGGTACGATATTGAGGCCAGTCAGCTTTGTCGTAACGGAGTGATATACGTGGTGAAGGTGGCGAGTTGACAGAAGTCAGACCTGAATGATAAATGAGCTTGATGGGTGCATGATCACTGCCCATTAAGTCGAGAACATTAATAGTGCAACGATTAATGATGGTATTTGAGACTATTGCTATATCTGGAGTGGTATTACTGATAGGACGAGTAGAGCGAGGAGGATTGAGAAGAGTGCCTGTGGTATGAACTATGATGAAATCAGTAAAGGCATATGAAGGCTATGGAAGTTGACATCGGCCAAAATAATGAAGTGCTTATATGTATGTGAAATGTGTGAGAAGAACGCATGATGTATAGGAAGGCCGGGGCGCACATAGATATTAACAAGAGTGATGGCGATATTACGGAAATACAATGTGGTGATAAGATATTCAGGGAGATGTAAGAGAGGACATTTGTGAGAACGGAACAGAATGGTATGACGGAAACCTATTGCAGCTCCAACATTGGCCCTGAGGGCTGACATAGTGTTATTGTGGCGAAGTAATATGTAACGAGATATGGAGCAGGATAAAGTCGGTTTGAGAAAGGTTTCATTGAGGAGGAAAGCTGTGACTTGTTCTTCTAGTAAGAGTGTTTCGAAGACTACTTTGTGCTTAAAATTAAAAAGAAAAAAATGCCTGAACTCCAACCTGTAACTTTGGATTTCAAACCTTTGATTTACGGTTATTTGTGATTTTGCGCTTAACAAAGACAAATATTTTAAAGTATGTGTACTTTGAAAAAAAAAAACCTACTTAAATAGATCTTTTTCATAAAGTTTTTTTTAAAAATTATTGTTCAGAGCCTTTGTATTTTAATAAACTTTCTCCAAAATCAATGCAAATGAATTGTGCTACGTTTATAAACGTTTATATGTTTGTGGCCCATCCTTTCGACAATGAGATCTCGGAGACTGCAGACTGTAGAAACATGACGTTTTCACTGATCGATTGCAAATTTTGCGTAGATTGTCCAATTCTAATTGAAAATTAAAAAAAAATGGCAATTATTTCTTTATTACATTTTTACGGGTGTTGAAATTAAAAAAAAAAAGCTAAAGCATTATATCCTACGCATTATACATTACAACACAACATAATTGTATACATGGGTTGCATACCTCTCAGGTGTTTGTTTCATAGACAAATTATAATGAAAAACGAAGGATAACCATTTCTCTAGTCTAAGATTAATCTTCATTGTTCGGAGTGTTTTGTCCATTGAACACCATATATCACTGACATAATTAATTGTGTGTGTAATGTATTTGCTTACTACATACTGCATGCAAGAAGAAAGAAAACATGATCATACACCAGCTGAGCCTGCGCTCTCTACGCAGCGCATCATTCATATATGAGCATTAATTTCCTTGTTATTCCTCACATCTGTACATGTTCCTTTGCAGACACAAGTGAAAAACATCTTGATAAAAGTCGGCAACAGATACCGTAAAGGGGAGACTTTTTTCGATTACTTTTTCAATATCTAGCACCGTTTGCAAGATTTGAGCCTACTCCTGTTGGGGTTTTCAATTCATGTATGATCAGTGTTTTCTTTCTTCTTGCATACAGTATGTAATAAGCAAATACATTAACTAACTCTATGGTCTATGGAACCCGGAGGTTCAATGCCGCGTTAATAAAATCTCTCCACTGACTTCTATCCTTAGCCAGTTGGATCCAGTTTCTACTTTGTATTCTTATTTCTGCGAGATCCACTTTAATATTGTCCTCCTATCTGCGCCAGGGTCTTCCCAATAGTCGTTTTCCGGCTGGTCTCCCAGTTAAGATTTTGAAAGCATTCTTTCTTCCAACCTGGCTACATGACCTGCCCACGTGAGCCTCCTAGATTTGATGACCAGCTAACAATGTTGGGTAAACAGTATAAATTATGTAGTTCCTCGTTATGAAGTTTCTGCCATTCCCTATTCCCGTTTCTCTTGGGCCCGTCTCAGTATCTTGTTTTCAAATACTTTCAATCTGTTCTTCTTTCCGAGTAAGCGACCATGTTTCGCAACCATACAGAACAACAGGCATGATTATCGTTTTATATATTTTAAAATAAGCTAATACATTACACATACAATCAACTATAATGCCAGTGATATATGGTGTTCATTGGGGAAAACTCTCCAAACGATAAAGTTTCAACTTAGTCTAGAGAAATGGTTATCCTTCGTTTTTCATTATAATTTGGCCATGGAACAAACGCCTGAGAGATATACAACCCCTATATACAATTATGTGGTGTTGGAATGTATAATGTGTAAGATATGATGTTTTATTTTATTTATTTTTTTTTTTAGTTTCAACACTTCCAATGTACCCGTAAAAATGTAATAAAGAAGTAATGGCCATGTTTTTTAAATATCCAATCAGAACTGGACAATCTACACAAAATTTGCAATCGATCAGTGAAGACGTCATCTTTCTAGATCCTGTAGTTTCCGAGATCTCCTTGTCGAAAGGATTGGCCACAAACATATAAACGCCTACAAACGTATAGTTTAAAAGAACTCCAAAGATGGCAGCACAATTCATTTGCATTGATTTTGGAAAAGGCTTATTAAAATACAAAGGCTTTGGACAATAATTTAAAAATAAACTTTATATGAAAAAAATTGTCGTCTTAAATAATTTATTTAAAATACACATAGTGTAAAATATTTGTTTCTGTTAAACGTGAAATCACAAATAACCGTAAATCAAAGAATTGAAATCAAAGTTTATAGGTTGGAGCTCAGGCGATTTTGTTGTTATTAAAGCATTTTAATAGATAGATGATAATTGGAATAGTTTTATTATTATTTTTAATATTCGCAATATTGAAATTTCTGAAATCATATTTTTTATGTTTAAAAAAAGATTCCGTTACTAGTAAAATTACCCTAATACGAACGTTTTTTTTTTTCATTTTTCCTGAAAGAAATCGAAAAATACGGCTTTTTACCAACAGGTTCAATACTTCCGGAAATTTTTCAACACTAGTTCAGACACACTTGTACTTTGCCCATTATTAAAGTCTGATGTTAGTTCCGCCACAGTTCGCTGTCTGCCCTGTTATAGCAGTCTGCTTAGCCTACGACGTCCGACATCTGTAATGAGGTGGGGTCGCCAACCCCTCAACGTTCGGACGTCGTTTCCCCTTGCTTTCGACACTTGTTGAAGACACTCACCACAGCACTCCTCGAAAACCCGACAAGTCCTGCAGTTTTCGAAATTCTCGTGCCGAGTGTTTCTCAGTGATTACTTTCTTCAAAATAATATTAAAAATTATAGAAAGATTTTCGAGACATTCGAGTCGAGTCGAGATTTTTACGAGCAGTCTCGAATTTTACAAAGTGTGTGTCGACTCGAATTCGGGTCGAGTCGAGATTCGAGACATGTCTCGACTCGTGCGCATCCGTAGTGACAGTTTAATTTGCTGCAGCGCCTCATCGGAGGAAATGTAATTCTATCGTATCGCAGACGCAGTTTGTTTCTGTGACATACGTTTAGTTTCTTATTAGAAACGAAAATTTTGCACTGCTCTGACGCAACCCAATATGCATTGGAACTCCTGATTATTTTTCTGTATATATGTGTTTTGGAATAATAATAAAATAATATATTTACACATACATCATAATATAATCATAGAGTAATAATAAATTAAATACATTAATTATAGAACTGGTTGATACGTGATTTCAATTACGTCTTTGAATGCAAAGATAATAATTTTATAATTTGGTAAGGTGGAGTTAATGATTTGCTTATGACAAAGTTCGTTTAAGATATAATCTGACAGGATGGCATTAAAATGTCGCTAGAATACATCTGAACCTAACATATTGCGAATAGTAAATTAATATTTTTTCTCTTTGCTAAATTGTTGTATATAACATCCTAACATTTCTCTTCACCATTGAGATTATACGAATGAGACTTCAAAATATAGTTAGCATGGAATCTGAATTGCATGATATCCTAACCGATATCAAATTTTACACTAAAGGCAAGTACGCCAAAAATATCGTATATGAGTCAATAGTAAATAAGTTTTTCTTAGGGGAAGGGGGGATCTGTTCAAAACTGTCAAAATGCCAATCTTCGAAGAAGGAAGAGCTCTCGTGATTGTCGGTGTGAGAATAGAGGATAGAATATTACATTGCATTTTTATTTGATTATAGCTGGGAATTCTGACTTGTGAAAATTGTGATTGTTACATATGTAGCCTATCTTAAAATATTGTGTACATGGAAGAGTACTTTACATTATTACCCATGCCCACAAAGAAATCATATCCCAGATTCTTCTACATTTTCTGTTCTTTTCTCGCTAGGAATCATAGATTGAGTATGTTGTCTTCCTATTTGAGAATTTTGACAAGATTAAGCAGTTTATGTTATCTGTGATGGTTTTGCGAACAAACAAACGAACAGAATACTTAAGGTATTCATACGTTCAGAAAAAATGCCACATTTATGGAGGTACCACTCAAGAGTTAATATGAAATGTGCCTCACTACTTATAATATATGAGGATGTTGTAACACTAACTACGACGTTTCATCTCAAAATAATACAATATGTTTCACAACTTAAGTGTTCAATGTTTTTTTTTTTTTTTTTTTTTTAATACTACAGCTTTATTCTTTCCTTTTTGTGGTGACGGCTAATTTAGATGTATAATCTATTCTCTTTCTCTGTATTATATAATATGAGAGAGAGAGAGAGAGAACGTGTGTGTTATACTATAAAAATGTACGTAGTTTCTATTAACTTAATTTTAATTATAAATAAGAGTAGTCGTGAAAGTTGAGGGGAAGTAGCACTTTTTATGATCCTTTTTCGCCTTATATTTAGATTTTTTTAAATGTAGAAACTGCCTCTAAAAATCTCAATGCTGTTTGTAACTATAAGTATTATTAGTCACTGAAGTACCAATATATATGAATTATTTAATTATATATTTCATCAGTCGTTTATATGTTTAAAAAATCCTTGTATATGTTTTTACGAGTTTAATATGCATAGAAATCCACTAATGAGCATGTGGTATTAACGTGTTATATGTCAGTATTCTCTAAATATCCTTCCATTGCAGTTCTTCATTTATAATGCAAGTCATGCTTACTCTCCCTAAGTGAATAGTAGTGTTTTGTCATTGCATTGTTAACTGGGTCTGACAAGAGGGTTGATTGTAAGAGTGCACAGTAGCATGTTTAGGGTCGACTTCGTGATGCTTCCAGGTGTCTCCGCAAAGTGTGATTAAAGTGAAGATAGTTGTTACCCACAGGGAAGGTAGCCGGAAGCTGCGGAACGAGAACGTGACTGCTCTTAGAGTTAACCATACAGGATGCCATCTTCAACCCTGTATTACATTGAAGCTTATGAATCTGTTCTTGCATATTATAGGGAAGCGTAGCTGCAAGTTTTGTTTGAAAATATTGTTCCTAAATTAAATATTGTATTAGTAAGCTTATAATCCTGCATTAAACAGATTCGTCATAAGGAAAATGTATTAATTATGAAATTGTCTGTGTGTTATAGTGTATCAGAAATTTTTTTGTTGTGCACATTTAATACATTAGATCTGATAAAAGAAAGCGATTATTGTTCATATACTAGTTGCCGGAATTAAGTTTCATTGGTGTATGAAGTGCGAATTAAATGTATGAACAAGTGGCTATATTATTACTGACTTACGTTTCATTTTCTTATTTACTTATGCTTACATGTATTATTGTTTATTGGAGCATAATGAATCATATTTTACATGCGTTCAGTAGATAAAACTATTTCTTTTAATTATACACGCGTTATAACGTTTGATTACTTGATATGAAAAAAAAATGAAAAAAAAAACAGCAAGACGAATGTATTGCCACTTTTAGGGTTTTTACACATACTTGAAAGTAGCTAATCTTGGTAATAAATAATAATAATAATAATAATAATAATAATAATAATAATAATAATAATAATATGTCTGTTCTGTAATGCATATTTTTTTCTTTTTATATTATAGTTATCATTATTAGCAACCTATTATACTAATGGAAAACCTTGTTAGTAGTACTGTAGATTTCCTGTTTTAGGGTTATCAATTAGCAAGGAAACAAAAGACTTTCAAATATTAATATTACTAGAAATGTATTGTGATCATGAAAAATCGTACTTATTAGTAGCGTGAAGAAGATCAATAGATTTAAATAGTTATGAATTTGGTAACGAAAGAGAAACGTAATAAACGAAGAAGCAGAATATAGATTAGTAGTAGAATATGTATAATACAAAGATGAGTCATAAGCTAACTAACTAACTCTGGCCTATGGAACCTGGATGTTCAATGCCGCGTTCACAAAAGTCATCCATTGACTTCTATTCTTAGCCAACTGGATTCAGTTTCTACTTTGTATTCCATTCCTATTTCTATGAGATCCATCTTAATATTGTTCTCTTTGATATTATATCTATTTGATATTATTTAAGTTGTATTTTCATATGGAAAAATTAAGTTTGCAGTAGCCATCTACATGTTTTAATATTTTACCCCATGTTAAATATTTTTATGTATTCAGCGCACAATGACTTACAATATGCACGATTGCTTCCATTAAATTTGATTTTGTTCAGGATATCGTTTTGATTTTCTTTAAAAAAATACATATGAAAGAAATCTTAATTAAATCCAGTACTTCTAGCAACCCTGCCATGTTACTGGCGTTGCTTGTATAGAAGGAAATTAGTTCGCAACCTTGCCGCACGCACAGATAAATCAAACGGAATATACCCATTCCTTAGCGAGAAAAATTGGCAGTCAGCGCTTGAAAATTGAGAAGGTAATATACCAAGATTTTGCCAATGATATTATTCAAGAAACACACAAAGGTGTGTACTGTACAAAGCCTCTCTTAGTACATAAAGTTGCTATTATTTTGACACAATTTCTTCATTCGGTAGGTAACACTTCTTGTAAATCTCATACCAAATTCTTCCGGCAGCTGAATGCTCTGGCAAAACTTTGAAGTTTTCTCAGAGTTAAAAGTATGTATTGAAGACGTCACAGTACACTTCCCTGAGAGATATTTATTGGATCAAAAGATCCAATATATTTCAATCAAAAATTTTCTTGTACGCCTTATATCTGGAGAACTACATACAGTGTAGCCAAACCTAAACTATCACTTAACTCAGTATGATGTGCTTATTCCATAGAAAATACGAAAACTCAATTTAGGAGCCGTTCAAAAATTTTGACCTCTGACCCAAAAATTAATTATTGGCCAAGATTCCAATCTTTTGATCGATTTTTAGCTTTCCTAATTTTCTTGTCTACAAATATATCACAATGAATTGAAGGGCAACGGGACTTACTAACACCCGGGAGGAGGACTTTAAGCAACAAAGGATCAATCCATCTAAAAGATCCAGAAAAAAATAAATTGGTTGCTCGACCATTTTTGAAAATTATGAAACCTGCACAGTTGTTTGCTTCATATTTTAAGACTTTAAAACTGTGTTTACAATATGTCTATCTGAAGCGGTTTGCCAGTGGCGGCCATATTTGTTTCGTGGCGCGCGTCTACTTTCACGATTGTAAGGGTTAACAAAAACGTTCATTACGAAGACAGTACTTCATCTAGAAGGATAAAACAAAAATCATTTGATTGGTAATGGATTGAAGTAAAAATAGGCCTATAGGTATTTACCTATGTTTCTCCTTTCTATGAGAAACTTACTAATAAAACTAAACATCAATATCGGTGAAATTTCACTTTTTGTAATGTTTTGTAAGTAGGAAGGAGCGGTATACACAGTTTGATTTTGTTTGTGATATGAAGAGATATGTCAATAGTTTTACCAGAAAAAAAAAATGATTGTGATATACTTACTCTTATGTTTTTATGGTTTTGTTAAAATCACGGTTTTGTCGAAAAACCCGAAGTTTGGGTTCAAATAACATTGATGGGGCTAGTGATAAAAATCTCAAATTAGCATAGGATATAGTGCTGTTGTATATGTTTATGGCAAATAAAAAACATTCTTGTATATTTTACTACTACAAAAGTTATAGCCTCTAAAAAATGAAAAACTCTGTTGTAGTGATACCGTGTTGGCACACTAAAGAAGGGCTATATAGGGGGTTACTTGTCTTCAGAGCACATTGATAGGCTGTATACTTGCCCTATATGTTCTGTATTGTTTCAATATTGAAACAATTATTATTTGTGTGTGTGTGTGTGTGTATTTTTCTATTCCCAGCACTTAAATATACGGATATTAATACTAATAACTTATTACTGTTTGAGAGAAAGTACCTTACCCAAAGCGTTTAGCACAACTGAGATTTCAATAAAAAGAAATATTTTGAAAACAAAATCGTATTGTTGTTGTAATGACACGAAACGTAACTGCATGTTAGCAAAATATCCATTCCATTATGTTTGATTCTAACAAAGTAATTTCGTGCAAATTGTAGAATACGTAACACAGGATGGTCGTCGTAGTCCTCTGACTCTGAAGTGACGTAACATCTTACAATGCCTTCTGAGATAAGAACATATTTGTGGTATGTTCTAGTACCAACAAATCTAGTACAGCGGTCAAGACGTCTTTGTAGAGTTTTGAAGATCTTAGCTATTTCATCTGATTTCATTAGAAAATATTTTGTTTTGTAACTTTTCATTACAAAATGAAAACGTCATCTACATTGAGTATCTGATTATTTTGGCCTGTGCAAACTTGCTATTGAGACTTCTCGTTTTGTAGTTCCACCCACACCATCCCAGGCGTTTTTCTTATAGGATGGTCCGAAAAAATGCCATTTAGCGTCCAGATCGAAGTCGTGTTTGTGACAGCATAGATTAGCAAAGTTCTTTTTGTTTTTATATTGACTTGAAGCTCCATCAATAAAATAGATAAGTTTTTTAATGTTCGGATGTACTTCTGTATACGCTGTGAAAATCTTTTGAAAGCAATAAAATATCTTGTGTTCTAATTTATCATTTTCCTTAAAACAGAACACGAAACGGTGAACTGTGGCTTGGATATTGATCCAGTGAAAACTCTGTTTGTCATTCTGAACGATGAATGAACAATTTTCTGCAAAATCTGTTAACACCAAACATTCTTCTGCAGTAAGTTCAGATTTTTTTCTTCTTGAAAAACTGGGCTTGAGACTTTGACACAAGATTATGCGGTTTCTGGTTTTCCAATTTTTCTCCGCTAACGATTCAAATAACTCAACTTTGTTCTTGAGATCTGTGTTCATCTCTGCCGTATCAGCTGTTATCCGCTTTCTGTACGTTATTGTATCGGGCACATCATCAGTTTCGTTGGAAATATTAAACATGTCAAAGAATGCCTGTTTATCTACGTGTTTACACGATACCTACAACATAAACATTCAGATTTTAAAAATATAGATTCGCATGATACTATTAAACCCTTCATAAACTTGTGCCATTTGCTACAGATTTTAATAGATAACTCGCTACTGTCAGACTGATCGGTCACACACAGCATAGCTACACTGTATGTGTTGCATCAACAGTTAGGCCTATAAATGCCCGCAAGCCTTCATATCGTAGTCTAGCCGTGAAAATGTTCAAATGTATTTTATTGCAACTGTGCTTTGATAAGTGTGAAGCTATCAACATGCTCTGAAGACAAGTAATTCCCTATATAGCCCTTCTTTAGTGTGCCAAAACGGTATCACTACAACGGAGTTTGTTTCATTTTTTAGAGGCTATAACTTTTGTAGTAGTAAAATACACAAGAATGTTTTTATTTGCCATAAACATATACAACAGCACTATATCATGTGCTAATTTGAGATTTTTATCACTAGCCCCATCAGAGTTATTTGAACCCAAATTTCGAGTTTTTCGACAAAACCGTGATTTTAACAAAACCATAAAAACATAAGAGTAAGTATATCACATTCAAAATTTTTTCTGGTAATACTACTGACATATCTCTTCATATCACAAACAAAATCAAACTGTGTATACCGCTCCTTCCTACTTACAAAACATTACAAAAAGTGAAATTTCACCGATATTGATGTTTAGTTTTATTAGTAAGTTTCTCATAGAAAGGAGAAACATAGGTAAATACCTATAGACCTAGTTTTTACTTCAATCCATTACCAATCAAATGATTTTTGTTTAATCCTCCTAGACCAAGTACTGTTTTCGTAGTGAATTTTTTTGTTAACCCTTACAATCGTGAAAGTAGACGCGCGCCACGAAACAAACATTGCCGCCACTGGCAAACCGCTTCAGATAGACATATTGTAAACACAGTTTTAAAGTCTTAAAATATGAAGCAAACAACTATGTAAATTTCATAATTTTCAAAAATGGTCGAGCTACCACCTCTGGATCACTTCAAATGGATTGACCCCAAAGGGAAAAGGAGTATTGTAAAAATGCTGGTTTGATTTGATTTGATTTTGAATTTAGCGTCCCTTTCAGCAGCGAGGCTATGTGAAACGTGGATCTACAGCTTAATGTGGTGTTCGAATTGATTTGATTTTAACGTCCCTTTCAGTAGCGAGGCTATATGAAACGGGACCTACAGATTAACATGGAATCCGAAACACATGAGCTCCCGCAAGGAATCGAACCCGGGTCTCTCACGCTAAAGCCACGTACACTAACCGGAAAAGACTGGTAACCCAGGTTCAGCCCGATTGGAGAAATGCCCCCAGGAGGAAATTTTTGTAGGTCCGAGAATATTCCCTTCCGCGGGCTACCTTTTAAAGTCTTCACTGGGATTGGCTATTTGGGATTTCCAAGCTTCAGAATTGTATTGAATGACTCCATAAGTTTTTTTTTTTTTTTTTTTTTTTAATCAAGAGCATTCCTCTGGAGTGCGGAGCGCCTGGCGGTTGCCGAGTTCGCTCTATGTAAAGGCCGTCACCGTCTTCATAATTATGGGATTGGAGAATTTAAAATTTTGTGAACTATGAAATTACTTCTTTATTGTATATGTATATGCCTGATAAAATATTTATAACATGTTGCTTTGTTAATTTGTGGAAGACTGGTTTTATAGTTGAAGTCTGTGAAGTGTTTTTGGCGTAAATAATTTGGATAATGTAAAGGAAGACATACATGGAGTGAGTAGCTCGTGAATAATAGTGAGCGGCGATACAAATATAGATGTAAAAGATGAATAGCCCTATTTGGAAACCGACACAGCGGGAGGTGGTAGTGACTATTTGGAGATTTTTCGTAATGGAGAAATTAACAACGGTTAGTATTATACACTTCAGTCTGAAGATCAGTACAGTATTATTGGCACTTTTTGGTTCTTCGAACAATTGCTGGAGTTAATTTTATATGATTTTGGGTAATCGTTGAGTCATCCATCTTTCTATAAAACCAAGATGATTTCTCAGAATATTCGATTTTTAGTTGCTACCAAATAATTCTTGCATTTTTAAGTATATTTAACAAGGATTATTGACTTAGATACTACTTTGAAGGTACAGTACAATTAAAACTGTTTTCCCTATGCAGTATTTCGTTTTCAGACTTTTCACGTCACTTCCAAGAAGTTTCAATATATTTTTGCATGTTGGTAGTCATATCAATTTCTCTTGTTTCCTGAGTTGAGATAGTTTTCGTGAACTTAAACTTCAGTTTGTTTTACATGGTGAAGCTTAACTACATTAAGATTTGAGTAATGATTGTAGTCTTTCTTCCAACTTGAACCAAGAAGCACATTTAGAGGAAATGCTTTTAAAAACTGACACCGAAGCTGAAATTGATATGGTCAAGGATTACTTAATTTTAATCAATGAAATTCTGACCCGTAATTGGTTTTGTGTTAACACGTCAGGATTGCTGTAAAACCTTTTTTATTGTTCGTTTTGAGTAGCTTGTTCTTTTTTTGGGAGGATCCTGTTTTGAAACCAGAATTATCTCCTCCATCTCACCCTGTCTGTGAACTGAAGACAAGATAGGCCTAAGCCTATTTAGACTCATCTTACGTTCCTATTCTTGAATTATTCCTTTCATAGAATACAGTCTTCTTGTGTCGTTTGTATTCTCTTAATTCGAGATTTGAAAGAACATAACTACTGTCTCCGAAGCAGTAAATCAAGACTTTCCGAGAGATAATACTATTGAATATATATATATATATCCTGAATGTTATATTATTTCTTGTTCTTGTGGAACAATTCAAGATTTTGACTTTGGTCAAAATGGTAAAAGAAAATGTCCTTCAACCATTTTCAAAATAAACTTTCTGCCTGAGTATATATACTTAAAATACACTGCGATAATTCTTAAAAATAAAACCAGTAGTAACTGTACTCAGACTCTGTGTTCCAGATGTTATACTTCCGTTTGTTTTGCAGCAAGTATTAAGTTAATAAATGTATTATAGCACTAATTTTTGCATTGCTTTCAAAAGATATACACTCAAAGTTACCAGTGTTAATTGAGTCTTCATGTTGTATATGATACGGGATTTAATCGTACTCCCCGCTGATCTAATGGCTTGCACAAGTTGTCCCGAGCTCTATTTTCAATGCGATACCATTAAAATTTGACTCATTTACGGTGTCAAATTTCATCTTAAACTGTAGGCCCACGTAGTAGTAGTGGTCCGCGTATATTGCGCCGAGTCAGCAAAAATTTTCTCGATTCTGATTGGCTGAGAGAGGTCACGTGACTTTAGGCCCCGCCCACGCGGGAAATTCAAATTTTCAGGTCACGTGGTATGACGTCATGAGTCACCCTGCGGGGAAATCCCTCACCAGGGGCTTTTGAAATTTGTTCCCTTTTACGGGTAAGATGTGTGTTTATGATTGGTTGATAGCTGTCACGTGATTTTAGACCCTGCGATATTTGAAATTCGTTCCCTTTTACGGGTAACATAAATCCTTTGGTACCACGATGATGATTGGCTGATAGAGGTCACGCGATCTTAAGCCCTGTGACTTTTGAAATTTGTTCCCTTTTTACGAGTAAGATGAGTGCTTTGATACCTGATTCTGATTGGTTGACAGAAGTCACGTGATCTTAGACCCATGGATATTTGAAATTCGTTCCCTTTTATGGGTAACATGAATGCTTTGGTACCACGAAGCTGATTGGTTGACAGAGGTCACGTGATCTTAGGCTCTGGATTTTTAAAAAAAATTCGTTCCCTTTTACGGGTAAGATGAGTGCTCTGATACCTGATTCTGATTGGTTGACAGATGTTACGTGATTTTAGACCCTGGGATATTTGAAATTCGTTCCCTTTTATGGATAACATAAATGCTTTGGTACCACGATGCTGATGGGTTGATAGAGGTCACGTGATCTTAGGCTCTGGGTTTGGTATTACGATACTGATTGGAAGATAGAAGTCACATGATTTTAGACCCATCACACGGTGAACAGAATACGTGGGAAAACCCCTCACTCATTTGTTTCCATTTTACGGGTAAGATGAATGTTTTGGTACCACGATGTTGATTGGTTGATAGAAATCGCATAATCTTACACACCCACCCCAATGCTAGACATTCAGAGTGCTATGACGACGATCCACCCTAGACCTGGATTTTTTTTAATGGTTATCCTTTTTGGTACCTTAAAGTTCCCATGGAGGGTTCAACCCCATCCTTAAATAACCCTTTTATGGTATCATGATATTGTACTGAAGTTTACATTAAATATTATCGTTCTCTTTGGCAGATAAGATGATTACCAGCTTTTTTACCTTGATGGAGATCCTGTCCTTGAATTAGTAGCCTATGTCTCTGGAAGTAACAATGGTGAAAGAGGGGTGTCGCTTGTAGATTTCTTATAACACATTGTTGTGAGTTTAAGCGATTTTTTTTTAAACGCTCAGCGTTTTATTGCTCAGTAAGCGCTTCATTAATGGAAACAGTGTTGCCAGATTTTTTCTTACCGAAACTGCTCCGATTCTTTTCGAAACGGTTCCGCAGAGTACAAGAAATTTTAAACTAAAAATTTTTTCGAACTAAAAAAATTTCAAAACTAAAAAATTTTAAACAAAAATTTTCAAACAAAAAATTTTCGAACTAAAAATTTTGAAACAAAAAAGTTTCAAACAAAAAATTTTCGAACTAAAAAAAATTGAAACAAAATTTTGTCGAACTAAAACATTTTTTAAAAACAAAAGTTTCGAACTAAAGATGTAAATCACATCTAAAAATTTTCAAATCAAACTTTTTATCGAACTAATTCCAGCGACCCTCTTATTTGTACATTGGATTTATGCTCATTCTAACCTTCAAATAAATGTAATGAGTAGAAAATCAGTACTGACAGAATCATTAATTGGTTGTTGATTGTTTGTTTATGTACCCACCGTCAGTTTATGTATGTATATATACACGTACATATCATCCCTCTCGAGACAAAGGGGTGTATTCATTTTTTCTTGCCCGTTCCCCCAGACTTAAATTATATCGATCACGTTTGGGGTGCTATGGAAAGGCTTTCTGTAGACGTCCAGATGCATCAAGGACCATCCAGCAGGTGCCAACAGTGTTAGAGAAGGAATGGAACTCCGTAGCACAACACCTCATTATCACAAGTCTCATCCTAAACAATTAATTACATTATTGACACATTAACGAATTAATTACATTTTGAGGAGACTCCTACGTAAACTTGACTCCGAGCCACTGCGTTAAAGTTGAATTTGAAATTTTAAATTTCAATATTCGCTGGTATCTTCCTCAGTAGCATATTGCCTAGATTCCTGAAAATAAATCCCAAAAGATTTTAAAGCAGTATATGAATAATCCCAAAAGGAATTTCAGTTTAAGCACACAAAATTTCCTAGAAATTTAATAATCACTTTTTTCTCCCACACTTAAGCACTGTTGTTTTGGTCATTAAAAAAAAAGCTGTTCTTTCATAAAAACTTACGTTCTTTCGTGCAATCTGATTGGTTGCTGATTTTCAAATCTTTGCTGCATTCAGTTTTTAAGTTTTGTTTAACATTTAAAAATCTTGGTTTCGTTCAACATTTTGGACTCACTGATAAATATGATCAAAACCGTTTATTTGTTAATCGAATAGTTAAAAACCGGATAAAGTTTGACGGTTAACCGTGAAACGTAAAATTTTTTTAGTTTGAAATTTTTTGTTTTAATTTTTTTTTCAGAATTTTGTTTGAAATTTGTTTCAAATTTTTTTGTTTGAAAATTTTTTTGTTTGAAATTTTTTGTTGGTTTTCGGCCTAATTTATGTGCTTGGATGAGGTCGTATTACCTTATATAGTTATATGATCATGTATAGGGGTTTCTTACCTATCATAAGACATAGGTACATTTGTGCACCCCCGGGAGGGGTACAATGGTCCACCCCTTAAATTTTGGAAATTGACCAATTTAAACATTTGGTATTATAGTACAAGACCCTAATATGTATTATGATAAATTTGGGTGGTCCACCTCGTTCCCTTTTAGGGGTACAAAATTGCCAAAAATATAAACGTAAGCAATACGTTATACCACGTGTTTGGTTTTTGGTCGATTTTATTCCCTTTGATGAGGTGTTATTACCTTATATGTTTACATGAGCGTATACAGGAGTCTATTACCTTTCATAAGACATGGGTATATTGATGCACCCCTTTAAATTTTTGGGAGGGATACCTTGGTCCAACCCTTTAATTTTGGAAATTGCTTAATTTCAACATGTGGTGTCATAGTACTGGATACTAATATGTATCATGATAAATTTAGGTGGTCCACCTCGTTCCCTTTTAGGGGTACAAAATTGCCAAAATATAAACGTAAGTAATACGTTATACCACGTGTTTGATTTTTGACCTAATTTATCCCCTTTGATGAGGTGTTATTATCCTATTTAGTTATATGGTCATGTATAGGGGTCCATTACCTATTATAAGACATAGGTACATTTGTGCACCCCGGGAGGGGTACTTTGGCCCACCCCTTAAATTTTGGAAATTGACCAATTTAAACATTGGGTATTATAGTACTGCACCCTAACATGTATTAGGTTAAATTTGGGTGGTCCACTTTGTTCCCTTCTAGGGGTACAAAATTGACAAAATATAAACGTAAGCATTACGTTGTACCACGTGTTTGGTTTTTGACCTAATTTATTCCTTTGGATGAGGTCCTATTACCTTATATGGTAATGTATAGGTGTTCATTCCCTATCATAAGACATAGGTACATTGATGCACCCCGGGAGGGGATTCGGTATCATAGTACATGACTCAACATGTATCATGATAAATTTGGGTGGTCCACATCGTTTTCTTTTAGGGGTACAAAATTGCTAAAATATAAACATAAGCAATATGTTGTACCATGTGTTTGGTTTTTGGCCCAATTTCTCCCCTTTGAGGAGGTTTTATTACCTTATATGGTTATATGGTCATGCATAGGGGTTCATTTCCTATCATAAGATATGGGTACATTGATGCATCCTTTAAAAATTTGGGAGGGGTATCTTGACTCATCCACTCGGTTTTAGAAATTGTTTAATATAAGCATTTGGTATCATAGTACAGGTCTCCAATATGTACCACTATAAATTTGGATGGTCCACATCGTTCCCTTTTCATAGGTAAAGAACTACCAAAAATCAAATTTCGGAGGTTATTGACCCCTATTTAATACGTTATATGGTTTATTACCTTTATATGTTTATGTTCCCTTTTAAATTTGGGAATTATCAAATAACAAAATTCGGTAAACGTTTTCTAGGACCCATTGGTGTTCCTCTTATGGCCAAATATTCAAAATTTAAATGTTATTGACCCTTCTTTATTATTGAATAAGTACAGGATTTATTACTTTTTTCATAAGACACAGGTGTATTTGTGTACCAATCTTAAATTTTGGAAGGGGTACATTTCTTATTGTCGTATCAATAATTGGTAATTGTTCTTTGGGTAAATCATTATGATCATGTGATCGGTTATTGACCTATGATGGGATTAGGAGTCCAGGACATTGGTACATTGAAACTTTGTAGGATAATTTGAGAATTACGTCATTGGTTTTGATTATTCCCGCCAAATATAAACGTAAGCAAGACGTTGTACCACGTGATTGTCCTTGATGAGGTAGTGTACAGGGATTCATTTCCTTTGTTGTGGTACTTCTTAAGTTTGAGTACACACACACTTCTAGAAAACAGTTGGTTCTACTCAGGTAAACAATTGATGGACATTATTGACCTTATTGAACATATAATGATATGATTAACTCTAAGACTTAGGTATATCAAGAGAAATATTCTTTAAATTTGGGAATTGTGATAGAATTTTAACACAAGGTGCGAAATTTGAAACAATACATTGAACTTTAGTCACAGCTCATAGTCTAAGATCATTGGTGGTGATTGATTTGAAATCTCATAGCTAACCTTATTGAATCTTATGACTCATAGACGAAAGGCAATACATGCTACAACACTAGCAAAGTTATTGTTAATGCAATTTGATTGGATGATCACTATCTTTCCTGCAATCTGATTAGTTGATCACTATCTTTCGTGCAATCTGATTGGTTGATGATTTTCAAATCTTTGCTGTATTCAGTTTTAAGTTTTGTTTAACATTTAAAAATCTTGGTTTCGTTCAACATTTTGCACTCACTGATAAATATGATCAAAACCGTTTATTTGTTAATCGAATAGTTAAAAACCGGATAAAGTTTGACGGTTAACCGTGAAACGTAAAATTTTTAGTTTGAAATTTTTTTGCTTGAAACTTTTTGTTTCGAAATTTTGTTTGAAATTTTTTTGACAACTTTTGTTTCAAAATTTTTTTGTTTAAAAATTTTTTGTTTGAAATTTTTTAAAATTTTTTTCGTTTCAAAATTTTGTTTAAAATTTTTGTTTGAAATTTTTCGTTTCCAAATTTTTTGTTTGAATTTTTTTTTTCAAAATTTTGTTTGAACTTTTTTTCGTTTCAAAATTTTGTTTGAACTTTTTTTTGGTTTGAAATTTTTTGTTTGAATTTTTTCGTTTCAAAATTTTGTTTCAAAGATTTTTGTTTGAAATTTTTGTTTCAAAGTGTGGTTTGACATTTTTAAAGGTTTGTGCACTTATTAGTAAAGAACTGGAACTGTTTAGAACAAAAACCTTTGACAACATTGTGGTGCAATAGTACACGTCAGAACACGATAATGAAACGTCATCAGTTTTGCATCATCGTTCGAGTTAGTATTCATGATAACATCATCATGGCTACTTGTCTGCAGTTTCTAAACACACGTGATGTGATGAAATCATTTACCAAGATTACTGATTTACAACAGAATGTACCTTATAGAATCTTAGCTAGCCAAATGATCCCTACAAAGTTTGGATTAAGAATCGTAGTGAAGCTTGAAAATGATAAGAATATAATTTTACCAGCAAGATATTTACCCATGGAAGCATCAAAACAAGAAGAACTGCTGCGTTTCTTAAATACTGGATCTGTATCTTTATGTTACAAAAGACTCTTGGGTCGAAGTCATCAACTTGAATTTAGTACATAGCCAGATTCGTCAGCAATTGTGATGAAATCATGAATTCAAACGTCAGCACATTTCTTTCCAATGACGTCAGCCGTAGTTGTATGAATTTGGTTGGTCAGCAACTGTGATGAAATCATGAATTCAAACGTCAGCACATTCCTTTCCAATGACGTCAGCAATAACTATAAACCAGCAAATACAGTGTCATCCCACGAAATCATTTGAGCAAGTGCTTTTCAGGAGGAAAGATGTGTACTTCTAACGATAAAGAGTTCATCTTCGCAAGCTATTATCCAATAAACAAAACATGTGATGATTGGTATCAGTGCTAGAACATTTGACCCAGTGATTCGATTGGGCAAAGCAGAACAATTTGGTGTACAACTGACCTGTGAAGAATGGCACGAATCGGCCAAATGAACGATTATTTTCATGATGAGCTAAATGTGACCATAGTCAAATCATTAGGCTCAAATCATGAAGTGGTGCTGCGTACAGTCCTCGAAGAGAAGATGGTGCTGTTACGTAAAAAGAGTACATTCCATGTCCCTCGCAACATGGTGTATCTAACACAAACTGAATGGAACAAATTCATCAGCGTATTTCAGTGTGTGAAACATGCAGTGGAAGTGTGCAACAAAACTAGTATATTCCTGAAAAAGTACTATTTTGAAAAATGTGTTATGCATATTGTACAACATGTATCTAGATATTGTGATGGTTGTCAACATCGTTCGTGGGTGCATACCTGTATTGATAAACAGTTTATTTGTGATCAAATGGACATTGAGTTTCCACCAATTGATATCGCAATAGACCTTAAAAGACTTCAACTGGAATTAAAATTATATGCTAAAGACAAACTAGTGCAAGAAGTTCAAAATACATTGTATCGACAATATCCAGAACCACTATCTGGTATGGATGTATGTGGAGTGTAATAAAATGATCCATTTCAATGAATTGTGCTTTTTCATTTCAAGTACAACCCCAGGTTCTGACGTGTACTATTGCACCACAATGTTGTCAAAGGTTTTTGTTCTAAACAGTTCCAGTTCTTTACTAATGAGTGCAAAAACTTTTAAAAATGTCAAACCAAACTTTGAAACAAAAATTTAGAACAAAAAATCTTTGAAACAAAATTTTGAAACGAAAAAAATTCAAACAAAAAATTTCAAACGAAAAAATTTTGAAACAAAAAATTTCAAACAAAAAATTTGGAAACGAAAAATTTCAAACAAAAAATTTTAAACAAAATTTTCGAACAAAAATTTTCAAACAAAAAATTTCAAAGGAAAAAATTTGGAAACGAAAAATTTCAAACAAAAATTTTAAACAAAATTTTCAAACAAAAAAATTTCAAACTAAAAATTTTACGTTTCACGGTTAACCGTCAAACTTTATCCGGTTTTTAACTATTCGATTAACAAATAAACGGTTTTGATCATATTTATCAGTGAGTGTAAAATGTTGAACGAAACCAAGATTTTTAAATGTTAAACAAAACTTAAAACTGAATACAGCAAAGATTTGAAAATCATCAACCAATCAGATTGCACGAAAGATAGTGATCAACCAATCAGATTGCACGACAGATAGTGATCAACCAATCAAATTGCATTAACAATAACTTTGCCAGTGTTGTAGCATGTATTGCCTTTCGTCTATGAGTCATAAGATTCAATAAGGTTAGCTATCAGATTTCAAATCAATCACCACCAATGATCTTAGACTATGAGCTGTGACTAAAGTTCAATGTATTGTTTCAAATTTCGCACCTTATGTTAAAATTCTGTTTATCACCATTCCCAAATTTAAAGAATACTTCTCTTGATATACCTAAGTCTTAGAGTTAATCATATCATTATATGTTCAATAATGTCAATAATGTCCGTCAATTGTTTACCTGAGTAGAACCAACTGTTTTCTAGAAGTGTGTGTGTACTCAAACTTAAGAAGTACCACAACAAAGGAAATGAATCCCTGTACACTACCTCATCAAGGACAATCACGTGGTACAACGTCTTGCTTACGTTTATATTTGGCGGGAATAATCAAAACCAATGACGCATTATCAAATTATCCTACAAAGTTTCAATGTACCAATGTCCTGAACTCCTAATCTCATCATAGGTCAATAACCGATCACGTGATCATAATGATTTACCCAATGAATGAGATACTATCCAATTACCAATTATTGATACGACAATAAGAAATGTACCCCTTCCAAAATTTAAGATTGGTACACAAATACACCTGTGTCTTATGAAAAAAGTAATAAATCCTGTACTTATTCAATAATAAAGCCGGTCAATAACATTTAAATTTTGAATATTTGGCCATAAGAGGAACATCAACATCTACAATGGGGCTTAGAAAACGTTTACCGAATTTTGTTATTTGATAATTCCCAAATTTAAAAGGGAACATAAACATATAAAGGTAATAAACCTCTGTACATATCCATATAACATGATAAATAGAGGTCAATAACCTCCGAAATTTGATTTTTTGGTAGTTCTTTACCTATGAAAAGGGAACGATGTGGACCATCCAAATTTATAGTGGTACATATTGGAGACTTGTACTATGATACCAAATGCTTATATTAAACAATTTCTAAAACCGAGTGGATGAGCCAAGATACCCCTCCCAAATTTTTAAAGGATGCATCAATGTACCCATATCTTATGATAGGAAATGAACCTATATACATGACCATATAACCATATAAGGTAATAGAACCTCCTCAAAGGGGAGAAATTGGGCCAAAAACCAAACACATGGTACAACATATTGCTTATGTTTATATTTTAGCAATTTTGTACCCCTAAAAGAGAACGATGTGGACCACCCAAATTTATCATAATACATGTTGAGTCATGTACTATGATACCGAATCCCCTCCCGGGGTGCATCAATGTACCTATGTCTTATGATAGGGAATGAACACCTATACATTACCATATAAGATAATAGGACCTCATCCAAAGGAATAAATTAGGTCAAAAACCAAACACGTGGTACAACGTAATGCTTACGTTTATATTTTGGCAATTTTGTACCCCTAAAAGGGAACGAGGTGGACCACCCAAATTTATCATAATACATGTTAGGGTCCAGTACTATAATACCAAATGTTTAAATTGGGCAATTTCCAAAATTTAAGGGGTGGGCCAAAGTACCCCTCCCAAATTTTTAAAGGAGTGTACAAACATACCCATATCTTATGAAAGGTAATGGACTCCTATATATGACCATATAACTATATAGGATAATAACACCTCATCAAAGGAAATAAAATCGACAAAAAAACCAAACACGTGGTACTACGTATTGCTTACGTTTATATTTTGGCAATTTTGTACCCCTAAAAGGGAACGAGGTGGACCACCCAAATTTATCATAATACATGTTAGGGTCCAGTACTATAATACCAAATATATAAAATGAGCAATTTCTAAAATTTAAGGGGTGGGCCAAAGTACCCCTCCCAAATTTTTAAAGGAGTGCACAAATGTACCTATGTCTTATGATAGGGAATAGACCCCTATACATAACCATATAACCATATAAGGTAATAGAACCTCATCCAAGAGGATAAATTGGGCCAAAAGACCAAACACGTGGTACAACGTATTGCTTACGTTTATATTTTGACAATTTTGTACCCCTAGAAGGAAACGAGGTGGACCATCCAAATTTATCATAATACATGTTAGGATCCGGTACTATAATACCAAATGTTTAAATTGGGCAATTTCCAAAATTTAAGGGGTGGGCCAAAGTACCCCTCCCAAATTTTTAAAGGAGTGCACGAATATACCCATATCTTATGAAAGGTAATGGACCCCTATACATGACCATATAACTATATAGGATAATAACACCTCATCAAAGGGAATAAAATCGACCAAAAACCAAACACGTGGTATAACGTATTGCTTACGTTTATATTTTGGCAATTTTGTACCCCTAGAAGGGAATGAGGTGGACCGCCCAAATTTATCAAGATACATATTAGGGTCCTGTGCTATAATACCCAATGTTTAAATTGGTCAATTTCCAAAATTTAAGGGGTGGGCCAAAGTACCCCTCCCAAATTTTTAAAGGAGTGCACAAATATACCCATATCTTATGAAAGGTAATGGACCCCTATACATGACCATATAACTATATAGGATAATAACACCTCATCAAAGGGGATAAAATCGACCAAAAACCAAACACGTGGTATAACGTATTGCTTACGTTTATATTTTGGCAATTTTGTACCCCTAGAAGGGAATGAGGTGGACCGCCCAAATTTATCACGATACATATTAGGGTCCTGTGCTATAATACCCAATGTTTAAATTGGTCAATTTCCAAAATTTAAGGGGTGGGCCAAGGTACCCCTCCCAAATTTTTAAAGGAGTGCACAAATATACCCATATCTTATGAAAGGTAATGGACCCCTGTATACGCCCATATAACTATATAAGGTAATAACACCTCATCCAAGGGGATAAATTAGGTCAAAAAACCCCGAAATTTGAATTTTTGGCAATTTTTTACCCATGAAAGGGAACGACATAGACACCCAATACTGATAGAGGTACATACTAAGGTCCTAGGCTACCATACCAAATTTTTAGATTTGGCAATTTCCAAAATTTAAGGGGGGGGGTCCTATGTACCCCTGCCAAAATTTAGAGGGTGGGCCATCCAAAAATTTAAAGGGTGCACAAATGTACCTATGTCTTATGAAAGGAATGGACCCCTATACATGACCATATAATCATATAAGGTAATAGGACCTCATCCAAGGAGATAAATTAGGTCGAAAACCAAACACGTGGTACAACGTATTGCTTACGTTTATATTTTGGCAATTTTGTACCCCTAAAAGGGAACGAGGTGGACCACCCAAATTTATAGTGATCCATATTAGCGTCCTATACTATAATACCAAATGTTTAAATTGGGCAATTTCTAAAAATGAAGGGGTGGGCCAAAGTACCCCTCCCAAATTTTTAAAGGAGTGCATTAATATTCACATGTCTTATGAAAGGTAATGGACCCCTGTATACGCCCATATAACTATATAGGGTAATAACACCTCATCCAAGGGGATAAATTTGGCAAAAACCCCGAAATTTGACTTTTTGGCAATTTTTTACCCATAAAAGGGAACGACATAGACCCCCAATACTGATAGAGGTACATACTATGGTCCTAGGCTACCATACCAAATTTTTAGATTTGACAATTTCCAAAATTTAAGCGGGGTGGTCCTATGTACCCCTGCCAAAATTTAGAGGGTGGGCCAAGGTACCCCTGCCAAAATTTAGAGGGGGTGGTCCTAGGTACCCCTAGGTCATTGACCCCGGGCCAAGGTCATTGACCTTTGACCTATGACGTCACAAAAATTTTTGCTGACTCGGCTCAATATACGTCGGGGCCTACTACTCACGTCTTGGAGCTGAAAAGGCGAACAGATGAGTTTTAATCTGGCTTATACAAAAAATATGTATTCCTTGTTAGACGTAGAGAACCGAATATGATTAAAATTATGATAGATAATTATAATAAATTGCAATGTGAAATTCTCTTTTAGTACCTTTGGATAGTTAGCAAAGAAAAAAAAAAAAGAAGAGGAGGAGAAATTCGGGATACATACAGAAACTGTTTTAAACAGTCAGTTTACTTTCAATTTTTCATAAATTAGGAATTACAATATAATAGTGGTAGAGAGTTCGTAAAGGACATTATGATTATCGTATAACCTAAGTCCTGTATCCACTGTTCTAATTACTGAGGAGTGTTCAGTAATATATTTTGAATGCTCATTCAGTAATTTTCAGTATTCAGTATATTTTTGTAAGTAATATTCATTGAGCAATGTTCATTTTCTTAATAAATTTACCGTTTGAGGTGTAATTTCAGTAGTTTTTTTTTTTCGTTTAAATCGTAATTGAACATGTATATTTAATGTAATGTGTTGATCTATAGTTCAGATTTGCACAGAAATTACACGTTAAACATTTCTAATAGGATGGCATTTGGTTAATTTGCCTAAATCCTAGCGCTTTCCTTCGTAACTAATGTAACGTGTTGGAAGAAGCACAAGCATTGTGCAGTAAAAGGTTGGTAGTAAGTAGCTGACGCCTGGATCAGCCCTGCATGCTCATCACTGGAATCAGTTTTGGGTCTCCCACGCTTCCTAAGTTTTGCCCATGATACTCATCATGAATCCCACCCATTGCTGTCACGTCTGCGTTGTGGGACGCTAAACAGGAGTAGACTCATTGACACGTTAGGCAGAGATACAGGATTTAAAACAGGGAAGGTAGAATGATTGATTAAATGATAAAATATAAACTAACTTAGAAAAGTATTTCGTGCTGGCCGCGGATGGATGTGAAACATGTTTGCTTCCCCCCCCCCTCTTTTTTATGATTGTTCTTAACTGTAAAACTGAATTTCGTTGTTAAAGGAACATTAGTTTATTATACTATAAAAGTCATCGTTTATTGTGATCTTACTATTTTACTGTCTTTAGATTAAGAATCTGCCATGGCATTTAAGTCTCATTTGAACAAATTTGACATTGTGACTGTTATTGTTATACGTAACTAATTGTGTTGGTCGTAGAAAAAATTTGTTTCGTCTCACCTATAGCAAAATTGTTTGTATTGAAGATTGAATATTGCAACTTCCAACAGAGCGCTCATAGCTTCCGGCCTAGGTGAATATGTGCGAAATCGTGACTGTTGTCGTGGTGACATTTGAAAAAATACCTTATGAATTTGAATTTTTAAAACTTTAATTAAATACTAAGTAAAAATTGTTTCGTTTGCTTAATAACAAAAGGAAAGACAATAGATGTGTTAAATACTCTTTTATAAATAATCCTCACATTAAGTGTATGTGGCAGAAGTAGTTCTTATTGGATTAATGTGGAATCAGTAAATTTACTTGAGGTGGTAGTAGTGACAATGTTAGATAGGATGTTCAAGAATGAAAATGAATCGATTTTGAGTTTAACGTCCCTTTCAGCAGCGAGGCTATATGAGACGGGACCTACTGATCAACGTGGAATCCGAACTACATCAGCTCCGTCAGGAAAGAATTAAAATGATCAGGAAAATAAAATAAAGAGAGACCCTATCTTCCACCACGATAAGATAAACTGTTGTGTAATGTAATTGTAAAGGAAAAATAGGAGGAGGTATCACAACTAATGGCAAAGAAAAAGACAGCTCATATTGAAAGATCTAAATAAAAGATGAAGTGTTAAAAATTAGTGATGCAGATCGTCAAGATCATCATATCTCCATTGTTAATGTTGGTGACAAATTTTAAAATACTAGAATATATATATATATATATATATATATATATATATATATATATATATATATATATATATATATATATATATATATATATGTCATAATAATAACTGTTCATGGAGAAATGAGAGGGATGAATTCTTATGGTTAGTAGCCTGTTACAAACCAAATATTATTACTGTGAATCTATATCCCATTAAGTTAGTATCTTTGCCTGGATCATGGAATAATATGAAGTTACGGATCACGTTAAATCATATGTAAATCCGATTGCATGATCTGGATTTGGTGTGTCATTCATGCGTAATGGTGACAATAGAACCTGGGATAGAATATTGTAACTAATCACCAAGGCCCGGATTTTGTTGACCTAAAATTTTCTAAAAAGTGACCTATAAAATGACACTAAAATTCCTGTAAAATGACCCTAAAATTCACAAAAGTTGACCTGAAAACTTGCAGTTTTTTAAACGTTTATTTCGTTAAAACATTAACATTTTTTGAATATTTATTGGATTTTAATTACTATTCCTCACTCATTTTCAAAAGTTCTGTTTTAGTTAGTTGCAGTCCATTGATCATTTGTGTCTTTGATTTAAAAAAGCAATAGTATTAAAACTAAACTTTGACCAATTTAGTAAATAGCTTAGCATTTCATATTTGAATTACAGATATATAGGTCTATATCCAGTTAAGCAACATATAAACATTTTATAAGCTGCGATACAACAAACTAACTCAGGAACTTTGTAATCGTCAGAAAATTTAGCTCATACCCTATTCAGCATTGCAGTAGATAACTTTAAAAATTGTTACGATTTTATTGAATTAGCAGCCTTAATTATATACGGAGCAGGATCTGTTACAAAAACAACATGGCCATGTTGGACACCTTCAGGCCAAAGTAGGGATATCGATTTATCGAAAAGTCTACATATTGTAAAATGGTTGACAGATTCCAACACTTCACCAGTTAGCAAAAATATTTTGCTAGGTTCGTCGGCTTTCATTGCCCCCAACAATAATATTGACTATATAGCACTCCTTCACATCACTAGTCTGTCTATACGAGGGTCACTACGAAAGTTTTGAGATGTGAAATAACTTACATACTTAAAATCAATTTGGGGGGCGCGGTGGCTCAGTGGTAGAGCGTTCACCTCTGGTGCTTGGGGTCCCGGGTTCGATCCCAGCCTCCGCCAAGTGAACTTTGTGGTGGACAAACACCGTGCTCGTGGGTTTTCTCGGGGTTCTCCCGTTTCCTCCCACTTTCTTCATTCCACCATTTCACTCATCTCTCATCATCACCGTCTCCTTTAGCCTAACCGGCATAACCGTGGGACGTAAAACTTAAAGATTTCATTTCATTTCATTTAAAATCAATTTAACACTTACATTTTCTCAAAGTATTCACCATTACACTATACACACTTTTGCATCCTCGAAAACCACTTTTGGAAGCAGTGTTGCCAGTCCTTTTCTTCAAGTGTTGAAAGTTCATTCTCGTAAGCCACTACAGCTTCTTCAGGGCTGCAAAATCTCTTCCCACGCATGCGATCTTTGATCCTGGGAACAGAAAACAATCACACGGGGCCAGGTCAGGGCTATACGGCGGATGAGTCATAAGTTTGACCTCCGTAGATTCTAAAAACTGAATTCTATGTTGGCCATGTGTGCGGACGCGTTGTCATGATGAAGCAGGATCCCATGCAATCCAGTTCGGGACGCCGTTCCCGAAGCTTCTGGAACACTTTTGTTGGGCAAACAGTGGTGTACTACTGAGCAGTAACAGTCCTTTGTTCTTCAAATGGAACAGTTGCAACATGGCCAGATTTGGAGAAGAAAGTTGCGACCATCTTCTTCCTCACATTTCGCGGTCGCTTCACTTTCGTGGGTGGATTTTCGTGTGGAAAGATCCAAACTGTAGACTGGCGTTAATTTTCAGGGTCAAATTTATAGATCCAAGTCTCATCACCAGTAACAATTTCAGAGACGCGTAGAGAATTGCCTCCATCAAATCTTGCAAGCATTTCTTCACACCATTCCACACGCCTGCTCTTCTGCTGTTCAGTCAAAGTGTGAGGCACCCAACGAGATGAAACCTTCCTGAGCCGAAGATTATCACGAAGAATTTTTGTTACTGCTGGCGATCCAATGTTCACTGTAGATTCAATGTCCTTGAAAGTTGTTCGAGGATTTTGTCGAATCATTTGTTCCACAGCGGGAATGTTTTCATCTGATACAGCTGTTGCTGGGCGTCCAGTTCTCTCTTCATCTTTAAGCGATGTCCGGCCTCTTCTGAATTCACCAAACCACCGAAAAATTGTAGCACGGGAAGGAGCAAGGCCCCCAAATGTCCCCTGTTCAAACCACTTTTGAAATCGTAAAGGATCATTGCCCGAAAACGTTCCCTTTCGAGCTCCATTCTAGACAGTCGAATACTGCTCACATCAACAAACAAGTGAAGGCGGTACGGCCACGCCGATAAGCGAGGCGAGTTGAAACTTGCTTCGCTTCTTCGCTCTGGATACCATTACCGAACGCAATTGTTGGAATTCAAATACTGTGCCACAACAATGCGTATCTCAAAACTTTCATAGTGAACCTCGTAGAAACAAAAATTATCTGAGTCCAAAGTTCCTCTCTTATTTTTCTTATTGTGTCCTCGTTACACTTTGACATGTATTTTTTTCGTAAGATTCGTTTCGTCTGGAATGGAACGACCTGTATGACGTTCCAGGAAATCCCGCAATTTCACATTGTTGAGTTTCCAAAGAGGAATATTTGAAGACACACAAACTTCACACAACTCTTTTGAAAACTGAGGATTTGCCTTTACTATTCAAAGCACTCTCCACAAGTAACAACTGCGAATACTTGGTTTTATGTTTGTTTTCAATTGCGCGTAAATATTTTTCGATTCTGATATGCTTTTGTACAGTGTCTCTTTTCTCTGCTGCCACTTTTACTTCACATGCCTTGGAAAACAATATTGTACCGTCAGTACTAAAAACATCCTCACCAAATTCGGAAACAATCTGTCTTAAATGAGAATTTGTGGATGGTTTAGACCTCGTCATTCTACATACTGAAACCATCAATTCACTCTCGAGTTGAAACTAGGAAGCACACTTAAAGAATAAAAGTTCCCAACTGTAGATTGTATACACCAGAATAATAGATAAAAAGCCTGTTTAAAACCTTTGAACATCTTCTAATCTAAAAAATATTTTTAGTTATTCACGTAGTCATATCCATTGTAGTAAACAACCAGCCCCCCCATCTGCTTTGCCCACTTACGAACCCCCAGCCCTCGTCAACCAGCTACAGCCTAATGTTCACTAACTTGTTAGGAATGCAGTTTTTGCACCGCAATAATCAGGAAGCAGGAAAAAAGATCATTTAACTCCTTGTTTTTAAATCCGTAAACAGTTTTCATTTTAAGATTTCCTTATGTAGAAGAAAAAGAATAAAAAGACTATAAGTGACCGAAAAGTTCCCTTAAAATATTTAAAATTGACCTGAAACTTCAAAACGGCAAAAAGTGACCAAAAGTTGACCCTAAAAAAATATATTTTTAGAACCAAGAGTTGATGGATAATGTTTTTATTTGAATTTGCCTTGTCCTATGCGTAACAGAAAAAAGTTGACTTGTCAACAAGATCCGGGCCCTGCTAATCACTCTGTTGCAGTTACAGATATGTTCATTTGTTTTACATTTATCGCACCCGGTATAATTCTATGTTATTATTTATTTATTTGCATGTTCAATGTTATATAGATAGTTTGCATGTTAATCTACTAATACATATGAACAAAAATAACAGAATGTAACACCATTGGCAAGAAGAAAAAGCAAGCTTAAAAATAAAAATTTTAACGCTAGTTTGCGTGATGATACGAACATCTGTGTTTTGATTATCTAGCTTTTTGTACGACAATTCTACATTAACATGCATAAATTCTAACAGGTGAAGAAGGATTATCTTTTCAGACAAGCTGGTAACAACCTTTAAATGTTAGAAATCGTCAACTAAGGTAAATTATATAGAGAATGTGATATTGGTTAATATGAAAATGCGTGGCGTTAATTTCTAGGATTTGGGAATCTCGTTGTGTATATATATAATCTGGTAATGGTGATCTGTTATGTATTTTGTCTCCATATAGAAACTGAAGAGAATGAACCAAAAAAAGTTATTTACGTAAGCACTATTTGATACCTCGATAATTAATTAATGTTCAATATAAAATGAGGTGCCTTTTAAAGTATAATTTAATGAAAGTGAAATAATGATAAGAAAGAAATATAATTGAATATATCAATAAGCGAATAAGTTATTGTTACTGCTGTTATCATAAACAAATGTACTGAAACTAATCTAAATTTATTTCTAACGAAAGTTTTACTGTATCACTAAATCTAAACTTATTTTCTATTCTGGACTACTACTACTAATAATACTACTACTATACTACTACTACTACTACTTCTTCTTCTTCTTCTTTATTGTTACTTCACTACCGTGTTCGTACTGATATTTACCTTTAGTATAGAAATACGTACCTGATGATGTGATAAAGATGTTCCTCACCGTTAAACATTCTTAGGAAATGCATCGGATGTAATTCTGTTTTATTAGGATCAATTTGTCAGTTCAAAATTATAACCTATTTATTTTAAAATACAGTCAGTATTTTAATAAGTCTACGTCATTATGTTGTGTGTATTTGAATCTACGAAGTACATCAAAATATGTAATAGCACAATATGCTGTTTGATTTCATGAATAAGTCAGTCACAATTAATCCTCTACCGTGCAATGTAATGTAACCCCTTTGTCACAATTATCGTAATATCAGTAAGTTTTCTGTGGACGTGATCGTGGGTGGCGACACACTGGCTCTTTAGCTTTCAACGTCCCTTATCCTGCTACACGGAAATATGAACTTGCAGGATTACAAAGACGTTTTCAACATCTCCATGAGCATTACGTGAATCGCTTTGAGACAGTCTTTATCTTTACGGCACGACAATGCATTAATTTATGTCGAAGTTGTAAATAATTCTTTGTTTAGTAGTGATGAGATGGACTAGACTTTACAGAGTCCACATCTAAATCTATGGATCGAATTATCATCTTCAGATCAATAGAACTTCTGATATCCCTTCTTAGTCTATTTGCAGTTCTGGAAGAGTTCAGTACTATTATATACGAAACGAATAGGCGTCTGGTAGCAAATTTTCTCAATGTAGATTTCAAGCTCCATGTTAGTGTGCAATGTTGCGGATTTCGCCGATGGAACAGTTTGACGACACACACACAAAATCACTGAACATGATTTTCACATTTTTTACGAACTTCTTTTGGTGTGTATAGCATATCCATAGATGTCTTGGAGTATTCTATTTGTATACAAAAAATCCGTAGAATAATTCATAACAGTGGTTAATAGGAACTGTCTTAAGAAAGTTCAAAATTTATCTGAACTTCTGATATGTCCAATGAGTATACTAGCACAGAAACAACTTTTAAACGTGTTAGGACACTTTATACATTTACAAGTTGTTTTTGCCCATTTGCTCATTGAACACACCAGAAGTTCAGGTACATTTTGAACAGTCTTAGAACAGTTCTCATTAACTGCTTTCACGATGCATTCTAGACATTTTTCTTTCACTGATAGAACACTTCAGTTCATTTTAGGACTTCTTTAGGAACAATAACTACAAATCATTTCTTTAAAAATATACGAACGTAATTTATTTTTTTGCAGTGTAATATAGTGTTAGTTGGTATAGGTAGTCCTACTAAAATGTTGATATCAGACAGCTGTAAACCGGTAATACTTCTGCAGTTTCTTTGTGAGGCTTTAACAATTAGCACACAAATTATCTAGATCTTTATATATGCTTTTATCATATGGACCAGCATTTAAGATAAACATAATTTGTTTTATAATACATATGAGTGAAATTCAAGCATAAAATGTTGTTCCTCATACATAACTGATAAATAGAATAGTTCTTATTCGCGAATCAATGAAAACAACATAAATTTTGAAGACATTTTAAATATGGTTTGTCATTACTACTCTGTCTAAAATAGTATGTAACTCCCTTTACTGCATGCTGTTATAGCTCCTTTTGAGTTTCATTTTTGGTTTCAACTGAGTTGCTTGAAATGAATTGACTCATTATTTCTAAATATGACAAGAGAAATACAGATTTTAGTTTTCCATCGTATCATGTAGATCCTATTTTACTAATTGGTTGTTTATTGTTTTTCATGTATTCATGTCATTAGCTGAACAAATCATCTGCATTGTTATGTCAGAGTGGTAATCTTTTTCACCAGAAAGGATCAACTCAACTCATCTCCACACAATGGAACACCCAGAGTGAAAAATAATCCCCGTTTAAGATATATCTCTATCTACGTGGATGGCATTTTTTTGTCCGATGTTGTCGTATACTTACATTAGACGGAACATATGTTATATTACTTCCTTCCTTATGTTACATTTTAAAATGAATGAAGATTGAATTTTATGAACTAAATTAATAAAAGAATTTAATATTTACTGTTATCATAGTAAATTTTCTATACAAATTTGGCATAAAATAATATTCTCTGAGCAAGATACCGAAGTTTTAAAACTTTACCAATTTTAGTACAATTTCAGCATTGTAACAATGCCTTCATTAAATTCACACTGTATTAAAAACAACCTAAAATACAATAGTCCCGCCCTTACTAATCAAATTCTGTCATTCAATGAGCTTTTGAAACGTCGAAAATAGTAATCTACTGTTGGCTACAATCTACCAATTACGTATACAAATCAAATAATATGACTTGTATTCTAGATAATTATTGCAAATAATAAATTGAATTTATAATGAAATTTATTAAATAAGAAATACGAGACGCAACCAGAAAGTAAGTTCCAAGGGACTGTAAAATGAAAGACGAACATCAGAAAAAATAATTTTATTTCTGTGGAGTTTGTGATGAGTGATCTACTTTAAAACATTATATCATCCTTGTTGAGACATTCGTCACAATGCGGCGCTAACTTGTATAAGACTCAGTCAATTCTGCCGCAAACGACTTGAACCAGGGTGTCACAACCGTCTGCAACTCAGTTACGCCATCGTAACATTGTCGGACCAGAAATTGCTACAGGTGTAGAAACAGGTGGAAGTCGCAACGCGAAGTCGGAGCCATTGGGCGAGTTCACGTAGGACACCCATGTTTCGTCTCCGGTGATATTGTTGTGATTTTTTCTTACCAAGTCAAATATTCTTCTCTCTTTTTTGTATGATTTTACTACACCTTCACTTTTTTACGAATTTCTTCGCAACATAGGTTTCCTTCCCTGTTCTAAAATCCATGACATATCTTCTTCCTCCTTCCCTTTTAACTGTTACATCATTCCTTTTCATTCTTCATGCCTGTTCCAGTCCATGTAACTTCAGCAAGCTGTGAATCTTCTCTATATCTTGCTTTCTTCAAACATTATCAGTACTTTCTGCTCTCCTTTCCATGATAGTGTTTCTCTTAGCTTGCTTTGTAACATCACTTTTCTTCTGTGACAATATACCGTTTGTCATAAACTATCTTTACAACTTTAGACTTTAATAACTTTAAAACTATATTAGATAATTACAAACGGTTTTCAATATGTACATGCCAATGTGTGCATCCCTAGTGGCACCGACAACATCCAGTCGGTATTCAATTTCTTTCCATGTACGCTCCGGGAACTCCACGGTGACATCTTCAAGTACATTGGGAATGCGTTATTCAGTCCTGTAGGTCTGTAAACTTGCTTCGGTACCCCTGATCCTTTACAAAACCCGTAGATAGAAGTGCAGTGGTGTGAGATCGGATGATGTAGCGACCACCGAATCGGATCATCTCATCCAATCCATCTATCCGAAAACTTTTCATCCAGAAGTTAACGGACATTTGGGGAGCAGTGAGGTGGTGCCGGAATTCGATGTCTGTTAACATCTTAACGAATAACGTTGACTTTAACAGTGGCTATGTGTTAAATAAGTGTAGAACAGCTTTAGCTCGATTTATGTAAGCACTGTCATATATGTGTGTGATGGGACAAAAATATTGCGAAGTGCATTGTAGGATTGTGCAGGCATCTAATATTTTAAGTCTGAGGGAGACGTATACCAGGAACCCGTCTCTTTCCCCGAGGAATTTATTGCCCGCATTATCGCTGCGTGTACTAACGTTGCAGAGGATCCAGACATGTTGAATAGAATCCGGCAGTCATTAATGCGTTGATGTGAATTCTGTATTGAGATTCGTTGGGGAACTCTTTTAACATCTCATATAATTTGAATAAAGAATAGGTACATAGTAGGCCTACATAAATTTAACACATATCGAATTCGCTTAGCGGGTTTGAATATATGACCATACATACATACGTGTTTTCATTTACAGTGTACAACATTTGTTAAGAGTTATTTTATGTTAATTACTTTGCTGATAGTTCTTTACAAACCGCCATTACAATATCATTATTTGCTTTCTTGCGTAATGTAAATGACACGTATGTATTCTTGTGGCCTTTTTCCTTCACATTGCCTCCTCGGGTTGTGAAGGGAAGTCTAATTATATTTTCTTAGACGTTGGTTCATCTAGGATGTGTATTATTTTCACCTTTTGATGATTAACAATTCAGCCTTCTAACTCATAAAATATACATTAGATATAGTTGTGTGGTCTATACATTCTTATTGGATTAGTGCAATTGGAGTGTATATTTATACTCTTGTTGGTAAATTTTCTTATGTAATGCAATCAATGGATGGACCGAAGTCCCGCGTATGAATTCCACTTCTTAAATATTCAGAAAACAGGTTAAGATGCTCAATAACTCAGGAAGTAGTATGTTGTAGAAAAATGTTGCATGAAGGTGTACCATGAACATACAATTGCTTGTCCGCTTTCTTTACGAGTTCAAACTGGGATATTCTATACATCTGGTATGGTGGTGAATTGTGATCAAACGCACTGTACGTCGTTGGTTGTGAAATTTAGTGTCGGTGACACAACACTGACAAATGAGCTCCATAGCCAGTAACCAACAAAATGTTTCTAATGAACTCCTCAGAAATTCCATGGAAGCAGACTCTCGGAAAAGTATTCTTGCAAACACAGTCGATTAAGACATATCATACCTTTTTGATCAACGGCTCTGCGCAATCGGTAAGGTGACACAGTTGGGCTCCATATGAGTAACACCGGCTAATAAAAATCGCGTTTGGAGTTGCGCAGTTTTCTAAGTGTACGGAATAACCGGGAAAGATTTCTGCATCGGATTCATACTTTTCTGTTATATGTTGAGTTAGCAACACTGTTAACCGTGTGTCACAGAGTATTCCCCTGCCGATATTTGCATGATACAAAATTCTAGTGATTTTCTTCTATTAGTTTAAAAGTTACAAGTTACAAGAGCGTATCATGATAAATGATCCACTCTATATGGCTGGATTATTTAAATTGGAACGACCTTATAATTTTCAAACTTTCAGATAATAATCGCTGAATTTTTGAATGGTACAAATATCAGGGGAGGGGGAATAGTTTATTTTACTCTCCAATATCTCAGATTAAAAGTGTTGCCAACGGCACTATATCAGATTTTTACGTATTTCATATATGCATGTTAAATAAAAACTTACAGTACCACATTTATTATTCAATGTTGCAACTAAGTATGCTTTTACAAACATCTTAATTTTGGAAGTCTGTATCATAGGAATAACACGACTGACATGGCAATACACACCCAAAGTACCTTAGTATTGAATACTGTGATCTTGATATGACATGTTTCGAATAAATAGTAACAAAGTTAAGAGGAAATTGAAAATTTGACTTGTTTTGTTTTTCGAAAGGTTCTTATTTCGAAAATATCCTTAGACAGGGATCACATCTATTCACTTATGTGGACTCCAATAGACGAAAACACAATTTTGCTGTTTACACCAATTCGATAACTCAAATCATTCCCGAGATATGATAAACATGGTTAAATTTGCAAAACTACTTAACAGTGATGTGTGGTGAAATTTTACTTTGAGTAAGCAATCCAGTAAAGCTTGTTGTCTGTCTAAGAACATTTAATATTTGACTTAAAGCCACTGCTACAAATAATTACGAAGACAGTGACTTCTGCTATTGCACTACTTTTAATATTTCTCTACTACTAGTGCAGTATTATTATTACTATTTCTGATCTCAAAATATTAATAATACGTCAATAAAGTTGCCTGAAACTAGAACTACTTGAAGGGAACCTAAATCCTTTTGGCTTCTTTGCGAAAATAATTAATGATCTGATCGTAGAAATTTGTATTTTCTCGTAGCCCCGAAACTAGATCTCTTTTTAATAGGAATTAGTGTTGAACTTTTTAAGTCTGTCCTGGCCTTGCAACTTGAAGTTTATATCAAAATCAACATGTAATTGATACCCTCTCTCTGGCTCACATACATATTTTGCTCCCTGTACTATCTTCTCCCAATGTTCTTCGAATTGTTCATACTTTTCTTGAAGTTAAGCTTTCAAGTATTTTATTTTAGTAGTACAATAACCCATTCCAATATTATAGGATATCTTTTGCAAGATGAAAAACATCACATCAGTCAGAGGGAAAATACTTGAAAATATCTTTAATATAGAATTGCAAGTGCAAAACCATTTAGAGAAACTAAAATCCCACAAACAACCTTTAATGCTTATTAAACTCATTTTTCACCTGGACCTGCCATTTTTTTTTTCAAATAATGAAATAAAGGCCGTATGATATGCTGATGCAGTACTAACTAAACGAGAATTATAGTTCCAGCTCGTAACAGACACTTTGGGCAGCCGCCCTCTAAATTCAGTATCCAATGCATAACTTCTCTTTGTGAACTTAGAAAAAATGTTACTAATGCATTTAATGTCAAGAAGAATAATTTGCAGGTTTTGATGTTAGAGGTCGACGTGTTTAATTTGTTTAATTTGTGAGTAAAACAATAGACGAAAATGGCAGTGGGTCACGATTTTCTAACTTTTGCCTGAAGTATATTCAAATGTCTCGAAAAAATCGCCGCATCATCGTAATTTTGTTTTACTAAATTCTGAGTACAGTTGTACCCATCAACTAGACGATAGACAATGTTGTAAAGGGCTTCAGCGAACGATTTTCAGGAACGTTAACGAAATCCATAGATCTTATCTCAGCTGTGCCGTCAAACTCTGCGCAATGAAATACACAAATGAGCTGAGAAAAATTACTTACATCGGTAGCTTCATCCAAGATTATCGAAGTAGAACTAGTTTTACTAATTTTTTGCTTTATATATGAATGCAACACGTAAGAAACATTTCTATTGCATCCTTTTAAATTATATTAGATAATCCACTGAACACATTAAAATTTTCTTATTGGCTGCGTAATGATGGATCATGTTTGTTAGAGTTAGCAGTTCACGTAATTTCCTCTTTTTGAAGAATCTATACTCTTGACCCCTGAATACCTGTTCATATTTGATATGATACATGAAGTACAGAGTTTAAACTAGGAATTTTATTTAGAGATGACTGTAGAAGGACTCACTTCGATAGTCCCAAGAGCTCAAAACCATCCGTTTTCAGTTGCGGGAAAGTGATTTAGCCTAAAGTTATTTAGAGTGCAATTGCACCTCCTCAGATTGATATATGTATATATACCTAGGTATAAAATATGGTTATATACTAATATACAAATGAACCTTGCCTCCTCACTGCCAAAAGGTGTCCACGCGTGGATAAATTTCAATTTTTTTTAAATACTAATTTCAGGACTCTGAATCTAGAGACACTGGATCTTATGCAGAGTCGTCTGACGCGTTCCCTGCTGTAGTCAGGCCTTTAGTATGACGCTAACCACGTCAAAATGACTCTGCATAAGAATCACTATTTTTAAGCTTAACCATCCATGGCGTTGAGAAAAATGACCCCAAAGTTGGAGTCTTCGGAGTACCACTTATGTCAATAGAAAAAAGTGCCCACGCATCAGTGCATTTCTAATTGCACTAATTTAAAGACGCTAAATATGCTATTCTCAGTCAAGCCAAAGCACTCAGAATTCGTTACTGACTTCCCGAAAAGTTGCTTTATAAACTTTCTCCATCTTGATCTACAAAGATTTTCCTGAAATAGAACTCTCCATAACCTCATGTACTTTCTTTAGCGTCCGTTTTCAGATATGTGATATGTGAACCTACAATTTTTAAGGTGGAATCCGAACTTATTTAATGCATTCGTATTTTAATGTTATTTTCTGGAGACTCTATGCACCAAACATGCGTGCTCTATCCAGAAGAGCAGCGGGGAAGTTTGCACGTACTTCCTAGTGTGATTTTTCTGATGACCTGTTGCGGTTGCATTAAATACAGATCTAACAAATCATTGTTTTCAAGAACTTCCAGTCTAAATTTCTCGTGAATACGAGTAAGCGACCAGCTTTCACATCCAGCAACACAGCAGCCAGATGGATTTTACATGTATTTTTTCTTTCGATAATAGTTGCCACAAAGGAAAGTTTAGTAATAATAATAGCATGCATTTCCGGCCATTAATCTACTTCATATTTCTTCATTGAATTCTTTCGTATTTGTTAGTGTTACACCTATTTATGTAAATTTAATCACTTGCTTCAATATTTGCTTGCGCACTGTGTTGTAGTACAATTTTTCAGTAAAAGAGTAATTTTTCTGCCACAAAAACATCCTACGACAAAGAAAATACAAAAATGATTCGATGACCTTGATTGCTGTGGCGTTCTATATAAAATCATCTCTCTGAGAAAGAAAACGAAGATCTCGGCTCTTATGATACATGGATGACAGTCTCCGAGGTTACTGAGGCGCCGAGGTAGCCACGTCCACGTGGTATCTTGGCACCTGCCACCCACACGTGTCATTTGTGATAAATACCTGCCCGACCCTAGCATGCTGCAGTAAACATATCGGTCACCGTAGACCACGTTCCTTTACAATATAAAATAGGAAAAAAAGAAAGGGAAAAAATCGTGACCAGGCAATAAAGAAAGAAAAATCTTCCGTAAAGTAACTAAGAGATTGATCAGTGCTTCCAACTGGCACAATTTTTATTCTTTGTTCCAGTATCTTTGCATTTCATCTGGTTAATACGCGTTATAAACAGCTGATTAATAAGGCCCTGATTAATAGATACTTCCCGCCATGTGTGATATTTTAAAAATGAAAAACCTGTGAACGTTGATATCTTTTATGATTGCCATTGCTTAAGTGTACCTTCGTAGGAAACTGTATTATTTTTTATTATACAGGGTGGCCCAAAAGTAGGTATACACTCCCATTCTGTTCAACTCATTGCTTTTTATATAATTTTTTATTGTTATTCATCTGGTAGACTTAGTTTCTTTATTATTTTACTTATATCTTAAGCTCGGAACAGCTGAAGCAAATAAACCTATAAGCTAGAATGTTATACTTCATCAGTACATGGGTGTATACCTACTTTTGGGCCACCCTATATATGTTATTTAGACAGTATTATTTTACGTGGGATGTGTATTAAAAATTTCCCTCACCTAGTTGTAGTTAATGTAGAATATTGAAATTTTACATACGTATTGATACAATATCTCTATAGGTTATGAGAAAAATTCAGTCTTTTAACTCCCAACATTTTATGTTAAAGTTCCTTAATTAAAATAAAGTGCAAAGAGAAGTAAAATTGATTTTCGAGCGGTGTACTTGACAAGCCGCACACCAAAGGAAACATTTGATGAGACGAAAGTGTCCTATGGACAGGAAGCCCCATTAAATGAAGTTGTGAAGCACTGGCATCGTTAGTTCAAGTGTGGGCGGACTTCTGTAGAAACAGCCCTCATTCCAGGACAACCACAGTCCGCCATTGATGAAGACATGATTGGTGAAATTGATGTCTCCATTTTAGAGGATCGCCGCATAACTATTCGCCAACTAGCTGAAGATGTCGAGATAAGTGTGAAGTCTGTGCGGAAAATAATCCATGAGAATATGCATATTCACAAGTTGTCTGCCCGATGGGTTCTTGGCTAGCGACACTTTTCCAAAAGCAGAGACGAGTCTCATACTTCCAGAAACTTTTGATCCTGTACCACGAAAACCAGGAGAATTTCTCTGACAATGTAATAACTCAGGATGAAACGTAGATCTGTCACTATGATCCAGAATCAAACCAATGAATCATTTTTACTCACAACTCCAAAGAAGGCTCATGCCCAACCCCCAGTTAACAAGGTCATGCTGACAGTTTTATTATTATTATTATTAGACCAGCATAGAGTAGTGATGATGGCCTTGCTGACGAAAGATACCACTGGTGCAGGAATCAGGAGACTCCATCGAAATCTAGAGGAGTGGAATGCTGACTAAAAGTGTCCGTGCTGCACATTTCTCAAACAGAAGAACGATCCTACAGGTATAAAATCCTTCCCTATTTCCATATTCTGCTGACCTTACATTATCTGATTTAACTTCTTCCCAACTATGAAGTCATTTTTAAAGAGAAAGCGTTTCCAAGATGATGAAACGCTTATGTATGGTTAAGTCGCGACTTCTGGAACATTCTGCGGAAGTCTTCACAAGTGCATAAAGTGATTGAAAAAGTGTGTGGCTATTGGAGGTTTCTATAAAGAGACGGACTAATATCGGTACCAAATTTAGTTTATCTCAATCAACGGTAAGTGGGTCAGTGGGAATCTTTAGTGAACACCCTTCGTACAAATGAAACATTAAGCAGCATATTTACTCGGATATAAATTACAGAAATATAAACAATGTATATATTATGGTTCTTTTATACAGAAAAATATATATTAGGCATGTCGTTACATACTATCTAACAATGCAATGGATATCTAACAGTAAGACATAATGTCGCGAATACGTTATATGCATTGGTAGTTGTAATTTCGAGATTTATTATGTAACTGATATTTGTCGTAAGAAGTCGCCTATTACGTAATTCAGGCGGGAAGGGTGTAGTGGAAATTTTGTTCCTGTCATTCTCATGGTTGTTTTTTCTCGTGTGCAACCCAAACTCTAATTGTATGATTAAGCGAATCACCTAAAGCATAGGACACTATCAGTGGTGTGTGGGCTAGGCAAATGTAACGATGAGGTTACCATGTGCTAAAGGGGGTGAGGCTAAGCAGACGCAAGTGAAAGATAAATCTCTCTTTCGTGCGTAAACTGGCGTAAATGTATAGAAAGACGTGGCAACACGGCAGCTCTCTCTCTCTCTCTTTCTCTCTCTTGCTAACAGCTTTTAAAGGAAACACGTAGCGCCGCCTTCAAACACTATAAACGCTATCCCTTAGCATAATAGACATCAGATTATATTCAATACATTTCATGTCGCGTGTTACAATTCAGAAAAACATTTTTTGATACTTGATTTCCCAGGACCATGTGCTTAATTAAGTGTTGTTGTATTACTTATTTGCTGTAGTTCATCCATTAACGACGAATATTAATTTGTAACAAATGTAAAACCATATCGATCACATATAAAACGCTATTAAGAAAAACTAGTGGAATGTGGTTACTACTTCATGTTCATAACCAGTGGGGTAGACAAACAATACGTATGTACTATTCATCTCTTTCTCCCACAGTTTAAAACCGAGAAGTGTAATGTTCGAGCAAAGAGTTAGCGGTTGTAGTGTGGGTTTGCAAGGTTGAAATTATATCGGCTAGACAGTTTCATCCCGCCCCTTTCACTGCAACCATTGGTGTAATAATAATGATACACTGAGCTTCTTCCACCCATATCAGGAGCGAAATTATACGTTTCTCTGGCGTCATTCCAAAACTTTTCTGTCGCACCTTTTTGGCGCCGCAGGAAGTTGCTTGTATGTACTGTGTGTATATGGTAATATGTTTGTGTACTTCCTTCTTAAATGATCCTACTTTGTTTTCCATAATGTGACAAACTTTCGTGGTTCTTGGTATTGAAATACGAACTTGAAACAGTTAACAGGGAAAAATAAAATCTCTTCTTCCATACAAGGGAATCGTAATATTTATAGAAGTGTTATAATAGTAGATTTTTCTCTATCTTTATATGCGTGGAAAAAAGTATGAAATACTGAAAGAATGTATTTTGAAATAAATTATTGTTTTCTTCGTGTTTATCTTTAAGTACCAAATAAACTGATCCTCTTTCTGAAAATTCGGTATCAGTAACTGTGTAAACCAGGCATTCAAACTCTGAATGTCACTATTTGGTTTCACTTTTTTTTCTATCAAGCTCAAATCAAATATATAATTCTTTTTTGTTCTAGACTTCAAAGTTGCAGTATTGACACAAATTCTGAGTTCCCAATGGAAGTCGAACATTAAAGCACACGTCCAAATGATAGGAAAACCAAATATGTAACTATTGTGGCCGCGTTTATCCATTCCGTGCTGTTGATGCAGACTTGTGTTCTTAAATAATCTTGCCAAAATTAAAATAAAATTGGTTAATCTAACTTTACCTTCCGAGCGACGAAGCGAGAGAGGAAAGTATAGTGATCTTGAAAAGAAAATTGAATTCGAGAGTTCAGCGGATTTACAAGTTTCCTATCCCCTACATATCGAATACAAGTTCCGCGCTCCCGCACTAAACTTTCTCGCTCCAGTTTCTTAACCCTTTAACGTTTTGTGGTCGATTAGGTAACAACTCATTATAAAATCCATTTACATTAATAATTCAACCATACTGCACAAGGATGTTTTTCGATATGTCCTTTGGTTCAGAAAATACCACTACACGTTTACACTGTTTTGCCAACAGATGGTACTGCATGCTTTAATAGTAACTGTTCTGGTTACATTTGTAACCAACGTCGAAAGCAGGCACTACCATCTGTTGGCAAAACAGTGTAGACGTGTAGTGATTTTCTGAACCAAAAACATCCCTATGCAGTATGGTTGAACTATTAATGTAAATGGATTTTATAATGAGCTTTAAAGGCAGTGGTTACTTAATCGACCACAAAACGTTAAAGGGTAATGTGGAAAGTAACTGTGCACATTATGCAATCCATACTTTTCGGCGCACTAGAACCAAATAATGTTATGTAGCAATTATTGCTGAAACATTTATTTGTGAAATACGAAGAAAATTATAAAGGTTTTTCGTTGAGAACTGTTCGAGATATTCAGCTTGGAAGTTTATATGAAAAAATAAGTGGATGCACGTTTCAACGCGTTAAGTATTCTCTCCCATGGCGAAGCCTGATGGTTTGAACTTGCTATTGCTTGATCACTGGGGTCCATTCACAGACAAATTGTCCATTACAAGTTGCATCACGGATGGCAAAGACGTAATGGTTGAGAAGATACCAAAGAATTGCACACGATTTGTGCAACCATTTGATGTGTTTTGATTCCGATCAACCAGAGATTATGGCAGGAGATTTGTACATAGTTCTTTACATTTCTTCATCCGGACGTTATAATGTACCAACGAAACAATCAAATAAAGTTGGTGTCCATACGAATCACTTCCGATCACCGCGATACATTGGATTGTTTCAGTTTGCGTTCTACAAGACAGGTTACGAATAAATTATAGGCCTATAACTTTTGAATCACTTGTCGAAATTGCCTTTTGCTTTGGTTCTGCGAACTGTTCTCTTGACGGATGCAACGCAATTGCACATATAAAATGTTCATGGTGCAAGGGAGTCTTTTGCCTGCGTCATTTCTTCATAAAACAGAAGAACAACAGTGATCAATTTTCATCTCTAACCTATGATTATTGTGAACAATGTAATGACTAATTGTGTCTAACAAACCCGTTAGTTATTGCGAAACACTTTTTTTCTGTTACTTCGGATAGCTTTCAATTCGTATGTCAATATTCGTTACTAATTATGTTGTACTTAACGCGTATAAATGCTCATATCCTCATTTTCTCATATAAATTTCCAAGTTGAATATCTCGAACCGTTCTCAACCGTACAGGAATTTTATTAGTTTGTTGTAATCAGCATGAATTGGGACTTCAAATGGCATGCTTAGTATCTCTACAGGCGAGTGCTTTCTCCTGAACTTCCCTTGTGAGGGACAGCCAGCAGTGCTTTTTTGATGGAACTTTCAAGAGCTGCTCGAAACAATTTGCGCAGCTGTACACAGTTCATGCTGACATAGGGAGTTCAAGTGAGAACGCACAAATCGTACCAATTTTGTACGCACCGCTCCCTGACAAAACTGAAAGTACACTCATGTGCAAAATTATTGTCGCATATCTATAACTGTCTTCTTGGAAGAATATAATTTGATAATGATTTTACAGAGTACTTTTTAATACTGATACTATGTGTATAATCGGGAAATGTATATTTGTGGTAAATTTCATAGGAAAAGAATTATAAATACGAAAATCATAATGAGTAAAATAAAATGTAACTAAATGGACAAGAAAATTTTATTTTCCTTTCATTGTTCTTATTTACTGCTCTTTTGACATGAAATTTACCACATACTTGTCTTTGCCGATTATACACATACTAACATTATGAGAAATACTGGGCGAATTCGTTATCAAATTATATTACTAGAACAACATACTTATAGTCATGCTTAATTTTGGACATGAGTGTACATACAGAGACCTGTTTACCTTTGTTAGAAGTTGGTCTGAACAACATGATCCTAAGGTTCATCACGTTTCTTTCATACCTCTTGGCGTCCGGTAATGTTACGTCTAGCAACTTTCTCTCAGACTCGTGGCAGTCAGCACGCCATTGTGGCAATCAGCACCTTGATATTGGCAATCAGCGCCAGTCGTGGGCAGTTAACACCCCACCCTCTGTTCATAACCTTTTCTATTTCTTCACTTAGTTTTCTTATTCACTCCTTGTTAGGTCTGTATTTTTATTGATCTGACTTACTAGTTTATTCTGATCCTCATTCTCGGTGTTGTTGATATTCTTCATTTTCTTCTTTTATACATTAATTCCAGCATTTCCGTGTAGATCCATTCTTTCCTTGCTGCTCTCTCTTCGTGGCCTAGTACTTCCTTTGGAATAGGAAGTACTCCAATTATGTGTAACCATTCCTGGTTAGTTCATCCTTCGTTGGTTCTTGTTGTGTCTTATCTATTATCTTGCATGAAACCTTCTTGAATTGGTATTTCTTCAACTTGTCTGTATAAAGTGTCCCTTATTTTTTTCTTTTTACCCAACTTTTTAAATTTCAGTTCATTCTTCATCACGACTAAGTTGAGGTTGTGTCCACTTACCCTCCTGGGTAACTTCTAGGCTTCTTTATTTTGTTTCTAAACTTTTTATAATGAGTATTCAATTTGAAGAGCACACGGAAAAAAGGGGCTCATTGCAATTTGTGCGAAAACGCCAATTTGGAGACCACCTCCTGGTGCTAGTTTGTACTTGTACTACAAATATTGTGGACAAAAGTGACTCGTTGCAGAGAAACTTACACAAGAAACAAAGCCATACAGGGAAAGAAGGTGCCCATCAACATTTTAAATTGTTTTTCCTGTAGAAAGTATAAAATGTTGATTAGCCCCTTCTTTACGTGTACTATCCGTTTATTTCGTGTCTGTTCATTTCCTGACGTCTATGTATAAATCATGCACTTGTCTCTCTTGAATTGAGTGCTACCACTAGCTTACTCTTCGTACAGAACTCAAACAGCCTTTACCTCTTTGATTGTGATTTTCTACTGTGTATTTTGTACTGTCTTTTTCCTTTTAGGCCTTCTAAGGCGCCATTTTAATCTTCTACCAGGAGATTTTCTTTTCTTTTAGAACTTCATGCCGTTTTTAGATGCTTCATACGCTTGCACCTCGATGATAGTTGTATCCCTTGGTGTGACTTTGCTGTGAATCTGTCGTTTACGATGTTGTAACTTCTGAGTTTTCTGTTCTGCCCCAATTGAGGTAATTCAGTTTTAAACAACCTTTTCCATGCTTCGTATTCTTGGGAAGGATACGATGATGGTTTATCCTTGCCTTTCACCGATTAGGTACTCCACTATTGATTTTCGTCGTTACTTCCATTAAAAAGTAAATAAAGTGAAATTCTCTTAAAAGTCTCCTTTCTCGTGATTTACTTCTTTTCAAGACAAAAAAAAAAATCACTCTATTTTCCATTGAAAAGTACCAAAAAATTCAGTGTAGAAATAATTTTATATCGTAATTGAAGTCGAATTTATCGTAACATCGACCAAAACTACATTCTATTCTGTTATCTTGTAACGGTCAGATCCACTATTACTGTGCCGAAGCTGACAGTTGAGCTGTAACTGACAGCACGGTAATTACCAGTCTAATCACATCAATTATGGCCTTCCATATGAGCCCACGAAACAAAATAGTTGATTGTTACATACAGGTCCACGTCTTCTCGTTTCTCTCACATGATTACCCCTAATACTTGCTTATTGGGACTACTTCCGAACACATCGACAACGTCTTTAGTGGTGTAAGAAGAGGTTGTAATGACCAAGCAAATGGAAGACGTTGGTATTCATATTCAACGATGAGGGTCGTTTTTGTCTCGAACATAGAGGCGGACATGCAATTCTCCGTAGAAGTGAAGGTGAGCGGGAAATTCTAGCAAATGTTCTCACTCGCCGTACATGACCTACAACTGACATTCTGATAGGGGGTTTGGGTACAAAACCTCGCGGACCAAAATCTCGTCGGGCCGAAACCTTGCGGTCACAACCTCGCGGACCAAAATCTCGCCGGGCCGAAACCTCACGGTCACAACCTTGCGGACCAAAATCTCGCCGGGCCGAAACCTCGCGGCCCAAAATCTCGTCATATCCAAAACCTCGAGGTCTTGATCTCGGGACAATATCTCGCCTGGGAAGAAATGTTGTCAGTATAAAACGTCGCCACAACGATTTCTTAGATGTAGAATGCTCTATATATTGCTATATGTAGATATTTTGTAATAACCCATAATTGCAATAAAATAATGAGAAGAAAAAAATTCTAACGTGTGCATTAAAAATCTATCCTATATAAAAATGAAAGTGACTATATTTGTGACTTCATACCTCTTGAGGTACCCGACCGATCCCAATGAAATTTTCAACATAGATGAAGCCTGGGATTTGTTTTATAATTTTACTTTGACGGCACAACGAAAAGGAGGGGAGGTATAAAAATAAATAAAACTTAATAACTTTTGAACCACGAGATTAATCTAGATCTAATTTTCCACACATATCAAGTTAGAGCCTATGATGGTTTTTATCATTTCACTTTGACGAGAAGGGGAAGGAGGAGACATATAGAAATACATAAAAATGAAAGTAGCTGCGTTGTGACTTAATAACTCTTGAACCACCTGACCGGTCTCGATCAAATTTTCAACATATATGGGGTTTGAGCCTAGGATGGTTCTTATTTCATTTTGACAGTGACCATAGAAAATTGTAACAAAATCGGATAATATTTATGAAAGTATGAAATATCTGAGATTTTGCGTCCCTTTTTAAAGGAGACGTAGATGATCAGGATGAATGAAATGATGGAGTGAAGAAAGTGGGAGGAAACAGGAATACCTTGAGAAAAGCCCACGCTCACGATATTTTGTATCTTTTATTATTATTATTATTTATTTATTTATTTGTAATATGGAATTCCATATTAAGAATTTCATTGGGTAAATTTTAAGGAAAAGTTTCATTTCGCAAGGTTTTGCCCAAGCGAGGTTTTGACCAGGCGAGATTTTGGATGGCGAAGTTTTGGCCACGCGATGTTTTGGAACGGCGAGGTTTCGGCTACGCGAGATTTTGAGAGACAATGTTTCGGCCGCGATATTTTGTCCGTTTCCCCTAATAGGGGGTTCCCACTCGCCTGTAGTCTACTTTTAGGAAGTATGCAATCAGAGCAACGCATCATACTGCTCGATAGGCTACGATTTTTTTTTTTTTTTTAAATCCTGGCTTCTACATTCCTGAACTTTAGCACTATCGAGCATATTTTCTATAAAGGTAACCTAGGAAATTCTGTCGCATTTTCACCCACCACAATCGAACATCGATATGTCACCTACGACGTACCTGGAGGATCAAAAATAATCCCCATCAGCACCGACGATCTTCTGCCAACGTTCTGGAAGGCCATGGATCCATCGCCGTAGAACTTGGTGGGTCGTAAAGCATAGAAGGATCAAGCGCATTTTGCACCTCTACTAGGGATTTGAACCAGCGTCTTCTAAGGTGATTGTACAAGGAATGGAACAGGTGATAATTGGACAGTGCAATGTTCGGGGAGTATGGTGGATGCATTAGTGTTTCCCATCCAAAGCGTAGAATGGTGTACCGGGTCATCCTAGGCATGTGGGGCTTAGCGTTGTCCTTTGACAGAGGATCCGTCTGTGATTCCAAAGTGCTGGCTCCAGAGTTTTGAGTTTTTCTTGAACACGGCTCAACTGCTGACAATACACCGTTTGCATAGTTGCTCTAACCAGCTGGTAGCAGATTTCGATGCACAGTCCACCAAACATACAGAAGTACCTTCTTCTGGTGCATTGCTGGTTTCGGCTGTTTTGGTACCGGTTCATGGGATGCTAATGATGACGGCGTCGTGGAGGTTTGTTCAGGACCCACTTCTCATCATATGTAGACACCCTGTCCAGAAACGGCTCTTTCCTCTGACGAGACAGCAAAAAAACACAGGTGTCTGCTCGCGTTGCCTTCTGGCCGAGAGTCAAATCATGTACGGCCCATCGACCCATCATGTAGCGCTTCCCAAGTTAATGGAGGTAGTGCCGAATGGTTTCGCCACCCACACTGAATTGCAGTCCCAGATCCTCACATGTCCGGCCACTGTTCGCCTCAATTGCTGCCTGAAGATCTTCATTTTGTACATGTGTTGGTCTTCCGGCACGTAATGTGTCTTCGAGTGTTTCGTCACCGTCCGTAAACTTGTTAAACCACCGCTGCACTGTCCGCATAGTCACGACACCCTCACCAAAGGTCTGGCATATCTTCCGTTCCACTGCAGCAGCGTTTGACCTTAGTTTGAACTCGTATAGCATACACACCCTTATGACGCTCTGTGGAGGTCCCATGTTCACTCTGTCTTTACGCAAGTTCACTGTGTAACTGAAGTGTCACAACCAGGTAGTATGTTGGATATACCCACACCAACAACTGACCTTCGCCTTATCTCCATTTCCTTTCAACTCATGGTGTGAGAGCCAATGGAACACAGACATCCAGAAAAAGCGACATAACTTTCTTTGTTACCTTTTTAATTATAACATATACCAATAAACAAAACTTCATAATAGACCAATCTACAAAGTACCCTTGGTGGGCAAGCGTCGTGCTTTTTGTGTGCGCATCATCTCGAATTCGATTCTCTGTCAGAGTAGTTACATTGAATATTACATTCGTAGCGTTATTTTCTAAAATAAAACTTCATCTCACGATTTTTTTTTTTTTTGTATTTTTCAATTTAGTTTATAGCATTGGTAATAAGAAGATTAAATCATACTTAAATATTCAAAATGATTGTTTATCGTAATGGGTGGTCCAAAAGTATTGGGTGGTCTAAAAGTATTGAAGCACCCAAATAAAAGACAGGATTTTAAAAGATGTGCGCAAGTAACACTGTAGGTAAGCAGCGGAGAAAACTTTTAGGGTATGTGATTTCGTGAATTCACTTTCATTTTCTTTATCTTTAGGGCAGTGTAGTATTTAACAAGCTTTACTGGCAACACATTACTATCATCATCATCATCATAGGTATTCTGCCACTATTGGCAGATCATTTGTCGCAACTGAGAAGCTTCCATACTGCACAGTCTTTTACTAACCTCTTTCTATTCACGCATGATTTTTCTGCTGTTTGATATCGTAGATTAGTTGTAATCTCCTTCACCCCCTTCCTCTCTTTCCTGCCACCATACCCTCCAACATGTTTCTCATCATACAATTCCTTCTAAGTCAAATATCCCAACAAGTTTCTCTTCCTCTTCCGAATAATATCTAAAATTGTTCTTTTCTCTTCATCATTTTAAGACCCTCTCATTTGTTCTCCGTTCGACCGAACTGATTCCCTCCATTCTTCTGCACACCCACATTTCGAAAATTTCTAGAAAACTGTCATTAAGAGGGCGTAATCATATTTAGATTTGAGCATTAATATTTGTGTAACAGCAAGTTAGTTGATGGGTAAACTAAAACAAAATAATAAATTAAATGTAAGCAATTAGCTAAATGTAGAACTTTTAATTAAGTACGATTTTTACCTACAGCGTACAGAGAGCAGAAAGCTTGGAGAGAATAGCTAGTGATGATGATAACATTTTGAATATATAGTTGGCTCCGAGTATCCTGTAAAATGCGAGTGTTTTCAAAGAGAATCAAAGCGGTGAATATGTTTAATAAATGAGTCATTTGAGGAATGTACTCATATGCTAAGATATGAAAAAAAAATATCCATGTATGAAAATTCTTTGTTGTTTCTTACGAAGACTGGTATATATTTCAGAACCAAACTTCTTTTTCCGATTGTTCAGAGTCATTACAGAAAAAAAAGAAACATGTAAAGCTAATATTGGGTTTATATAAAAGAATCGAAGAGAATTGAAGGCACTAAGGAGCAAAGCAGGGAAATATTGTAACACAGAAATTTGTTTTATAATAAATGACGTGCTCACAATTGTTCAATAATTGGTAACTTTCTTCCCCTATTAAGTTTTATATATATAACGAGGTACAGCATATGAGCTTTTGAAACTTCATTGGCGTTGAGGTAACAAAAGACCCAGATAAGGTAATAGTCTTCCTTTATAAATCAGTTGGTTGCCTCGTATTTAAAGCTATCGTCGTGAAGATGAACACACCCTTTTCCATCTATGGATGTATTGTTAGTTAGATAGAATTGGCTAGCGTTACCACACCCAGGTTGTAGAATACAGTGAAGCAGAGTATTATTGTACTGCATTTGTTTATCGTTATGGATATGATTTTACTGTTGATTTTTTTTTAATACCCGTTGGTGTAAGAAAGATTACAACTTAAATTTTTCCCAAACTATAACTTTTAATTAAGTTTATTAAATTCTTTAGCAGTTCAAATAATGTAGTATGCATCTTTCTGACATATTTTCCTTACTCTTTGGGTGAAACATCTTCACTTAACAATTATTGTAATCAACCAGAGTAGGAAATGTAGACCTATATAAAGCAGATATTTGGATTTTATTTGATGGAAGTTCTGTTCTACTAAAGAGTGTCTAAATGCTGTACGTAACTTATGGAAACAGCATTGCAACACTCTCACGCGACTGCAAGAAAGGAGTGATGCGTTTCCATTGGGTGCACTATTTCCCGTGTACTTTATATATACGATAAAAAGAAATTGTCCCAATCTAATGCCCTGTTACTTCTCACAGTCTTTATTACTCTTGGATAAGAACATGGAGAATATTCCATAAAAATCCTCCTACAGTAAGGAAACTGTGTTAGAAATGGAGTTGAAAACGCGAGTTGTGGAGTTGGAAAGAACCGGGTCCCCTGAGCACAGCGGTGATGTTAGAAATCGGTCCCGTGGCCCAAAACCCAAGAATTCGGACCGCACATGTTTGGACTCAGGTCCTTTCTATTCGCAAATATATTGCGCTGTCCCTTACTAACATGCAGCATCACAGTATTGTCTTGTATACCCTAATGTTCGATTGAGTAACATTCAGGCAGGATAATAAGGAAACTTACTTTTGTGAGTAGAAAGCATGGCGAATATTGCATGAACATCCTTTGAGGCCCGTTTTGTTGGGCTTCGGGCCCCGGTCCAGATTTACGACATCACCGATGTGCTCAGGAGAATCCGGTCCTTTCCCATACCACCACCCACGTCCAAAACTCCATTCTTCATTGGTGAAAATATGGTGCCTGACCCTATTCTTTCGGGGCCCGATAGCCTATCTAGAGACATCAGGCCCCGGGCTCGATTTGTAACATCACCGCTGTGCTCAGAGGACCATTATTTATCGCCAGAAGTCGCGTCCAACAACTCCATGTCTAACACGGTTTTTCTTACCATAGGACAATCAGCTCCATGCTCTTTATATGTTATCGATTGCAGATCACATTATTGAATACATAAATTATGGACAATATTACATCTTCGAGTTAATAACTTACAGTATTTTTTGAGACTTTTTTATTATCTTATTGATTTTTCAACAAACAACGCTACGACTTGGCCAGGAGCCCCTTTTCTCTAGTGCCCCTTCTTCGTTAGCACTGCGGGCCCGGGAGCACGTTGCACATTGTTGGCCATCACGAACTCGTTTCCAAGAGGTGAGTATTCTATCACTGAACCACCGAGTCCCTCACTGGTATTTTAATTGCCAATATTGGTTAGTCTTGCAAAGAGACCACGTTCATATTAAAGTGAAAGGCAAATCCTTGCTATTTTGCACTTTAATATTGATACTCAAGGGAGTTAGAAAAGCTTTGTGTCCCGTTTCAATTTTAGTACTCCTCCATGCTTTATGCTTCATATTCACCCAAGACTCGGTTGTCTAAAATATATACTTGCCTCATTCCCAAAATTTAGCGCGTGTTTCTTTGGTGCACGTGGTCCAGGGCAGAGATGGAGTGGGTCGTGGGTCAAGCGGATCAAGATTTGTGAGTGGGTTGATGTGGGTCAACAGAACCTGACCCACTGCGACCCACCACCCATCCTGACCTGACCCACCGACCCACTCTGCTCAGTGCATTGTGGATAGCATCTTCTAAAAACTTGTGAATTTTGTCTACGATTTTTTTTCAAGGCCTCCATTTTTCTTCCTTTTTCATTTGTTTGTATTTACTTACCGAAGGTGAGTATGTCTAAGTGGAAAAAAAAAATAAATAAAATAAAAACTTCAGGCACTTTTGGATATAGCAATAGGACACTACTTGGCTTTCGAGACACAGTCGAATTTTATACTTCTTTTTGTTGTTGTTGTTTTGTTTTCGTTTTCTCTTACGTTGGCGTACTTGACCTTGACTTGAGACTTTCAAATTCATCCTATTTTCCACTGAAAAGTATTCGTAATTCAAGAAGGAATTAATTATATATGATCATTAAATTGAAATTCGCCGTAATATCACCCACGATAAATACTTTACCCTTTCATATCGTGAAGGTCAAATCCACCGGTATTGTAACATAACGGTGCTTGTGCGATTGACGGTAGAAATTCAAACTCCGATTAGTGACAATTTCTCAGCCTTGTTTTATTACAAGTGTAAACGCTTTATTGAGTTGAGAGGAAGGCGTGGACCATGGGTCAGAGGTTTTGACCCATGTTTATTAGATTTTTTTTTGTTTGTTTGTTTCATTTCATATAAGAAATCAACTCCGAAAGTTTTTCGGTGTTGTTACCTTCCATCTATATTATTTTGTAAACCTAAAAATTAATGCTGCACAAAAACCACGCCACCTATTAAGATAAGACTGATACTGAAATATACCCTCATGAATCTCTTCATTATAACAATAAAAAGATAACAGTATGTAGTATAGTTAATGAGAAATAGCCCAAAATTTATGATTAAATCTTAAATTTTAATTTCTGTTTAACTAAAATATTGTCCAAAGATAAGACATTATATAGTTGAAAGATCACATCCATTTTAAGAAAATGAAATACTTAAGGGTATTTGTTACATAGTTACCGAAAAAATTGCCTAAGGCAAAATTTTATGGTGCTAAATTCATGTCGTTCGTTGCCATGATAATTCTGCTTAAACAGGTTGTTTATAACTATATTTATGTACTGCATATGTAAAGAATATTCTGTCAAATATCACATCGTTGCTTCTAATAGTGATACAGACGCTATATTATCATTCCACCAATTACTTTATAATCATTCGCTTTCATTAATCATTCATCTCCTCTATCTCAGAGGACAAAAAACGTAGGACGCGAAACTAGAAATATCAATTTTTAATTCTAAAAATGTGCCGAGTTTCGTTTTCACATAAATCCAACATGATGTTTCACCCAATCGTCGTATCTTTTACATGCTTAAATATTATTAACATACAGTCTAATATAAGAATCTCATGACCAGTGGCGTATTTAGGGGGTGGCTATCGGGCTCAAGCCCCCCCCCCCCCCGAAATCAATTTGTTATAGTCTATGTAGAACTTCATTAAAAATTGTCGGCACACAAAAGGAAAAAATATAAGTGCTTATTCACGTCTTATGCATAGCTCCGCCTTCCGAAACAAAATCCTAAATACACCTCTACTCATGACCCATTTAGGTTTTCTCAGGAATCACAAATGGGTCGCAAGCCATGAGTTGAGGTTTGCATCTATATACATTAATTTGTCGTTTAAGTACAAGTATTATAAGTTGAATACAGCCAACTGAAAGAAATAAGTGACTGTCAAGGAAATCTGTAAATCAAATTGCATTTTAAAATTACACATTTTTTCTTCTCATATTAAATCATTGCGCTACTAACACGTAGCTTTGTGAGCATTCTTTAAAGAGCGTCGTATCATACGTGTTTGAAAAAGATAAACTGCAGTAAGATAAACTAGTATATATTTAAGGGAATCTATAATGTAAAGTATAATGAGTGACAAATGACAAAATAGCTGGATTGGATAAATTTATAGTTAGTGAAGGTAAATGACAATTTCGTTAGCATGGTAATGGCTAGAATTAAACTGAAAACATTAATTTTTAAGTTGAAATGCAGAGACTTTGTAATTATATCCAAACTGCAAAATCGCAAATCCTACGGAGTTACGCCTCACATTGTTATTACCATGACAAATTGTTCTAAACCTTTCACTTTCCAGCTCCTCTCAATGTCTGAAATGGAAGCGCTTGCTGTATGCTGTAAAATGTCCAGTCACAATTTAGAACTAAAGCAATGTAAGAATCAGTGGTGCCCATAGTTAAGATTATAACACGGGAATGGTTGTTCATTTTATGTAATGAGTATTCGATGACAGAATTGACTGAAAATCGACAAGTAAAATATGTTTAGAAATTTATAACATTTCACGATTAAAAACCTTCCTTTTAAGAAATTGCGGTGATTCGCCGAGTCAGTCGCGTCAATATCAGACTATCATTGGTGAGCTTCTAAGAAGCAAGTTTATTTTCTGAAAAATGACGAAATGGGACTCAAAATTCCTAATCAAAAGAAAACCCCATATTTGTTAAATCATCGCCAGTATATACTGGATATTGTTCGTATTAGCATTTAACGAAAAAATATCCAAGATGAAACACAAAACAATATAGATTTAATTGTGCGGAACAAACTTAGATGGGTGAGTGTAAATCCTCATGCATAGTCATGGAGAAAATTAGTAAGTTTATTGTTTATAACCTAAAAAATATATACTGTATGATAATCACACTACCTGTTAAGATAGAACTGATGCTGAAATATGTACGTGTATGAGTATAATCAATCTTTCCATTGTGACACTTGCAAAACGACAAAATACGATGTAGTTAATGACAAATAGCCCAAAACTAAGATCTACTTGTAAATTTAAATTTTGTTTTATTTTGATATTGTCCAAAGAACAGACATATATCAATCAAAATTAACAGCGTGACATGCTAGAAGGTGAATTATCATGTGTAGTTTTTGAGCGAACCGAAATAAACTAATCTTTATAGCATTAAAACGTAGGTCGTTCGTAGCCAGTCTAAGGCAGTTGATAGATTTTGTTCTGCTGGGAATATTATTATTATTAGTAATAATAATAATAATAATAATAATAATTTATTATTATTATTATTATTATTATTATTATTATTATTATTATTATTATTATTATTATTATTATTAATGTACTGTATAAGGAAAATATGACATGTTAACTGGCAGATTGTATCTATTGTTGTTTGATTACTCTTAACAGTGATGCACATATCATTTGTAATATAATATAATATAATATAAACACTAGCACGGGGAGAATACGTTTCATTTTGGACATAAAGGGCTGAATGTGGATTTAAACGTCATTGGAAGTATCACTGTTCGTCTCTGCAACCCGAAAAATTATACATTGGACACTAATATCGGCCATTTTCGATCATTTTTATATATCGTCCCAAGCTGCGGGGCTAAATTTGGATTTATACGGCATCAGAAGTGTCACTATTCATCTCAGCGACCTCGAAAACTATGGATTCGACACTAATGTTATTTTCGATCATTTTTAAATATCTTCCCCTTCATCCTCCCGTAAGTTACACTGTCAAAGTGAAATGATAAAAAACGTCCCAGGCCCGAACCTCATCTATGTTGAAAATTTGATCGAGATCGTTCGGGTAGTTCAAGAGGTATGAAGTCACGAACATAGTCACTTTCATTTATATATATATATATATATAGGTAGATAGATAGATTTCTATTTTAAAATGTCGGTAATTGATTTAAATGCATCAATGTACACATTACACATTTTGTTCTGTACTATTGTTAAATCTTTATGCATTGTTATCACTTCCTTATCGAAATTATCTAAATGGTTGTCATTTGTAAATTAATACGTATCCGCCTGATATGTGCGAACGATATTACCGTATGTTTTGTGTTGTGAGATCACGTATTAGTTTGTCTGGAATTTCCTATTCTTTAATATTGAATATATGCTTAATTAACCAATACCTCCCATGATCGAAAGTATGTTAAAACTCAGTCATCTATATAAACACGAGAGATCTTAGTTCCGGATATTTTGTTTGAATATTTAAGAACCGTCTCATTCATACCTACATTGGAAGTTCCTTTCATATAATATTTCCAAGTCATTCATTTTCTTCCTTCAGTACCGTAGGATAGTCCACCCATATGAGGTAAAACTTATGCGGATGACATCATTATGTAGCACGAAGGATATGATGTGTATAGCTTTTATTGAAAGACCATTCTTTCTGTCACTTCTACATCAATCGCATCCGAGTGAGTTACATTTATAAATAACATTATTCTTTCTCAAGTGCTAGTCATAGTTGGCACCAATGAGAACAAAGAGCTATAAATGAGGAGGAGGGGCCATTTCTACACATTGGCTAAGCTAATAAGAGGTAACAGAAATAACTTAATGCAAAGTGGGTGTACCAATGGATAAAGATATTCTTTTATAGATACTCTTAAAAGTCATTGTTGTATGTAATACGAACCATTGTCTTGTATTGTCGTGAAGGTTACTTGGTAACTCACGCGCATCATATCCCACACATTTGGTATATGTGTTAATGATTTCATCATACTAATTTATCAATGGAAAGATTTAAGTGAATGATGTATGCAAGAGATGACTAAATAACTTTCAGTTATAGTAAGTTCGTTACAGGCACTTTTCTTCTATAAATTAGATTACTCTAGAAATTACTTAAGGATGTATGAAGATTATCTGTAATTTAATGTGTTAATGTTAGAAACTTGAAAATTCTTAGTGAGATTCGCATTTCTTACTTTTTAACTTTCGAACAACTATAGGAGAGAGGAAATTATGTTGATCGTGAAAATATCGAATTCGAGATTTCAATTGGTTAATATTTCACGGCTTGTACATGGCGAAGAAGTTATTTTTGAATGTCTGTCTGTCTGTACAACGTATCAATACCAAAATTTAAACTTCAGGGTGTCATAAGATTCTCTAGGAGGAGGGTTCAAACTTCCTTGTAACCGAAAAATATTGTTTACTGGAGAGTGAAAATCAAAATTTGCAATTTCTCGGAAGCAGTTGTAACGATTTTGTTCATATTTCATACATCAGTATGTCATTAAGAACCGTGTACTGTGGTATAAACCATTATCTTCTGAAAAATCCAGAAGGGGTAGTAATATGAAGGAGTGAGTTGTTTTTCTCCACAATTGTCTCAAATATGACTCACATTGTCACACGAATTTCTTTTTTCGTAAATGTTTCGTTAGTAACTTGATAATATGTTATATCTCATTTGTCCTGAAAAAGAAATTCACAAGGGGTAGTTTACGCTTTGGGACGAGTTCTTTTCAGAAGTTTTCTCAGGAATGACTCAAGGTACTTACTTTGTTCGTATTTCATAAATAAATGTTCCATTAGTAACCTTACAATACTTGATACGCCACTTCCCATGAAAATATTCACAAGAGATGGTTCACTCTTGGGGATGTTTCTTTTTGAATGATTCCCTCAAATATGACTTACGCGATTTTGTTGATATTTCAGAAACAAATATTCCACTCTTATAAATGGCATAAGTCACTTTTTATGAAGAAGTTCGTAAGGGGTAGTTTGCATTTGGGGGTATGTTCTTTTCAGACGAAGTTTACTGAAAACACCTTATAATTTTGTTGGTATTTCACAAATAACATTTTCAGTAGTGAGTGCCGCGTAACATGATTTAGTTTAAGAAATTAAAGCGAGAACATTTAGTGCGGTGACCTCTACCTTTAACTTAATTTTTTTGAGTACCTGTGAAAAAACAAGCACACGTATGTTTTAAAATTCATAGTATCTTAGAACTTCGAAAATTCGAACTTGGAAGATTTTCTTACGTAAAGTTTACTGCTAAGTTGGACACCGTTGTGATGTTGACTTTCGTAAAAGTTCGATCTCAGCTTCTTTCGCATTCAGTGTCTGATCGTGGGGGTAAGGAGGAGTTAAGCGTAAGTGGAGTTGAGAAGTTAAGTTAGCATTAGGTTGAGGTTGAATGAGGTTAAATTTTTGTGAAATAAGACTGATTAAGGTTGATAATTGTCGGGAATAGAGATGTAGAAGAGTCCGGACGTTTGTTCTAGAGCCCATTTTCTTGTTCCAAATATATAATTAATATCCATGTGAACAGTCTTATTCTGTGTTCAGTGGTAATCTCATGCACTTTCATAGTGCGTGATGAAATTGAGGGATAAAAAGTGATGTGAGGTTGATGTTGAATGAGGATTAGAGATAATATCCAGCTTTAATTTATAGTTGAGAAATGCACGAATTACAATTGGCTAGTACCAGTAGTGATTACTTTTTTAAACTACAGTTTTCCTGTGTATGTCTCAAATTTTGTGCGTTTTAAACTCTTTTCTCAAATTGCCATTCATTTACATTATTACATATTCTTTGTAATCAACATTTCAAAATAAATTTAGAAGACATGAAAACTAATGTGAAACTGTAAATTATATTTATATATAACTCATAGCTAATCTTTCCCATAGTGGAGCAGGGTAATATGGAACTTATTTCTTTTACTAGTACGATATTTGTGCTCCCTTTCCATCAGTGTCTAGGCTTCTAAATGGCTAGTATGCTTTGTTACAATGGTTATTTCGATTTTTTTTCGAAGTTTCTCCCACATTATAATAATCACGCAAATAGTGTAGGCTTTAAAATAATTTAGTTTGCTACATTAAGAAAGAAAAAAAGAATCATTATTACAGGGTGGCCCAAAAGTAAGTATTCACCCCTGCGTTGATCAAGTATAATATTCTAGATTATGAATTTGTTTGCTTTGACTATTCCGGGCTTAAGTTATAAGTAAAAAGACGTTAAGAACAAATAATAAAGAAAATAGGTCTTCCTGTTTGATAACAATAAGAAATGATATGAAATAGAGTGAGCTGATCAGTATGGGACTGTGTACTTACTATTGGGCCACTCTGTGTATAGTAAAGTAGAGAAGTTGTAGAAATTGTGAGCATATTCACTACGGAAATCTACCATCAAATCATGCAGAATAACGTAAGGCAATTTAACAAAAAGTTCTGTATTCGTGAAATGTACGAAACAAGCAAACTTAACTAGAGGCAATTAAGAAAGAGTGGCAATAAGAATTTTGTCACGCAAATATAGTTCATATTGAAATCTGAAATGAAATTAGTGAAAATTGAAAGTTAAAGCTGCTATATCAGTCACAAAAATATGTTCTAACTTCATCTAGAATTTTTATTCACTAAGAATCTTCATTATATAACGTTATCATGAATGCTTCAACCATCATAAAATCACGGAGTCCGAGAGACGTCAAAATGTTATTATAGGAATATGACTGCAGGAATGAAGATAATAAGAATATTCTTTCCATCTGACTTTTGATGACATAATAAGAAAAGCGCAATAAAGATAATAAAATGATTACCTAAAAGAATTAAACTTAGATGCAATAATTTCTTTTTCTTTTTTTTTTAAATCTACGTGTAAAATGAAATATTTGACTTAATATTATTAAATAAAAATCACTCAGATTACACAAGAACAATTAAACCGCTGGAAATATAAAAATTACGCAATTTCGAAGTCATTCATTATCGCTCAATGCGAAATGTTCACTCTTCACATTTCATATAATAATGATCTTGGGCATTATTGATCATACCATGTCGTGTAATGACAATTCCATGTCACTTCTGTACATTTCTTTCTTTAGAGGCGCGGTAGAAAGTATGAGGGAGCACGAACTTTTTACTTTGACACATTCTGTAAGAAACTATCGGAAAGTTGTAATGATCCATTATTATTATTATTATTATTATTATTATTATTATTATTATTATTATTGTATATTAATGTAATTGATATCATGGATTTTGTAAAGTATGTCATGAAATTTTTGTTTTGCGTTTAACGTCACTTCAGTACATTATGCTATGACAGTGCTATCAATATAGCTTAATGTTGAATTTGAATTACATATTTCCCACTGGGAATCAATTCATAATTCAGTGATGGAATGTTCGTAACCCGGTAAACCCAGAAGCAGTCAGACCCATGGCCCACTGAACCCGGTGATCCGGACAGATTCATAATCTGGAGTGACTCGGTAACTCAGTAGAGTCCGGAGACGAAATGTCGTCATGCATATGTGGAGTATGTGTGAGGCTACTAATGCAGTTCTAACAAACATGATTCTCTTCTCTCTCTCTCTCACTGCTTTTTCATTAAATTTTCTTTCTCGCTTGTTGTTTGCGTGTGTATGTGTTAAGCATTTTACTGAAAGATAATTACAAGGTGTCAGTACAAACGCATCAGAATCACAGAAAAGATAAGGTACATATTTCTCGTATGAGAGATCGTCAAACTTGAATCGACCTGTAAAACTTGTCATTTAGAATATTCAAGATACCACTGAATCCAGTCTTTAGCCAATTCTTTTTGTGTAGGCTATGAGAAGACGAATAAACACGAAATTATATTTGAAATATTCAACGTATGGTATCTTAATTAAGGAAAGTCACACCGAGAATCAAACAAATTAATGTTCAAGCAGTAAACATCATTAATCAACTATAAAATTATGCGGTAATGCTGCAGCGCTTATATCTAGACTGCTTCTGGATCACCGGTTCTGTTCGGGTCACTGGGTCTGAGAAGTTATACCCAGTGATGTAACTAAGGAGGGGGGGACGGGCTTGTGCCCGGGCGCCGGGTGGGGGGCGCAAAACTGGCAAATATTTATTTTCACTATAAGGTAAGGAAAGGAGTTTCAGCAAACTAAATAAAGATCATAAATAAATTCCTCAGAAACTTAACAGAACAACAACTTACCAACTGTATATCGTCATATCCATAGAGCATAACTTATTTTCAAGACTATCTTTTGAGGACTTGTAAAAACCTTTGTAGTCAAAAAAGCTCGCAAAGTTAAATTTTAGTTCCAGCTTTTTATGTTTTCATTTAACTTACATCGAATTAAGAATTTGGAAAATGTACGAGTATAATATTCCAGACAACAGTTTGACTGTTTGTCATAATAAAACATTCTGTTCTAAAGCAGCAGATTGTTGATTCATTCTACACACACCCGCATCAAGTTAGACCAACCACAATCACTAAAACGACCGGAACATATCTCAAAATAATGGGCCATTTATGAGGTAATCAGTTGCTCTAATCCCAAATTTTGGGCTCCTACTGTTTAGCGGGAAATTGGAATCAAAATGGGCGAGTCTAGCTTGACATTAAGCTAGAACTCCTCCCCCATACGGTTACAATGGTCCGATCGACAGTGTTCAAACGCCAGAATTATAGGCTATTTATGGGCTAATTGGTGCTCTAATTCCGATTTTTGGGATGCAACCGTTTAGCACGAATTCTTTATCAAATTTGGGATTTGGCTTAACTTCTAGCTATAAACTTAGATTATAATACTCCGATCAAAAGAATTCAAATGTCGGAATTATGGATTGTTTGTGTGCTAATTAGTTGTTCTAATGTCGATTTTTGTTCTATCGTTAGCAAGAAATCTCATGCAAGATTAGTATTAATTTTTAAATAACGTGGGGTGATAAGTTCAAAGTTGCAGTGAGAAAACATCAATATTTATTAATTGAAAATTGATTTATTTGCATTCTCCGCAAATGTAAATATATATATCTACTAGTAAATCCATGAATTCTCTTTTCACATGTTTATGTTCATTATGATTGGAAGTAAGCAGTATATATATATATATATATATATATATATATATATATATATATATATATATATATATATATATATATATATATATATATATAATATATATATAGAAATATGTTTTTAAAATATTTTTTTGTTGAAAGGAAATATCTATCTCTTCTCCGTTGTGCGTGTGATCCCAGCTCGTGCCAAATTGTCTTTGTGGTTGACAAACCGTATGTTTGGATTTTATCGGGTTCTCCTGTTTCCTTCCACTTTATTCATTCATTTCTTATTATCACCGTCTCCTTTAGCCTCGATGAATAATTGTGAGACGTTAAACTAGATATTTCAATTCTTCCCCGTTCTTGAATTTTTTTTTACGTTTGTGGAGGCTTTACTTTTCCAACATACTGCATAAAAGTTATACGTTTCAACAACTTAATTGTTGGTCGATTTATTACGATCAGTTTTAATTTTTGTAAGAATCAATTATCTCGTTATGTATTGCATGGGATTATTTACTGATATACTTCTATGCATTTCTTTGCAAATTACTTCTTAATACAATAGATACTAAGTTTTCAATTCATACTTCCAAATAATGAAAACTAGCAGCGTTCACCCCGCTTCGCTGCGGTCACCCCGGAACGCAATAAACTTTGTTACTTAGATAATTTTTACTTTTTTCGCTTTCAAGTGATATGATAAAAACCATAGAAGATTGCAGTAAATGTTAACATTATATCGCCTGTCATTTATGTTAACCCGCCCCGCTTCGCTGCGGTCACCCCCGAACGCAATAAACTTTGTTACTTAGATAATTTTTACTTTTTCGCTTTCAAGTGATATGATAAAAACCATTATAACGCCTGTCATTTATGTTAACCCGCCGAGTGACACGGTCATGCGGGTTGCATATACATACGTTTATTTTTATACCTATGATGAACTAACAAAGGATTTGTACGTAATGGACACCTGAATGGTCAATTATCTCAAGACACTGGTAATTGAAAATTAAAGTGATATGATAAAAACCATCTAGGGTCCAAATCCTAATAACCCCCCAAAAATAAAAGAAATTGGTTCAGCCGTATTAGCGTGATGAGCGGACAAAGGATTTGTACGTTCTCTTTTATATATATAGATATACACAACCAAAGCTTTTTTGTATGTACAAAAATTATACATGTAAGAAAGGAGGCAAAAACAAGTTGTAAGAAAAAGGCAAAATAGAAGGTTTAAAACAGCCAAAATGTCAAAAAATGCTAAATATGTTAAGAACGTTTATAAATTTTCTATATAACGTTGGTAATTTTTATAATGTATGTTGAATGTATGTTTCGTAATTATTTCTATATACTTCTTTTATCAAACCAGTGAAGAGGATATACGAGAAGCAAACATATTCAGAAACATACGACATATTCATAACGGCATTTCTAAATTTCTTAGGCGACATATCACATATATCCAATTCATTGTTATTTACATGCATTGCATATTAGTTTTCTCAAGGGCCGTAGATGTTTGAAACATAGTACAAATAATAATGCGATTTGTAGTTTATAATTAAGTATATAAAGTAATTTGCATTCATTAGTTTATACAAATTGGTTTTCTTTTATATGCTTTGCGGTACTAACTTGTCTCTATGATAAAATTAATTTTATCACCTTGTATCCGTACAGCTTTTGCTTGTGGAATATGAAGAATGTTAAAATACGGAGCTAGACAAAAATAATTAAAAACAGAATAGTGCATACTGAGATCTTCGTGCAACAGCTACGTTGAGCAGAACATTACAGATTTAATAAAACAAGAGAAGTTAATAAATAGTTTGACTCATGCGAAAACTATTTCCTTGTATAAACGAATCATACGCAAAACTTCTTTTCACAAGTACTAATCAGGTACTTTAGAGCAAACAATGAGGTTTAGTTCAAGTTCTCTCTCTGCATAACTTGCTTATGGAATGTTCAATAATCTCACATTACAGTAAACAAAAGATGTATTATCATATTAATTCTTCGGATAAAAGCAAGGGAGTGTTTTACTTGTGTTCGGTATGCAAGTGCTCATTTGTCATTGGAAGCTTCGTTTTAACTTCCCTCTTACTTACGTAACAGCAAGTTTACCTTTCCATGATTAATTATCTAAAAATTTTGCACTAGTCATAAGATTTTTGGAAAGGCCGTAAAGTTTTTTTTTTTTAAAAAAAATATTTTTAAACATGTATTTAATATTTATCCATTAGGTTTTTTTTTTCTTGGGAAAGATAAATATGTCAAAATTAGCATATCTTTATTTTCTACGAACTCTATTCAGAAAGTAGAAGTGTTGTCAATATATCTTATTTTTAGTGTGTTATAATGCACAGTTAACTAATTTATAGCAGATTAGCAAGTTTTCGTGATTAATTATCGAGAAATTTTGCATTAGTCATAATGTGGATTATGAGGCCCTTCTGGAATAGAAAAGTCATCCTTCGGACAGAAACTGAAACTTAAACACATATTTACCTGTAAATTAAGTTTAGGCAGATTAGTGTTGATCAGTGGGATCTTATTGCTTTCCAGGTGTACAATATTTTTGTTACGTTGTTGAGAAGAAGTATTTGAATTACTATTGCAATTTTCGTATCTAAATAAAAGTAAAATGAATATTCATTTAGAAGATATATCTGATAGAAGTTTTTAGATAATTTCTTGCTTAAGTAAATGTCGAGAAGAGAGACTACAATAGTTTTATAACTGGTAGTCTCGAGTTCTAGAGTGTATATTATGATCTCGTCTAATTATATTAATAACATGATTTAAAAAAATATCTTGACTTCAAAGTTGAAGTTATCGTATATATAATTTCTTAACTTCCTTGAATTATAATTATATACTTGATTTATGCGTATATTATTGCTGCAAAATGCAGAATTCCAGGAAATATTAGGTACTTAACGTTTGAGTTTACCATCCATTACTATTATTATTTTAATATATTTTCCACAACAATTCATTTGTGCCAAAGGACAATCACGAATGTTCAGTTTGTATGGTTCCACGACAAATGATGATACAGAAATGATATGAAATGGATATGTCGTGGATATGGTTCCACGACAAATGATGATATGAAAACCCTAATGGACAAATATAGAAATATGCAACTAAAACATTGTAAAGCAGCAAACACTAACAATAGCTATTATTATTGTCATCCCGTCAAATTGTTCATGCTAGTTAGCGTTCGTAAAAAAAAAAAAAAAAAAAAAAAAAATCATAGTTTTTCTTCTTTTCGTCTCCGTAGTAATACACTCCGTCAGTAGTCCCAAATGATTCGACGTGGTCATTATCTGCTGTCTTGGAAAATGGCATATTAAAAGATACTTTCTAAAAGACATTTTTCTTTCTCAGTAACTATTGGTTTTAAGCTTAGAGCACCAAATTCAAAGAGAGTAAATTTTCCTTAACATTTATACTTAGGTTTACATCCAATCCAGGATAAAGTGATCTCACATTGAAAATTCAGATTACTTTAAATAATATTTAAGCAGCAGGAGACTGAAGGTCTGCGTCTCTAATTTGATGAGCTAACCTCAAAATTTCAAACTTCGAATTAATTTTTCAAGATTTGATCAAGTTTGTGCGATAGTAATTCAAGATCCATGTTATCAAAGGGAAATATGGTGTATTTAGAAAAGCTGAAGGAACAGATAATCATTTATTTCCCTCCAAAACAATATAATTACTAGCGGCTGTGTTAGTAGTTTCTTCGGCCCGAAGTTTTAGAAAATTGAGGGATGTAGTTGTTAAAATTTAAACTATTTAAAGTGACTATTCTGTCCGTGAGACCGTGTCACATCCACAACCAAATTTTAGTTTTTTTTTTTTCCTTTACACTAAAGTAAATAATTACTTTAAGAGGAAATTACGTGAGATGGAATTTTATAACGTTTTAAACCTACAGCAATGTCTAATTTATCCCTGAGTACACTGTTCATTGTTAAATAAGGGTTCCAGTGTGACAAAAATATGGAGCTCCGGATGTGACCTCGTCCTTACGTGCGCTTTGTTCCTATTAATTCATAAAATATGAAAATAATAACGACGTAAACGTTTTGAAGTAAACCCAACCCCTAACTTTGGGGTGCCCAGTATAAGTTCTTTCATATGAATTTAGCCAAGAATGAGTGAAAATTTCATACTTCTTTCGGAATTATACATTTATATGTTTCAGACCAATATCAACGGTAGACTTACTAAGAAGAGTTCAGAATTTTTGAAGACTATAAAACAAGAGGGGATCTTAAATCTTCAATTGTCCTAATGATTTGGATCTCCCCGAACTCAGTATTCAGTTCTGCTTTTCTTGTCTTGAGGACTGAGAAGGTAATATTTTATCTCAACATATAAATAAATTCACCACAAGTACTTTTAAACCCGAAACTATGGTGCTCGGTATAATGCAAGTAACATTTCCTGATTATAGACAGTACTTATTTCCGAAGAATAATACGTTATCTCAGAATGTACAGCCCAATATAGTCTCCTTTCTGATTTTAGAAATTATCATCTTTGAATTGTATACAAATAAATGAATTAGGATAAAACAGGTAATATAATATTACAGATTGTTTCTGTCTGTAGGATGACATCTTCTATTCCAGAAGGGCCTCATAATCCGCTTAAGTGCATCAGCCCTTTCCATACGCCACTGGTCTACAGTGTAGATTTATGCATATACTTCGAATAATATATACCAGTTTTAACAACAGTTCTCACTCTTCGGTCTATCACACAGGCAGCTGTGTCTGTTGTTTTGTTAATTGCAATGTGTCTATTTTTTCTTTCTTTTCTACAAAATTTTAACAGTTTATGTGTAATCCTTCTAATACGAGAATGCTGTGTGGGGATTTTTTTTCGTTTCCACTTTCTGGTACGTGGTGTCCTTGGTTCGATGCCCTTCCAAGTAAGTTTGTTGTGGACATCATCATGTCTATGGGTTTTCTGTGAGTACTCTCGTTTCCTTCCATATTCTTATTCCACCGATTCTTCCATGGTCATTTACTTGCCGTAATCACCCATCTCCCTTAGCCTAAAGAGCAAAATCATGAAACATTAAACAGAAAATTTCATTTTATTTTTTCCATTTTCCACTTCAGATCACTTTTAACAATATAACACAACAAACCAAAACAATTGACTGTGTTTATTGACTTTTGGTGTTCGTATCTTGTGACCACTTTGTAAAATAATGCAGAGAAACACTCACACCTCCCCTTCCGACAGCTCTTTCAACCAAAAAGAACATATAAACACACAACAGCACTCCACAAAACAAACGCACGACCTCATCAAATAGGTAATAAATAAATAGGTAAAGCTTTTCCAAAACGAAACACTTACTCTACTTATTACTGACATAGATCATACAGTAAGAGGGTTGATTTTTTTATAATTTCTCGAGAATTTCGTGTAAAACACGCGAGATGACATAAAATCGAAATACGAAGCGGAGAGAAACTTTGCACATATTTCATTGAAGTCAATTCATATGCAGTATATTGTCATTTCTTATCGATTGGAAGGAGTTAGGAAATAGATTTTTTGAGGGCTTTCGGTACCTATCGTCATGTTAGTCCGTCACACATATAAGAGACGACGTCCGTCGGCGATCATGCTGCTCACAGAATTGGAGAAGAAGAAAGGAATGTGGAAGAAAGGAAGTGGGTTATTCTGTTAGGTATCATCCCGGCATTTGCCTGGCTTGAATGAGGAAAACCACTCAGAATGGCTGGCCTGAAAAAAGTTGTTACACCTTTTCGACCGAGTGTCCCCACCGAAAATTTATGATTGATTGATTTATTGGTATATGTTAATGCGGACTTCTGTTTTGCGACTATTTGTCCGCGTCACGAAATTGGGTTATGAATTCTATTACAGTCGATTCTACAAGATACGGTGTAGAAAGTTTCAGAAGAAAATTTTCAAAGATTTAATCTCATGCCACTCTTCTCTGAACCCCCATATTTATTTCTGCTCCAAGTTGTAACAAAATGACTAGAGAACGTGTGAGCGCACACTATGGGCAGTCCGCATCAATGTATAAAGAAAGGATTTAGGATTTATATTTCTGGGCTTTCGGCATCTGGCACGTTTGAGGAATGACGTCCCTCGGTGAGCACACTATCCGGGGAAAGGGAAGGAAGAAAGCCTGGAACCTATAAGCTAGATGTGAGTGAGGAAAACCTCATTCAGGGTGGCTGGCCTGAAAAAGCGGTTTACACTTTCTCGACCGGGTGCCACCACCGGGAATTGATCCCGAGACCGCTCGCGCCGAAGGCGAGAGCGTTAGCGACTACGCTACGTGGGGCCACAATGTATAAAGAAAGAACGAAAGCGAAATGCGGGCAGTTTTAAAGCGCAGCATTACATAAGATGGCCGATCTAGGTGTATGTAAACAGATTGTTCGTATGTCGATATGTGTATTTGCGAGTTTGCTCAGAAATCTACTTTTATTCGGCAGAGGTAAATATTTCGCAGTCAGTCACTACTTGGCGCCATCCCGTGTCAACAAAGTAGCAGGAAGGTTAGCAGAAAATACACAGAGAGAATTCCTTGGGGCGTGTTTTTCCTTTGCCTAGAGGACACACTTCAGCAGATCGGTCATCAGTGGGAAGGGAAAGGAGAATGAAAGACGAAGAAGAGAAGTTAAAGGAGCGGTCTATTGTTTGCTTTCGGTGTACACTAAGATGTGCTGTGAGCTTGCATAAAGGATCAACCATTGATGAAGCTCTTAAGCATTACAAGATTTCTTCTTCAAATACCTCGGCTCATTCAGATGTTGAAGGGATTTCGCGATGCGTAGTGACGATGTAGAGCCGAAAAGGTCATTTAGGAAACATTGTTGATTGCCAGCGATTTTTCTGTTTTAAGAATTAGTACATTTTCGTTGCAGTTGACATTCGATCGTAGTTTTTGTTTACTAATGGCGGAGTACTGTCTTCATCTTCTTTACACGCTATTTTTAAGCTTGTTAACAACCTGAACTAAAAATGGAAATTGGTTTGATATAACATTAGTTGCAAGTCACGTTGTTTTTCTACAGAGAGAATATATAATAAGATAAAGAAAGCACGTACTTTGTTTCAAATAGATTACTGTCCCCTTTGACTATTATTTAGATTTGTTTAAAATACATGTGTAAATGATGGTGTTAAGATGAATAATATTTGTAGTTAGAAGTATATTGCTTATTAATTATATACCTTTTAAATGTTCCCATGTTTAATGTTTGTAATCTCGGTGATTATGTGACAAGATTACTATTAATGTCATTAAGAGAATGCGTATCAAAATACTGTGATAAACAAAAATCCTGTGAATCTATACTATTACGACTAATAATACTAAATGAGCTAATCAAATATCTTTCCAAATCCACTAATAAAGCTTGAAGACAGTAGTAGATTCGCAATGTTGGACGAGTGTACTTGTGTCGTCGTTTAACGCCTCTAATTTACGCTGCCAGACTCAGGAAGATTATAATATGATAAACGAAACTTGGGACTGAAAAAAATGGGAAGAAACGGAGAACCCCCGAGAAAACCTCTACACATGATGTTTGTCTACCATAAAATTCATTGATGCGAGCTGGTGTGAAACCACGGACCTAACACACAAGACCTGAGCTCCCGCTCGGAGTATTGTTAGTCATGAAGAGTTACACTTCGTGCATGGGAAGAGGAGCACGAGTTGATGCTTATGCAAACGGCCATTCCCAGAAATTTTCCTAGTCTGGTCGGAAGTGGCTCAATGATCATTTTCCAGGGCATTGAAAGTCTACATGAAGTCAGACACCACGAACGTCATTTCGAAGCCCATATATCACTCTCCTGTGATTACCTTTTTCTATGGAAGACGGTAAAGGAACAATTAAATCGGATTATCCTCGATGAATAAATCAAGATTCTGAAGTCATATCCGTTGTATCTGCCAATTTCCTCAGGAAGGCTGTAGGAAATGTTTGTGTTCGAGAGAAATTTGCTGAATGTGTTGGGAGCCACATCAAGATCTAACTTGCGGAGAAGTACTGTATGGCAGGTAATAAGCAACATGTAAGAACATATTTATTATAACAAATGCTCGCTAAGACAAAGTAAAATTAAATCAGCTATTACTAAGAAAATTAAACAAATCCGTAGCGATAATGACTAAATTTCCTAGGTAAAAATATATCTACACAAACGTGTATACAGATTTAAACATTTTAGTTTCCATTGTCATATATGGCAATACGATAAAATTGCGTGACCGTAATAGAGCATTTGATTTCCCAATATCATATAATCGAAAAGTATACGAGAAGTGCAGTGTCATAGAAAACAGTTTTTAAGATTAACACTGTTGAGAATCGAAAGTGAACATACCGGAAAAGTCATCATATTTCTAGGATGCTCTGATTGAAAGTGACTGGTGTGTAGTTAAAACGTTCGATTTTGAGTTATTCTAGTGTGTTTTCATTGTTTTCTATATTACAATTTATGTATGCTAAAGGGCAATTGTCTTTCATAAGGAGACGTCTTAGCTACAACCATAGTCAACTATAAATTTATTCATTCTATATGAGGTACCATTCTATGACTTTATCAATGTAGAACCTGTGTCGAAATCACATTCAGCTTCTATCCTGATTGTTTTTGTGACTTATAGAGTTAAACCTCAGCGTTTTATATCAACAGTTTAAATAGATTTTGCGTTGTGTATAGCAAACAATAATACATTTAATTTTGCACAACAAGTTAACAATTTGCCAATTGCATTTTCGACAGCAAAGGAAATAATTTATTATTATTATTATGCATTTTACTGTTTAAGATGGGCATGAAATAATAAATAATGCTTGTGATCTACTTTCCGAAAACTAATTATTATTATTATTATTATTATTATTAAAAGCCTTCACTTTCCCCTGCCGTCGTCTATATCCTCAGGATTTCTTATATGGCAGTCGCTACTGCCTCTTACTCTCTCTTTTCGATTTATCCCTTTTATCTGGGGGCCAGGAATTTCTTGTGCCAATTTTCTCTCTTCATTATTTTTTATGATTTTATTTTACTTTATTTATTTATTACAGTATACAGTTCTCTCCATTGCCCAAATCAACAACACATGCATAAAACCGAACAAACCAAAAATAATCAAAGTGGTTTGTTGTTGTTAGTTTTTTTTTATATTTTCATTGATATATATATATATATATATATATATATATATATATATATATATATATATATATATATTAAGTTTTGTGTCCTTTTCTTTCCCTACGTTTTTGGTTCTTGTCTGCCCTTATGGTTTTGGTTTCTTATCTCTTTCTTCTTTTTTGTTCCACACTTTATTTTTTTACCTTTCATATATTTCTCTTTGTAGTTTCTGTTTATGATTTTTCATTATGGTTTCTTCTTTTATCTATGGGTGTTCCCATACACATATTAAAAACTTCGCTTCCTTTTCGATTTTCACGTGTTTAGTTAGATCGCTTTAAAACATATCTCTTTTCACTTTAAGATTATTCACTATATTTTGCCTTTAGGTTTCCTCCTTTTTTTACTGTTGTTTTTGTTATTAATTCATGTATTCACCTTCACCATTTACACACTTTTCACTTTTATTTGCATGCATTTTCATTTGACATTTTCATTAATTTCTCATTTTGTTTCGGTTTTTTACTTAATGGAAAAATTTGCATCAGCTTTCTTTTTTTCACACTCAATTCCAGAACCAAGCATTATTGACCATACTACACAACACTGAAACTCGAAACAAAACACTATTTATTAAACAATTACTAATACTTAAAAAGAAAGTATTCATTCAGTTCTTGACTATTATCAGAACTATTTATTGTTTGGTCTGGAACTTATGCCTTTTTATTGAATTTTCTTAGCAGTCAGTTTTAGTCTTTTCGATAATATTTATTTTTCTAATAAGCTCTCTTTATTATATGTTTTACTATGTTTTCAATCCTGTCGAGATATCACCTATTAAAAATCATTTCCTTTATTTCCAGTTCCTTGAGTCTGTTCCTTTTAGCTTTACTTTCTTTCAATTCTATAAAGCTATCACAATTCCATAGAATATGTTTCGAAAACTAAGCTAAGATATTGTGTTTCGAATGCTCATTGAGACGTCTTATTTCTAAATGCTATAAAATATCGAAGTATACACAGTCTCATAGCAGCCAATTCTACGGCCAGCCCCCAGCAATGTGATGTATGGTCCGTAGTTGGTTGGTTTGTCTTATTGAAGACGTGAAGGGTGTTTCAAGAGAAACATCTGGTTTTCGAGGCAGGGGACACTTATTACAGAACTTTAACTAGAAGAGCGAATCATTAAGTAAAGCACAGCCATCTATGTAGAAGAGAGTGTAATAAGTAACACATCAAGATTATACACAAAGTAAAGCTCATATTAGAAACATTTTCCAGCATACCTCCAGGTCTCCCATGGTAGCATAAGTTTTAAAATGACCTGTTTATAGAAGTTCGTTTTTCGATAATATAGCCGTGTGTACACAGCCGATTTCATGTCGTCATTTGAATTTAAACGTTGGCCGACCAAGATCTTCTTTATCCTGTCATAAAGATAGTGGTCTGAAGGTGCCAGTTCAAGAATGTACGGCGCGTTCTAGATCACTTCCTGCCCAAACTTCTCGAGTTTCTCACCAACAGAAGTAGTAACACGAGGACGTGCATTGTCGTGAAGACGTTGGATATTTCCAATATTATTATTAGGAGTGTCTCACGAAGCGAACGATGCAATTTTGCCAATGTCGTTGCACTACTCACAGTAATCCCGTGTGTAAGAAAATCTACCAATAGATCTCCTTGTATATCCCACAATATAGATACAAGCGTTTTCTTTCTTTTTTTCCCGCAGAATGAGTCACTTTGAATTTCCTTTTTGGTGGAAATCTGTGTGTCCATTTCATGGATGCGCTCTTTTTTTTTTCAGGCGATAGTGGTATGCCAACGACCTGGCAGCTGTAACAATACCTTACCAAAAAAGCATGCTTTTATGTTTTTATTCAGCATACCGTGCCAGTCGTCCAGGCATGTAATCATTTGCTGCCTCTTGATCTTACATATCCAGTTCTGGTCTTTGACTTGCACTGGAGCCCTTGGTCGTTGTCTCGATCTTGGTATTGCGCACCCAGTCCTGATCTTGGTCTTAATCTTGCTTAAAGTCTTGTTTTTAAGAAATCTTATGCTTTTCGTCCGTAAATTTTACATTGGACACATCCATTGTAAAATTTACTTCGAAAACAGTGGGATAATAAAAACCTATTTTAATGCGCCAATAGTAACGGGAATATATTTTTTAAATGAAATATTGTTTACCTTCATGTGCGTACGATAGCTAGTATACAGAATTACCGAAGTTCAGTGCTATATTTCGTTCTAGTTTTAGAAGAATTTCACTAGTATGTTTTGTTACTTTACTTTTAGTTTACTTGCTGTCATAGGAACACAACTGTTTTTCGTAGGATTTCAGTGAGTCCAATCATAGGCTATCATAAATGGATCAAATGATGGCCAAAGTAAATCAGATACTGAAATTCTTACCTTCTAACAGTTTGTAGAATTGTGCTCTTTGTCTTCGTATACATACCGTTCCAATTCATTGCTATTTTCCGTGCTTCAGGCAAGTTCTAAAGGAAGACCAAAGATACACGGATATTGTATTTGACTAACGCTTATTCCTGTTCCTTGCTTTTACTAAGAATGACTCGTGCATGTAAAACCAAGAATATTGTCCTCATCACTGCCCAGATCACGTGAAATAACGTTGGTTACTTATTGATCCATCCTCGTATATTATGATAGATCGAATTTGTCATGAGGGAAGGAAACTGGTCTACTTTTTTCTTGTCGAAATATTAGGTCGTTTCAGTAATAAATTTCATCATAAATGCATCGCATTTTATGAAAAATGCGTGCATATATACAGTAACTGATATATATCAATAAAATTATTTTGATGTATGCATGAATGTTTGGCATATTTAAGTGAAAGATAATCTACTACACTCATTTCAATGAAATTTTCACCAATCTCTTCATAGGTACCTTAGGAATGGTTGCGGTATACTTTATTGTCACATTTTGACTCTTAAGAAGAAACCAATATCATAACAGGTGTAGCTAGGGAAAAAAAAAGCGAAAAAGCTAAATCCTGTCATAGTACAATCTTGACATTATTTACTGTTTCTTTGGAACCGTTAAAGTTGCTAAATTTGGTATATGGGTGTGCTGCAGAGAATACATATTTATATATAATTCGCTTGAAAAATAAAAAATATCGCGGATGTGTTGGAAGGCAAAATCTTTTTTAAAACCATACAGAGTACAGAGTCGAAAGTCGGTTAAGGGTTTTGTTCATAAATAATATTTGGTCTAGGAATTAATTCGTGCGGGTGGACAAGAGATGGCGCAACGAACGGAGCGTCCCACAGTTCCGTGTATCCACACATGTGTTGCAAACCCCTGTCATCGCGTATCGTTCGTAGTATAGGGCAGTGGATTAAAGCGTCAACAACACCAGTTTGTAGTTAAGTGAACATGGCGCAATTTGTGCCTGATAAAGTGTTTTTGCGGGGTGTCCTGCTGCATTACTTTAACATGCAGAAAAGTGCGACTGAAAGTCATCGTATTTTGGTGGAAGTGTATGGTGACCATGCTCTAGCTGAGCGAACGTGTCAGAAGTGGTTTGCACGGTTTAGAAGTGGTGATTTCGGCTTGGCAGACCAAGAGCGAGCTGGACAGCCAAAAAAATTTCAAGACTAAGAATTGACAGCATTGCTCGAGCAGGATTCGTGTCAAACGCAGGAACAACTTGCAGCAGCATTAGGCGTTGATCAAACAACAGTCTCCAAACGCTTGAAAGCCATGGGAATGATTCAAAAGATGTCACATTGGGTTCCACATGAATTGAAAGACAGAGACGTTGAAAGACGAAAAACCATTTGCGAATTGCTGCTTCAACGACAGAGCAGAAAGGGGTTTCTGCATCGAATTATTACGGGTGATGAGAAGTGGATCCATTACGAGAACCCTAAACGAAAAAAGGCCTGGGTGAAACCAGGTGAACCAGGTCCATCACAACCAAAACGAGATATTCACTGTGCAAAGGTTATGCTGTGCATATGGTGGGATATGAAAGGTGTGGTGTACTATGAGCTGCTGCAACCGGGTGAAACTATGAATGGAGAACGTTATCGACGACAATTAATGCGTTTGAAGCAAGCTCTGGCCAGAACACGACCAGAATGGGAGAACAGACATGATAAACTTATTGTTCAACATGATAACGCTCGCCCACATGTCGCAAAACCGGTCAAAACCTATTTAGAAAATGTCGGATGGGAAGTTTTACCCCACCCGCCGTATTCACCAGACGTTGCTCCTTCGGACTACTACTTGTTCGATTGCATGAACAACGATTTGATTGGACAGCGATTTACTTCTTCAGACGATATCGAAACATGGGTCTCTGACTGGATCGCTTCCAAGGATGAGGACTTCTTTCGCCACGGAATCCGTACATTGCCTGACAGATGGGCGAAAGTGGTGGCTAGCGATGGACAATATTTTTCTTAAGGTATTTATGTATTTTGTGTTTGTACTACAGCTTCAATGTGTGCGTACCAACCGCACGAATTAATTCCTAGACCAAATACCAATATGTAATTCATTTGCACACTAATTGTGGATATTATCACGAAGGTTTGGGGAGTTTGAATAGCTCGATGCCTAGGCGGGGAACTTGGTATGTGGTGGTAGGTGGGTGGAATTTTTATATGCAAAATACGATCATCTTGTTAATTTTCACGAATTGTGGAAATTTGGCGTCCTCGTTGTTCTAGTGGCTAGCGCGTGAGGCTAATGTACGCTCAGTTTCTTCCAGGCATACTTCCGGGGATTTAAGCTACCGGAGATGGCCAACTGGCCGTTCTCTTTCGGAGCTAAGATAAATTGCAATTAATTGTCAATTTTGTGTGTAACAGACATTCACCAAATAATATTCCAATGCAGACCCCTCATATTTTAATTTACTTCTCCGCACAAAAGTTTCTGGAGGAAAGTCTGTCCATGCAGCGGTCCCAGGTTCGATTCCCGGTGGAAGACCATCAAACACTACAGTGGTTCAGACCCCACTTTAAACTGTTGGTTCTGTTCTATATAACCTCACTACTGACAAAAGGCGCAAATTTAAATCAGGCAATCAGCTACGGAAATGACCCTTGAAGGGCTAGTGAAAAGAAGCGAATTCAATATATTTAGTTAAGGCTGGACGAGGTAAGAGCATTTTTAAACCAGTAAATAACAGAAGTTGAATTAGTGTATGAAGGCTTTTAGGTAACATCACACTAACTTGCACAAATTTCGGAAATTCCACATGAAGGAGAGTTGGAATGGTCAAAACTTTTAATTACTGCACGTGTCTCTGATTTATAATATAAATACACAAAGTTTAATATAATGCCTTAGATAACTGTAGATCCTATTGTGCAGATCAATTGAGTTGAAGTAGATATATTTCAACGTCCGTATTAAACCGAAATAACTTTCAACTGTAGAATTGGAAAGTAAGAATTTCAAAAATTTCTTGGTGGCCGCAGTTCCTTATGGATTATAATGCTAGTTTTAATTTATAAGTCGCCAGTGGATAGTTGGAAGTAATTCCAACATTCACAAGTACGGTACAGACTCTAATCTACATACATGCGTATATCTATATATATAAAAGAGAACGTACAAATCCTTTGTTCCCTCATCACGCTAATACGGCTGAACCAATTTCTTTCATTTTTGGGGGGTTATTAGGATTTGGACCCTAGATGGTTTTTATCATATCACTTTAATTTTTAATTACCAGTGTCTTGAGATAATTGACCATTCAAGTGTCCATAACGTACAAATCCTTTGTTAGTTCATCATAGGTAAAAATAAACGTATTTATATGCAACCCGCATGACCGTGTCACTCGGCGGGTTAACATAAATGACAGGCGATATAATGTTAACATTTACTGCAAGCATATTTCACGGGTATTAAACACATGAGATATGGAGTTGTGCATTTAAATTTTCATTTCAACCCAGCGAAGCGGGTAATATATGCTAGTATATATATAAAATTGAAAATTACTATGTTTGTGACTCTAAATCTCCTGAACCGCCCGACCGATCTCGATCAAATTTGTAACATGGATGAGGTTCGAGGCTGGGCTGGTTTTAGGCTATTTATATTGATGGTAGAACTGAGGGGAGGGGGAGGGAGTATAAAAAATAAATAAAACTTAATAGCTCCTGAACCACTCGACCGAACTTAATCAAATTTTCAACATAGATGAGGTTCAGGCCTGGGATCGTTTTATAATTTAAATTTGACGGAGCAACGTAGGGGAGGAGAAAAAGGGGGAGATATATAAAAATCAATTTATATAAGACTGAAAGTGATTATTTTTGTAACTTAATAACTCTTAAACTATCCGACCGATCTCAATAAAATTTTCAAGATACATGAGGTTCGGATCTAGAAACATTTCTGAAGTTTCACTTTAACGGTAGATCCTAAGGGAGGGGGAGGGTAGGGGGACGAATAAATAAAAATTAATAAAACCTAATAACTTTTGAACCACACAACCAATTTCGATCCAATTTTCAACATATATGAGGGTCGGGCCTTGGGTGTTTTTTATCGTTTGACGAGCCAACCTAGGGGTGGAGGAGGGGGGAGATATATGTAAAAAAATAATATAATTAAAATGACTGCCTTTGTGACTTCATCACTCTTGAACCACCCGACCGATCTCAATCAAATTTTCCACATACATGAGTTTAGGTTGAGGAATTGCTTTAGGCTATTCACTTTGACGATGCAACGCAGGGAGGGGAGAGGGAGAGAAATTTAAAAATGGTCAAAAATGATCGATATTAGTGTTGAATCCATAGTTTTCGGCGTCGATTAGGGAAACAGTGACACTTAGGATGCTGTTTCAATCCAAGTTCAGCCGTGATAATTGAGGAGGGGAGGGTACAACGTAGAGGAGGGGGATAAACATTTAAAAAATGATCGAAAATGTCTAATATTAGTGTCGAATCCATAGTTTTACGAGTAGCTGAGATTAACAGTGACAATTTTGATGCCGTGTGCCGCAGCATGGAGGAGGGGGAGCTATATATAGCAATAATCGAAAATGACCAATATTAATGTCTAATCCATAGTTTTCGGGATCATTCAGATAAACAGTGACATTTCCGATCCGGTTTAAATCCAAAATCGGCCCCGCTACTTGGGGAGGGGGAGAAAGAGAGATAAAAAAATGATCGAAAATGGCCACTATCAGTGTCGAATTAGTTTTTTTGGTTGCTTAGATGGACAGTGATACTTTCGATCCCGTTTAAGTGCAGATTGAACCCCACAACTTGGGGGAGGAGGAGGAAGAGATATTTAAAAATGATCGAAAATGGACGATATTAGTATTGAATCCTTTTTTTTTTTGTGTGTGTGTGTGTGTGATCGCTGAGATGAACAGTGACACTTCCAATGCCATGGTCCGCAACATGGGGGAGGGGGAATATATCTATATACATATAAATGATCGAAAATAACCAATGTTAGTGTCGAATCCATTTTTTTCGGGGTTGCCGCTCGGGATAATCAATGATCTTTCCGATGCTGTTTAAATCGATGCCATTAAAAACGAAAACAGCGTATTTCATGGGTACTAAACACATGAGATACGGAGTTGTGCATTTAAATTTTCATTTCAACCTAGTGAAGCGGGTAATATATGCTAGTGAATAATAATTGCGGTTGATTTCCAACAATCATTATATGCTCTTCTTTTATTGCAATAGATTCTAATAGCTCTTCAGACTATTCAAGGTCAAAAACTGAACCAATGTAGACCTACTTGTCTAAGAAATATTAACATTTGTATAACGTATGTTAATGTATCACTTATTTTTATCATGAAATTAGCAGTTCGTGGTTTAAATGCATTTTTTAAAAATTATTTCTGTTATTATAAAAGTATGAGCAAGTGAGAAGAAATTCCCTATTGAAGTGTGTGGTAAAATACAATGACACTCCACTTCATACTGAACATCGTGCATGAACAATTTGTCTCACACCATTTCTTTCTCATTCTCGTCTAGAGCTCGCTCTTCCTCTCTCACACATACACGATTTATATGTACACTTTCCTTGACATCTTTGTCGTCTTAAGTTTTTCTCTTAATTTTTTCTCTGGCTTTTCATCACTCTTCTCACATGTGCTCGAAATGCTCATTGCTGGTGGCGACTCCAAACAAATTTTGCTGCATCATTGTTTGAGCGCAACTGCCCCGCCTGGCGCTCCCTTTTGGACTACACACTCATATGAAAAGTCTTTTAATTGTTTTTTTTTTTTTTTTGTGCATGTACTTTTTCAGTAGACTTATACAGTTTTTTCTTGTTTTTCTTTGTCTCTTGTCTACACATTCATAAAAGTGCTGATGTTGCCAAATATAGATATTTAGTTCCACACAAACACCCTGATACTTATGCTTATTTCTATTTTGACTTAAAAATCTTAAATCCCTACAATTGATACATTACTTTTGAATGTATCTGTGGACAAACTGTAAATACTCGTAAGTACACCGTATAATTATTCCGTATGCTTATGCAAAGTAGCTACATGTTCTTTCAGATTCTTCAGAAATTCTGTGCTGCTGTTTCATACAAACGAAAGTTATTTGTTTATTATTCAAAACCTTGTATATTCGTATTTCGTTAATTGTGTATGCAATTTGTGTTTAACATTTACTGCTGGAGTGAAGCTTGTATCCAAGTTCAGTTTTGAGATAGTAATAATTCGTAATGAAATTAATAGTAATAATTCGTAATGAAATTAAATTACATTTCTACTTTTACGTTCTACGATAATGTACTGAGGCTAATGGAAACTGTGATTATAATAATGAATACAGATGGAATGAAAAAAGTGAAGAGGAACGTGAGAACGCCACGGGGGCCGCGGTAGCTCAGTGGTAGATCATCTCTGGTGCATGGTTCGATCCCAGGTGAGCTTTGTGGTGGACATACACCGTGTGCATGGATTTTCTCGGAGTTCTCCCGTTTCCTCCCGCTTTCATCATTTCGTTCATTTCTCATCATCACTGTGTCATTTAGCCTAGCCGGCATAACCATGGGACATAAAACTTAAAGACTTCATATTTGAGAACCCCAGACAACCCTCGCACACGGTGCTTGTCCCCAATAAAGTCAATTTCGAATCGAACCAAGGATTTCACGCACCAGAAATAGACTCTCTACCACTGAATGACCGCAGCCCCAAGAAACAATTCGAATGTGTAGCGCTAGACGGCAGACCACTTTCATTATATGTAATATTTCTTCCCCTAGAAAACTAACGAAAACTAGTAACAGTGTGTACAACAAAAGCGAGTAAATTCTTTCTCTGCTAGGGTTTCTTTCCTATTCAATTTCAACTCCAAATAATAGGAATAATCTGTAATTCTCAATGAAAATACCACTATATTTACTCAAAACCAGAACTTTTTAAAAGTTCATCCGAATTCTAATGAGACTAGATTCATCTTTTCCTTCAAATAATCCTACAAAATCTCTAGATACCTCCACATAGCTGACTAGAGAGAAATCTTGACCTTTCAAATACCGCCTAATCTTTTTGTTTTTAATGAAATTCGTTTAAAAATTCTAATTCCGTGATCCCATTATCCTGATATTCACGTATCTGGGCAGAGAGAGGGCTTAAGCTTCTGAACATTGCCTAGTTCTTTTTTTTTTTTGGGGGGGGGGAGAATTTTGTATATATATTTACTTTATTACTGGCGGAGGGAAGGACGTATATATCTATGTATTTATATATTCGGGCTGGGGGAGGGAAGGACGGGACGGGAGGTGAACAAATTTTCTAAGAATATGGTGAATGGGGGCATGTTTGAAATAAGGCCTGGTCATCAAAACGGTAGTATAACAGACAGTAACTTCATTCACTTATGTTGTGGATCCAGGTAAATGGCAGCGTTTCATTTTCATTTAACATTTGCGCATAAATAGGGTACAGCCCAAAGAGCTCGTCCGATTAAAAAAAAAAAAAATCCCTTCACTTAGATTGAAAACGTCATATTTGGAGACGGTTTCCCCTCTTCCGTTTAGTAGAAGTTCTGATAATAACAGAGTTGCTCTATGTCAGGGGACTTCTGAGACACCTTGTATATATGCCCTTCACCTTGTTGCCTGCACTGTGTAACACCATGTAATTGTATACGTCCCATTCTTTCTTACGGATATACAGCTTACTTACATATATAATTTAATTCATGGATTTTGAAAAATCGTTGGCAGTGATCACCCATTGCATCACCCATTTTAAAATTCTGATTACTGCAGATTAGATTATATTGAAGTATTTTTCATGGTAACAATAGTCGATATATTTCAATCGATAGTCGATAATCAATATATTTCTGTGTTCGTCTTCAATGAAGGTTTACCATCTAATTGCCTTACAAATCTCTTGATTCCTATCCTTTGCTGGTTGTAGACAAGGTGTAAGTTTGTAAAGCTCGTTTTGTGTGTTCTACAAAGTCCAAATCGTTTTACCGTAGCATACCCAAATTTCCAAGTTACAGTTTATTTTACCTCTGCGCTTGATTTGGATCCCCGAGCAATAGGGTGATAAAGAAGTATGACACATTTCATTTTACGCGAATTATACTGATAAATAAAAACAAAATTATTACCCTCTACGTGCGTTGTGGAAATTGCATAAATCAAATTTTCAACAAATTTCCTGTGCTCTTCGTCCGGATGGGGAAACTTCTTTCCCAGTAGGGTGCTATTCCTCTTAGACATTCATATTTATCTCTTCATTTTCTGAAATATATTTAAATTTATGTGAAAACGACTAAAATAAAATTATAATCATATCCTTAAGGGTGTTGGTCCTCTTTTGATCACTGTTGCTAGGTACCGATTCTCGCTTGTTGCAATACGGTTGTATAATAAAATTACGTTTTTTTTTTTTTCGTGAATAGTTAACACTTCAACTATTTCCTGCTAAATTAGCATAGGCGTATTTGGTGTGGGACACCCGGCGAGAGCTCATGTGGTTCGGATTCCACGTTAATCAGTAGGTCCCGTCTCATAAGCCTTGCTGCTGAAAGGGACGTTAAAGTCAAAATCAACTCAACTCAACTGCTAAAGTTTATGAAGGTAAACTTGTAAGCATGCAAGATCGAAAACATGTTGAAAATTATTAACGTTTTTCTTTTGTGACACTGTAGACATGATAACATATTTTGAAGGAAAATTTAGGTTTTATACATACGGCCACTTTTACGTTGAGACATTATTTAGTGGCCCCGCATAGCGTAGTCGCGATCACTCTCGCCTTTGGTGCGAGCCATGTCGGTTCGATTGCTGGTTGGAGCACTCGATCGATAAGTTGTAACAACATATTCAGACCGCCATTCGGAGTGGAGTTCCTGTTAAATCTAATCATGTAGTAAATAAGAAGAAAAATGTCTATAAACAAAGACTAATTCATTAGACTTTTACCATTGACGTTCACATCGATATTACACTATAGACATCCATATCGATGCCTTTATCAATTATGCTCTATATTCTTTGTACGAATTTCAACTGATTTTAGACGGTAAATGGTGATATATCGTGTTGTAAAAGAACATTTTTTCACGTTCATAAGGGAAATGATCGTAGTGTTTTGGGCTCTAGTTTTATTTATTTATATGATATCTGTCATCGAAACAAGATTTTCTAACATAGGCGAAATAGTATAAGAGGTGAATTTAATCACACTGGTCTGGATCGATTTAAGTTTGGTTTTGTTGTGCAGTGTAGATTGAAGATTTGAGAAGATCATCATCTGTAATTAGTTAATAAACAAAGTAATCTCTAATGGTCTTGCACTTTCACTTCTGTTGATTGATCACCACCACGAATTTGTTAAGTTATGCACGTTTGGAGCAGTTACCGCTTTTTTTTTTAATGTATATTAAACATTAAAAAATAGAGTAGAAATTGGATGAATACACAGTTTTAAAAATGATTTATAAGAAAAAAGTTCAGATAGTGTGTATAGGCCTAAATAGTTCCTAGTAGCGGAGACAGACTCCTCACCCCTTCCATAGAACCGAAAATAGGATTCCTAATAGTAAATAGCATTTTGCACAGCTACACAAAATGTCATTCAAATCATGTCGGTCTGTGATTGATTGGAATTTCACGTTCTTTCCAGCACCAACACTTTTTGTGACAGAACCTCCTGTTTAAAGTATGGTGCAAACCATGTTGAGTTTGTACGTGAGGCCAGTCCCCACCTGAAATTGAACTAGGGATCATGTGCGTTAGTCACTTGGTTACGAAGGGATACATAAGAGTTATTGTTTTGAGCCACGAATGGACACGGAAATTCAGCCAGCAGTTTCGATTAAATAGAGCAAACATGTAATGGAAATGTTCTAGTCCTGAAATATTTTTTAGGACTATAAAAAATTACTGAAAATCTCCATTTTTAGTAACTCAGAGACTAGTGTAAGTATTGGATCTTTTCATTACGTTCTTTAGAAAAGTATAAGAACAATGGAAAGAATTACTTATTTTGTTTGTCAGTGATAATGCATCTGTGTTCATGCTACAGACTACGTAGGAGGATTAATGCCATTGTAGAATCTTGTCCTTGCTCCTTGGCTGTTTCTCACCACACGTGGTAGTAAAGGTGATCGGTTTACCAATACGCCTCACTGGTTTCTCAACAAGTAGGTAGATATTGTCCTTAAATATTTGTAGTTTAAAGAGGTAAAAAGGCATGAAGATCCAAAGCGCCGCGTTTGGATGTACACTTAAGTTCTTGAAGCTAATCATCTCTTTTATGTAGATACTCGTTTATGCGTGACACTTTAAAAGTAGAAGCTTTCGATGTGTATTTTGTCTCGCTATTTAATGAGAAGTTACCCATATTGCCTAAACTAATGTCATAGGCATACGTAGTGGTAAGGGTCCCACGGATCTTGCAGTGGGGAGAGACCGATGAAATTGATATCTCCTTGAAAAGGGTCTGTATAATCACTATTAGAGAGGTCTATATAATCTAGTACGTTTATATAACCTTATAAATATCATTAAAAAATAAGGTAATTAAAACTGTAATTAGACAGACTGTTATTAAACAAAATTGTTAGTGACTACTTGAATTCGATAAGAAAAAGGGAAAAAAATAATATGTTCTCGCTTGTAGCTGTTGATTTGTACCATAGATTTTTCATTCTCAAATGTTAATTGCTTCTTTGATCTTTCTTTCGCCATCACCATCAAATTTCTACAAAAGTATTATCCCTCTCTAATGATTTCTTTTAGTGTTAACTTCCAATTACTTGACCAATTCGAATCCGATTTTCGGTGTTGCACAGTAAAGATTTATATAAAAATAAATAATATCGCTAGGGTAAGTTTTATAATTCTATTAGTATTTTATAATTTAAAGCACCTATTTTTTCAACTTTGATTGTCGATTTGCAATGTGTTTGGACGTATGGTTGTATCCTAACCTTATTTTTAAACACGTTTGTGAATCTGTTACGCTTATGATAATTTCTTTATATACAAAAATGATCATTGTTGTATTCTGTCAGATATGAGTATTTGGTTGACACATAATGGTGTTTATAAGGCGTTATTTCTGACGAAAATCCATTTCTGTTGATGGTTGATGGATAACTAGAACCATCGAATCGCGTTTAACTCCGCGAGTGGGAAGCTCTAGGATGTGGCACGTTTCTATCCTGTGGCGAGCTATCACACCACCTGTAGTGTTGCAAGATTGGACAGTTATTTCATTCCTTACCTTGCAGATTTCTTTTTCCCCTTTTATTTTGTTCATAGGGTGGAGAAAAGGTTGTTAGAAGTGAAAAAGACACTCAAGTTATGTTAAAAAATTGCCCTGTGGGTGCTCTTCTCTCCCTCTGAGTTCGTAGTCTTCGGTTCACAATGTTCTCTTGTTTTAGGAACATTCGGAACAGACAAATATATGATGTGTAGTGGAGGATCAAAGACCCTGGGGTGTGTCAGTATACCAGAAATAACATCTGAACGATATTTGGATTTCAGTGGTAGATTAATACTACCATTAAACATGTTTCTGTCGTTTCTCAGAATTGGGTTTTATCCTCACAATATGTCAATGAACTAGTGCAAATCGTATAGTGTCTTTGAAATAAGGATGTAAAGTATAAGACTCTCCTTAAGAGTTGACAATACCTTTAAGAAATTCCTTTGTTTGCTGTTGTTGTTGTTGTTAAAATCTCTTTATTTAGCAGAGTTAGTTTAAAATATGATTAGCACAATCTTAAGATGTAGCGACACACAGTGGTCGGAAACTGGGAAAAAGCGGTCAAAAATCAATTTTGTCAACTTTGCTGTCTTTGAAATCGATATTGATATTTAATTATAAGTATACTAGCAGCGTTCACCCCGCTTCGCTGCGGTCACCCCGGAACGCAATAAACTTTGTTACTTAGATAATTTTTACTTTTTCGCTTTCAAGTGATATGATAAAAACCATAGAAGATTGCACTAATGTTAACATTATATCGCCTGTCATTTATGTTAACCCGCCCCGCTTCGCTGCGGTCACCCCAACCCGCCCCGCTTCGCTGCGGTCATCCCGGAACGCAATAAACTTTGTTACTTAGATAATTTTTACTTTTTCGCTTTCAAGTGATTTATAGCGCCTGTCAGTTATGTTAACCCGCCGAGTCACAGGGTCATGCGGGTTGCATATAAATACGTTTATTTTTATACCTATGATGAACTAATAACAAAGGATTTGTACGTATGGACACCTGAATGGTCAATTATCTCAAGACACTGGTAATTGAAAATTAAAGTGATATGATAAAAACCATCTAGGGTCCACATCCTAACAACCCCCCAAAAATGAAAGAAATCGGTTCAGCCGTATTAGCGTGATGAGCGGACAAAGGATTTTTTGTACGTATGGACACCTGATTGGTCAATTATCTCAAGACACTGGTAATTAAAAATTAAAGTGATATGATAAAAACCATCTAGGGTCCAAATCCTAACAACCCCCCAAAAATGAAAGAAATCGGTTCAGCCGTATTAGCGTGATGAGCGGACAAAGGATTTTGTGCGTTCTCTTTTATATATATAGATATCTCTCCTGCTTCCAAACCCGGAGTTTCAGGACATATGAATATTTTTGCTGTTCATAAAATGCATGTAAACATGTACAAATTTCGAACAATTGTACAAGAGTCGAAAAATCAGTAAAAATTTAACCAAATAATATGATATGTTTTAACTATTTATATCGTTTCCTATTTATATCGTTTCTGAGGTCGGTGAAAGCGGTTGCATAGTACATTGGACTCAAATACTGTATGTTTAGTGAAGAATTTTATTTGTTATCCATTGTCATATCATTTATATGATAGCTTTGTTAGTGTTACCGAAAAGTTACATATACTCTAATGTTAGTAGCTCTGCAGTCTAAGCTTATCCTTGCTTATCTGCAAAATAAGGTTTATCCAGTTGACCATGAGTAGTACAAAGGTTGAACATTGGAAGTAGCTGCAGCCAACTGCAGCTTAAGGACTCAGCTCCATCTAATTGGAAATGCGTGATGAGTAATGTTGTTGTGGTCGTAATCGAGATCCGCTATTTGAGCCTTACAAAGGGAAAAGGCATATTGTCTTGTACGTAATTTGGATTGCCCTTCATCCTTGAATCAGTTGTAGTGAAAGCCTCATACATATTGCAGTGATAAACTATCAATTATGTGGAGCTGCTGTATATTACACGTCAGTGCAGTAGTATATAAGAAGATTCTATACTGAATCTTTTAATCTTACCGAAACAACGTAATTCTGACTAAGTTACATTCCAGTAAGTATTAGTGTTTCTTCGAAGATGGTGGAAATGCAAAACCGCGAACTTTAATTTTGTATCCTAAGCTCAAACACACATGTGTTTTACACCGTCTTTTTATTAGCTGCACATACAATTAGAGAGAGAGCACATTAAACCTGTATATTTACAAAGTTAGGCCTGAAAAGGCTCGAGAAGTATGGTTGTATATTTAAAAATTTACGGTTCAAGCCCGGCCCAAACCCGAAGTGATATGTGCTTAGTAAGCCCGAGTCCGGCCCGCGAGCTCGACCCGAGTCCATGCACACCTCTAGGATGTAAGTTAAATATATCTGAGTTAATCAAATGAAACACTTACCGCATAAAATAATACGCAGTGAAAAAAAAAAAGTCTAATTTGACATATTTCATATTGTTACTAGTATTTTACCAGTATGCTATGTTTGGTATTGGATCTTCCCTTCCCTCTGGTCTAGTGGCTAGCGCGTCCACCTTTCTTGTATCAGCATGATCCTGGGTTCGATTCCCAGTGGGAAGTCATTAAAAATTTTAACTTACTACGGTCATAGGGCTGCCCAGGCCCGTATCCAAGGGGGTCTAGCGGGGTTGGGCCCCCTAAAATTTTTACGGTAGGCTTGCAAATGAACTATAATATGGTGATGAACTATAATACGGTTGGATCGGGCCCCCCTAACTTCTACCGGGTCCCCCTACATTTTTGGGCTGGCTACGGGCCTGGGGCTGTCGGATACCACTTTAACTGTAGATCAATATCTTATATACCCTTGGTGTTGAAAGGAAAATTTCAACAGAGACTATAAAAGAGAACTATTTCCATCATGTCGTAATAGTTATCAAAATACCTTTCCAGGTAGTTGCATGAGCTTCTTGATATCCCTTACTTTATGTTTAATTTATGGTATGAATTTTTATATCTCCTAATTATATGCCTTGCCGTTGCTGAACTGTAATGTTTAGATTCCTTTGACCGAAAGTGAAAACCCAGTTTAGTGTTACAAAAACTAAACTAAATTTCCTGAAACGAAGCCCTACAGAGTTGACTAGCTGGCTTTTTGAAATTGGGGAGTGTGGTCAGTACATCGTTAGTCCGGTCTTCATTGTTGATTTGAGTATCGCTACCTCTTTCTTTGAGGTAGTTTCTCATTTGTCTGCATCATGTGGATCGGATTCCACGTTAAGCTGTAAGTCCACATCTCATATAGTTTTGCTGCTGAAAGGGCCCCTAAGATCAAAATCAAATCAGTTGTTTGCGAGATATTAGGTGAACGCTATACTGCCACTATTACATTAAATTAAATACAATGTTGCTTCTCAGGCGAGTATTCAAATCCAAGAGGGACGGGAATGGAGAAGGCAAATAGTTTATATTCAAACAATGTAAGGTACATGAGTGAAAATCATTATGATAGGATGTAAACATCACACAGGTGTTTGCATGTCTCATTACATGCTGTTGACAATAACACCAAACAAATTTTTGTACTTTACATTAACACAAAGATACCTAGAATTTAGGGTACTAGGTGCTGAAAAGGTACCTAAAATTTAACTGTATGTACTGGTATTAGTTACTATCTTTGTACCCAGATATCCTCCAGCACTAGTATTTGACGTTTTGTGTACTTAGGTAATATCTGGTGAATAAATATACGTGCAAGTGAGAGCGAATTACCCGGGTTATTCATTCAGTTTGAGTCTTCTGATGGTAACGATGAGTTTTACTTTCTGAGACTATTTTCGAGACTAATGTGAATTCATTGATTTAGAAACAGAAAACAAACGAATCTTTTAATGAAAGAGAGAGAAATTGTAACTTAAATAGACACGTACAGAACTCTTTTTCTTGTGACGACCTACAGTTTTCAAGTTGCAGTGCCTTGTAAAACATTACTAATAGTGGATAGTTCTATATATGGGAAGGAGATTATGAAGTATAGTTATTTAGTGAATTCCCATTTGAAATTATTTTTACACCATCAAATGCATGCACAGTGTTAGACCAGTGAGGTGGGGAGAGGCATGGAGTTACAGAGTTTACAAAGAGTGGCGCGAGGTTTAAAGGGTTGGAAACCTATGTTATAAAAATTACTTCCACAGAGAAAGCTCTGTGTATTTAAAGTAGTATTAATAGTCAAAATATGTCTCTGTGACAGAATAACCGTGACGCGACAAATTTTGTTGGTAGTGTCAACATTATTTATATTGTAACAGAGGTAATGTGCTTTAACTTTTTCTTTCTTTTTTTAATATTTAAAGATATCTATTCTGTTATCACAATGAAGTAGCAATAATCCCTACCAAGAATTCTTCCTCGCATCTTAAGGTCATCTTTTATAAAGACTGTGGCACCCTCAGTGAGTTACCGTACCATGGTGAATCGACACGAGTATTGTTGCTCCCCTATTCACAGCTGGTGTGTTGTGATAGGTTTGAAACGGGGAAAAAGTTTCAGAAATACTTGATTTGTGAAGCAACCTTTGACCTTAACACAACGAGTTGGTGCCGCTTTTCCTGCCTAGTCATTTCTATTTTTCCTCTTTGTATTTGATACATTAGGGCTCCGAAAGACTAACGAATATTTCGTGATTTCAAACAGCAGAAACATACTCCATGATGACCTAAATGAATTTAATCTGCGTGTGAAGAGCCCGAACTTGATGATAATGATAAATTGTTCATCCGTAAAAGGATGACATGATTCTTTTACAGATTTCTTTCACAAATCATGTTCTCTTTGTTGTAAAAAAACAAATTTTCAGTGACAAGAACATTAAGTACGTGTTAACTATAAGTCTACGAAATGTACGTAGTTCGCTTTCATGTCTGGTGGCGGCGTAAGAAGGGAACTAACGGTGCTTCCACCCCGGGCCCTTGCTTTCTGAGCGAGGCCGAACGGTAGTAGACGCAAACATCAATTGCTCCTTAATCAATGGAGCATCTAGTGAATAGTGAGTAGTGATGCAATAATTGTGCGTGGCTCAATACTTATTTGTGCTCTTGGCCGTACTTGCTAAAAGGAAGACTTCCCACAGTCCCAGTTACCATGATCATCATAAACTACGGCGAGAAAGCGAGAAATAGTTCATTTTACATAGTGAGTCACCCGTAGTGGCCCCGAACAATCCCGAGTTCCTATCCATCCCCGGCTCCACGCGTCTATTCATTGGTTTGCTGATTGAATCTTGGATTTCAGTCTCGCTTATGTTGTTTTGTTGTACTGTGTACATACAGAAGATAAACATACATTTAATGGACAAGTTATGTATAGAATCACCAAAATATATTATCCAGTTTGCTACTTGCTGTGAAAGTACATATTTATCTTAATCGCGTCTTAAGCAAGTGTAAGTTGAAATTGGATCGGAAGATAATTTTAGTACCTTTCAACAAGGGCGTCATTTAGGGAGGAAGCACATTCTAGATATTGCATTCCATCTACGATAGTTTTCCAAAACGTAGTTCTTGACATGTCGTTTCGAAACACTGCTTTGAAAGTAAAATGACAAATGGTCAAAAGATTTCAAGAACTTGGTTGTGCTACTCCCCATAGAAGCAAGCATTGTTTTGTTTCTCTTGCGCCTTGTTCCCTGTTGAAAGAATGAAAAGAAACAAGTTTTGTAGCAGTGATGGCTTCTCAAATTGAACAAAGTCATCAGGGTCATGGAAGTAGGCTCTGGTCATTGGTCATCTTTTTGAAAATGGAAAGACTCAGAACGTCGCATAAACCAATGTTAACTGATCGATTAGAGCCTGCAAAGACAAATAAAATCCTCGGCCAAAAGTTAGAGAGACGTTTCACTGAGTACTTGTAGAAGAAAATGTTCACTTTCGCGGTCACATGGAGTCTAACTGAAAGTCCGTTTCTTCTTTTTTATTTAATAAAAAAAAAAGAGAGAGAGAGCTCTAATGAAGTTTCTCTTGAAAGCGCATGTCGATTCAATAAGCAGGAAGAAGACAAAACAAAGAGCAGTGTCTTATTTTTCTCATGACATTCAAAAGAAATTGATTAACCTTCTTGCTGAAAAAGCTCGTCAGCACATGCTTGGAGCTGTGAAAAGCGCGGGATACTTTAGTATTATATTCGATTCAACTCCTGATTGCTCACTTTTGGAACAGTTGTCGAAAATTATTATATTTGTGAAGATACACCAAAATTCAGTTTAAATCCGGAAATTATTTATTGGTCCTTCCCTGTCCTGCCTAATGACCCTCCAGCACTTTGTAGCATATTTTCTTTATCTTATCTTGAAACAAAACAGGAATTCCTGTTCTGCCTAATCTTCACAAAACCGGATATTTAAATTTCAGGGAAATTTAATAGTGATTATTTTTCCAACAGTTGCAGTTGCTTTCAAGGCTTCTTGATTTTCGTAATCATATCACGCAACTTTAATTGCATTTTAAATTGGACGTGATAGAAATTTCACTTTTCCATTGGTCAGAAATTCTGGTTAAATGTTCACTTTCCGAAAAATAAATAACAGATGCTATGTGATTGGATGGAAGCATGGCTCTCTCTGCAATCTGGGTGTTTGATTTAAAGTACATTAGTAGGATATACGAATACATGGATATGTGTAATTATTGAACGGTCAATTAGTGAACAAAATTTGAATCACAGTAGTTTATATGAGAAAAATCTTATCGATTTGTTGGATATTGTATTACCTACTTACTCTTATGGAATAAACACAATGTTTATTCGAGATAATGTCCGAAACTACTCAACCAATTTTGATAGTCTTTTACGATTAGAGGGTATGATGTTCCCCCATGGTAAAATGATGGTATGAATACATATAATACTTGAACATCACACAACTGAACTAAGGTGTTATACTAATAATTGTTGTTTGGGCGGCGCGCCGAGACCGGTAGATTAGCCATAAAGTAAAGTAATGTTTATCCGAGATTGATTATGTAGTATGCAGTCCTATTATTCCAATCTAATTAATCTGTTAGGTCCTATTATTCCAATTTATATAATTATGTTATAATTACTCATAATATTTCAACTTTTGGATGTGGAATTGTTGACTGAATTGCCTTAATATCAAAAGTCATATTTTCTTTTTAATATAGATTGTCCTATTTTTAGTTTTGTATAAATTTTCCCACCTCAGAGAGACTCCATGGGCATTTTATGGTGCCAGATCCTCAATTATTTTACTAGTTGGTTAGTTGCACGCTCGCAACTAGAAGGATCAGGTCCCCTCCAAAAGCTCTCTGACCTCAGAATCTATGAAGTATTACTATTTCAAATTATTGCCTTTTATTAAAAACATTTTTTTTCCTATTTTGAGTTGGTAGAAGAAAATTTATAGAAACATAGCTATGCGTAGTACTATATATCATATAGAATAGTTGAAAAGATCGGAAATCCTATCCAATATATGTATTACTACTTCGGAAGCCAGAAATCCATTGTCTGTCTTCAATACGTAGCACTAGTTCTTTCTGTTGGTCCTAATGGCTAGCGCTACATCCGTGGAACACGTGGTCCCAGGTTCTATTCCCGGTGAGAGAGCACAAAAAATAATTTCATAATCATTCACTTTCATTAATCATTCCTTTTCTTTAGCCTACAGAGCATAATCCTGGTACGTTAAACTAAAAATTTCACTTCTTTTCATTTCAGTGCATAGTGCCTTGAACAGATTCATACCGTATAACAAGAAAATCGAGCGAAATATCTTCCAAATTAGCTATTCAAATTGAGTAAATTTTATTAATGATAATGTACGGGGTGACCAGAAAGTCTCTACACCTGCACTTATTTCAACCCTACATTTTTAATAATACTTAGTTATTTGTCCAAAAGTATTCCTACGTGCACCTCCATTATCCCTGCATAGCTTGATGTTTGGGCGGGTTTGATAGCCTGTTAAACTCTTCCATGTCCTCCTCCTCATCCGCTTTAGCAGCTGCGCACACTTCCCGCAGAGCATCATTGTCCACGTACCGCTTCTTCCTGGTGTGTGATTTGATAATACCCACAAAGCATTGTCTGGTGTTGTAAGGTCCGGACTTCGAGGTAGCCATGGATAAGGTGCTAGTGGATTTGGGGACCCAGATCCTATCCACCAGCCAGGATACAGTGCATTTAGACATTCACGAACAGCAAGGGCGAAGTGGGCGGGAGCTCCATTGTGTTGGTAAACAACCGTGTTGTTGATGCCCAGATTCTGCAGCTGTGGAAGAAGTCAGTCATTCAACATCTCCAGATAAGTAGCCTGGGTCACAGAACCCTCGAAGAAATACGGACCAAAAAGTGTGTTGTTTAGTCGTTCCTGCCCGAAGCATATGTGGTGGATTGTTCTCAATTTCTTGATGAAAGTATGTGTTTTCCTTTACCCATATGAAGACGTTTCTACCCCGCGAACTCCGATAAATAGTATATTCAGCAGAGAAGAAAAACGCACGTCTGCGCAGGAATGGTGGGGAAGGTCTCCAACAAGATCCTGCATCCTTCCTGTCTGCGGTTTAAGTCTTCGTCGGTTAATTCATTGCTGGCCATTGGCCGGAATACGGGCAGACCCAAGTACATTTTCATTTATAGCTAAATTGTGTTCCTTGCAATTTCAAGTTCTGTAGAACGCTTTCTGGTCGACCTGCAAGGTGAACGCATCACTAATGCACTAACTTCTAAACTTGTTTCCTTTCGGGTTGGATGACGACCAGAACGAGGTGCATCCATAACACTTCCCAAGAGAAAAGCTTTCTTCTCCCACGTGATCAAAATCTGAGGACTAGATGACCCCTTGCTGAACGGTTACGAAGCCTATTCGTCACCTGCGTCATATTTTCGTTGTTGTGCTCCTGTTCTTGAACCCACACATTTCCACTAAGCGCTTCTCCAAAGTAAAGTGACTGGTATTTGTCATTCTTGTTCACCAAACACGGAAAGGCGAGGCAATGAACTGGTCAACGAACAGACTATTCCATGAACGCTGTGTAGTATTTGAGAATCAGATAAATAGATTATCATTTAATGTTTCATTGCAGCACGGTTGACAGTGTCACTTAAAATCTGCATTATCTTATTGCCTTGCTGCATTACATTTATATTTTTCTTCTTTAAATAACTATTAATATCTTTCTTAATTTTCTCGTGTTTAAGTAACACAGCATTTAAAGTCTCACGTTTTAAATTAATATTAGAAGAAAATAATTAAATAATTCTTTTGGCAGACAAAAGTACTTCCGATGAGGGAACGTTACAGGAAATATGAAATGGTTTAAAAATGCAAATCTTGCCGTATTCGTTCCCAGCACCAACCATTCCTTGAATTTTGTTGGCGTACATTAACATTTTAGCAGTCACTTTCTTTAAAAAAGTAGAACGTTTGTTTGTGATCTCTAGATCTACTCATCGATGGAACATTCTTCGAAAGTACGTCAAAATTTATCTGAAATACGAAAATGATAAGCAATGAAGATGAAAAATAGAAGCTATGGAAAAAATAGCTGAGTCAGGTTGCTGATTAAGGAAGGACTGAGCAACACCTCGACTAAAACATTTGATACTTGAGAAGATGTAGATTGTCATTGTTCAAACATCTCCTCATTTAACTTCATTGCCTTGCTTTATTTCTGATCTGAAGTTCTCCTATATTTTGATCGGAACCAAAAGTGTCTGTAATCTAAGGATATAAATTTCCATTACGCTCTTCTTCAATCGGAGAGCGTAGTGAGTAAATTAATACTTGGAGATTCAACGTGCCGGAGCACGTCATACATGCAGCAGAAGAAAAGTCCAGCGAATGAAACGTTAACTGGGAACACGCTATAGAAGAAAAAGATGTATGCGTGGAGAAGAAAGAAGCACTTTGACTGCAAAGGCAAAAATGAACCACTCCATCAATGAAGTTCTAAGTGAAATGAGACGACAAGTGTGTGACCGTTTTTCCTAGACACGAGACCTAAATGATCGATTTGGATTCTATCTGACTCAAACAGCAATCAGATGAAAGTGAAGAAACGCTGAAAGCATATTGTTTGATTTGGCATTATTGTATCTCAATTACCTCGACGGTGTGGAATTGTACCAGGGTTATAAAAACATCATTCGTTCAGTAAGATGCGCACAGGAAGCTAAAGAACAATTAAACTTTTCTTCACAAGGCAACCTGAAACACTATCTTTTATGAGGCTTAGTTTGGCAACTGCACTTCAAATTTCGATTACACTGCCTCCAATTGTCGCATCATGTCAACGATCCCGTCGGTAAAACGAAGCTGATAAAAATCGTATTTGCGTTCCACTGTTACCTTGGAAAGACTTACAATAATCTGGCTATTCTTTCCATCGAGCACGAAACAGCATCGACTTCAGATTTTGAGGATATAATTGGAACGTTCGCAGCTACCAAATCGAGAAAGGTATCATTTTGAATGCTAACACAGAAACAGGATAGCATTATAACAGTAATTGGATATCTCATCTTATGTAACATTATGTACCGTACTACACTTAAACACTGTAAAAATTTAAAAAGTGTAAAAAAAATGTAAATAATTAATAATACAGAACATACGCAAAAACTTGTTAGCGAGATGGTAATATGGTAATTGGAAATATCTCATCTAACAGTATTTACTGAATAGTCATTTATGCAGATTATACTTCACATAAATACGATAAAAATAAAAATAAACGAAAAATAATTAAAAAAAATAAAGCGTAAAAATAAATGCCTGTCAAAATCTGCTATTAACTTCCATGCGGTTATAGATGGTGACGGATAATAATAATTCCGAAAATAATAGTAGCTTGTACTCAAATTATTTTCGCAAGCTGTTCTCGATGAATTTCACTTTCCCTGGGCCCCAGTTTGGTTTATGCCGCCTCTTGTGTCCGACGTCAATGTTTTGTAGGCTAGTTAAAATTGGACCTAAATAGGGGATAATACAACATTAAATACAATTTTGTCTACTACTCAGCTTAGAGTCAGTAACATGGATTGAATTTGAGAGTCTGGAAGGAATAACAAGCTTTTAAACGAGAAAATCAATAAGATTCTTAAGATCTTAGTTTATTATGTGAATTTTATTTTAAACCTAGAGAAGGTAGAAAATAAAGATCTCATATTCCTAGCAATAAAAGGTTTAGCTATCTTTTCTTGATTCTTTTCATAATAATATTCGAGAGATTGAACAGAATCTAATTACTTTCAGTGAATTTATATTTCAATAGTAATAATGGAATTGATCTCAACGTTACAGACAATGTAATGTAATTACAGTCAATTGCTTATTAAATGTATATTTACGATTATATTCTGAAGCTAATGGAGGCGGAGAATTGAGACCCGGGGTGTATGCGTAGTCCAATGGTTTGTCAAAACTTTGTTCGTTGTGGTGCATCATAATTATGCATATGAAAGATTTTTTCATATTTCGAATATGTTTGTGAACTTCAAAGAATTCTTATAATTGAGTAGTTGCTGAATTTTGGAATATTAAGTGTTTACATTCACTTCCCGTGGACTTTGTTGGAGAACTTTGCGTTCATGTTGAATAACATTCTGCGTTAAGATATCGTCTCCGGTTATTAAGACTAATATATGCAGATATAACATGGTAATTACGCCAGTTAGATCGTGGTAAAATTGTGCAGTATCCAAGTTTTAAAAAGCTATGCATTTCTTCCTTTGGGTATAGTGTGTATATTATACATTTTCGCTCCGTGATATACGCATTGAACGTGATTAATGTCATTTTGCCTCCCTTCCAATGCTTACAAATCACAAAATTCAGCCTCGTCATAAGTGACTCGACAGGATTGTGGTGATTTTTTCTTTTTTTCTTTTTTAAGCAGCGGGATGTTGTCTAGAATGAGAGTACAAGACATTCATCGAAAGTGTACCTTTCCTTTCTTTATCTTACATGTGAAAGAAAAAGAACCAAGAGTGCTTTAGTTTGTAGTTAGTGGGATGAGTACGAGAAAGATTAAGCTGTTATAGAAATGGAGTTGGTGACCTGTTTTGACACATCAGATAGTTTTCAACAAATCGTTACGTGTCTCTGTAAATGGTGGAAGGATTTTGTTACATTTTATCCCCTTTCTATTAAGAAGTAAAGCTCCCCGCTTTGAAAATCTCAGAAATACACAATGTAACTGATATTATTTATTTTACAATATGTCTACAGCGTAGTGAATCTTTATTTGTAATGAAGCGGAAGTTATCTAAATTTACCTATAGAAATAATTAGCCTCTATTTTCTGAATTGCCTGTTCTAATGTTCAAATATTCGAATAATTTAGTGAATTTAGCTTTCCTTTTCAGGGAAGTAAAGAGGAAATATGAGTCTTTAAATGAGTTGTTGGCTATTACAGAATAGTTATATGGTTCGTTTTCCCGTTAGTATTTTTTATAACATAATTTATTCAGAAAGTTCCAGCCCATTTTGTACACTTAGAACGTTAACAGTAAAAAGTAAGACGTTTCGAAAGAAATTGGACACATGTATACTGTATGTTTAAATATAGGCTCTAACATTTCGCTTGAGATATGACCACGAAAAACCCTGATCGGGATTGCTGGTTTTAACGTGTGAAGCCATGATCACTAGATACGAAGTAAAACATTAATCCATCTCGTTGATGAGTATTCAAACAAACACTTTGATGTAACATATTTTTATTATTTATGACAAATCTTAACTACACTGTTCGTGACGATTGAAGTCTATTGCAAGAAAATCCCTCGATAACTATCATTTTGAAATTATTGCAGGTGGGGTACAGTGACGACGACAACTTTAATTTCTTAGTGGAGGCAAAGGAAGGCAGAAACATAAATTGACTTTTGCGTATGCTACAACATAGTATTGTCTTGATATTCTGAAATTATAACGAAAAATGTGAATGAAAGGACATTTGATGATTGTACAGCACAAGACAACTAGATTTCTACAGCACTTTGCAGATGGCTGTTTAAACAATAAGAGATCTATCTTTCGTAATGAAGCATAATTCTCCTGTTACCATGCACTGCAGGGAACATATCGACCCTTTCAACAGCTCAAGAAGTTAGCGTTTTTTTCTGCTTTTTGTTTGTTGTTGTTGTTGTTGTTGTATCGCCAGAACAGCTAAATGTGTTAACCTGGCATCCAGCATTCTATTACGAGCAAGGCTCTTAATTTGCTTCAGACAAGAAAACGTTCTTTTACATATCACTGCGCAGCGATTGTCAGAGATATGGTTGTCAGTTTGTATACTTCATCGAATACCAACCTGTACTTTGTTAAGAAGCAGATGAAATCCAGGTACCATCTTCCTCGCATCATTTCAATTTTTAGGTAGTATTTGCATTTCAGCTTTCAATGATGTAAGGTCACATGAATATAATTTAGTGAATGGAAGAGCTTCAGCATAATTCAGAAAAGCGTCCGATTGTGGCAAAAATGCATTCATACCAGTGAGAACAGAATTGCTTGTAAATCTCCTGACCATCAGCATGATGATGATTCTATCGTTCTACGACGATTCTATCCGTAATTATAAGGAACAAATGAGATCCTAACCATTGCTCATCATCATAGTAGGTATTGGCAATGGTAGAACACTTCAATTAAAAAAAAAAAAAAAAAAGACGTGAATTTTCTAGCAGTTTTCTCTTTTCTCTTGTCTGAATACCATTTTCCTCGCATGTTCTCAACGCTTCTTCGTATATTTATTTCATGGTGGAAGTTGCCTTCTCTCTCAGATTTCAAATCGTCAATCAGAGGGTTTATAAGTAACAAGACTTTTGTCATTTCACAATCTTTGCTCTGTAAATAGTCAGATACACTCTTAGCTAGAACCAATATCTTGGTAAACAAATATAGATGATAAACAAAACGAAATTCTGCTTGATGGAGTGCACCTCTTGCTTGACTTGTATGAATAGATGTCCCATCTGACAAGTTAATGAGAAGTGCCATAATAACATTCAATGTGTTTTCAATTGCTAAACAAGCCTATAAATGACTTGTCCATCTTGTTGGACAAACGCTCTTTAATTCTACTGCGGAGTCAGTAACTTCCTTTTGTAATGGTGTAAATAAGGAATGGATACTTGATCCAGACATGAATATGTAAAGATCTTCCACAAACGAAATGAAGCCAGTGATTCTGCAGTGTACGTACAGAGCTTGAGAGACTGCCTTCTGGAATCAACTTTGAACACCCTGACAGAACCACTCATGACACTGGCCCCGTTATAAGTTTATGTTACACAGTTAGTGATATCAATTAGAATTTCTTGAAATAAGTTGTTTTATATGGTTGAAGAGGGGTTCAGCGTCCCGTGCCTCAAGTGCATCAAAGCCCAAAAATCTTTCCTTTATCTTCCCATGAAACACGTAACGAAAGACAATTGACGACTGTTCTTTCTTCGTTATGTCCTTAGTTTTGTCGGCCATCAATGCAAATACTTTAGCTTCTTTCACTTCTTATTTTTCTTGTGATGAGTGTAGACTACGTATGTAAGCTCATTTTGGATAGAACTATGCATATACTACTTTGCATCTAATTCGTGGCTAAACGGTTAGCGTACGCGCCTTTGGTGTGGAAGACCAGGTTCGATTCCCGGAGGGTGCTCATGTGGTTCGGATTCCACGTTAATCAGTAGGTCCACGTCTCATATAGCCTCGATACTGAACGGGACGTTAAACTCAAAATCAACTCAACTACTTTGCATCTTGAGGACTTGTTTCAGTATGTTTCCGCACGACTTCGTGATATTTTGCATTGAAATTTACAAGCTCTAGAAAATTTCCTTTGTTAATACTTTCTTCTTCCTCCTCATTTCCACAGAAAGCAAGTCCTTGCACAGACAAGTAACACAAAATATCCGCAATTACAAATATTTTCTTTAATAGTCTGATCATGTTCACTTAGTTTTGAAATAATTGACGGTTCACCAGTAGAGTATTTCGACATGAGACTAATGCGTTTTTGTGGACCTCTAAGTTCTCATGTTGCGTGAATCTACCTGCAGTTAAAGCTGTCTTCCAACTCTTAGATCTAATGTTCTTGAATGTTGCTCTTTCACCTGTTTTAGTAGAGAAAAATTGATGTGGAAAGTAAGAACATGTACCTGCAATATCACTATATTCCAGCCACTTGAACTGATCATACCACGATGAATTGGAATGTCTGTAATCTTTCCCAAAACGTATTTTAGGAAATCGTTTTAACGTTGGTTGTGTACGTCCATCATTCACATTCTGAAAAATGTCCACAGCTCCAAATACTTTCCTTAAAGATGTGTGCTTCATTGCTAAAGAAGCACAGAGCCGTTCAAAGTCCTCTTTTCGAAAATTATCTTCTTCACACTCACTTAATTCATGTATTTCACTATCACTAATACTGTCAATAGGCAGCGGCATTACATCACAAACACTGTCAGCAGACAGCGGCATTACATCACAAAGTGTTAATAGGTAGTGGCATTTCAGCAATAGGGGCAACGCATTTTTTTTACTTGATTCCGCTACAGCATCCTCACTGAAATAATCTGAGATTTTTCTTTTCGAAGCTATCGATAGACTCCAAGAATAAAACCACTGGCATTCACTACACTCGATCGTAATTGTAAATCCGATAAAATTAGCATTATGGCAACCTACTAGAAGGAAAAAGGACAATAAAATTCTTAGATGTGGAATTACGTAGTAAAATTGAGCTGATCGTCTGTGTTTACAATACATATACAATATGTACAGGATTATTTTTTTTAACTTAATATCGCAAAGTATCTTGAGCAATAGGCATCAAACAAAAGAAAGACATGAGACAAAATGTTAATATTTTCGAGAAGGAAATTTATCTGTACTTAAGTTACCCTCCCCCAGGTGGCAACTTTTAAAAAATATATATATATGGGAAGCCTCATGTTTTATTGGACAATCAGATTCTACGGGGGGGGGGGATACAATAATTTTATTCGCCAATTTTTACGATTCCTAGTAGATTGCACTTGATCAGTGCAAACTATATTCACTAAAGTCTCTTGAATTTGAATAACCAAGTTTCATTCAAGAATAAATCTACAATAAACAATGCTACTAATGTGTAGTAAGTATGTCTGATTCGTGATAGATGGCGCTAGGTTCAGCGAGAAGTGCTGTAGTTAAGCTTCGTTTCTTTTACTGGGACTCCCATGCTATATTGAATTATGCTTTACTGTTGATCAAAAGTAGATACGACGGAACTTAATAGTTGTACCACTACGATCCTGAATGGAGGGGAGATAATGGAGTTAATGGAGTGGCAGCACTCATTTTCCTCTCGTCCCAAGAGGTCCAGAGACAGAAGTAGGCTGAGAAAGTGTTTTACAATTTTCTTCTGGTATAAGGGTGGAGTCATACACTACCTGCCCAAAGGTCAGACATTTAATGCAGAATTTCTGTATAATTCACAAAACTGAAAGACAGATTGAGAGTTCAATGCCGCAGAAAACTGAGAAAAATGAATTATGTTCCTTCAGGAAAATGCTCCTGTCTATCAAACACTGAAAATGCAACTGACTTTGGATGATCTAGGAATTCGATGTGTAGATCATCCTTCTTGGTCCCCAGACTTAGCTCCGTTTGTCTATTAGTTATTACCCAAACTAAAATAACACTTGAACGGACGCCATTTTGCATCTGAGCGTAGTGTTACGAACAGTAATGCGAAGAACATCTTCAGATTTTTAAACTGCTTTGAAAAAACTGGTTGAAACACAATAACTTAATTTCTCCCAAGTGCTAATTTCTTAACCCATATTTTAGTGAAATAAGGAATACCCTGATCACTTTGTTTTCTTGTTTATGTTTAAAAAATAAACCGAACACTGCCTTTCTTCCGCCAATTCAGTGAACAACAACAGGACATAGCAGAACGATGTCTGTGAGCCAGTACTATGAAATAAATAACGGAAGTGACATTTGTGAACTCCTTACCCAAGAACTTGAAACAACAAAAGGAGAGAACAGAAAGTACTGCTTAAGTCCCGTATTTTCGCTAGTTATCTAGTTTCCGAAAAATAAGGTGGAATATATCATTTCGAAGGCCCATTAAAGCACTTTATTTCCATATGATATAAAATGTCGAAATGCGCATTGTCTCTTTGTCAATTCTACGGCTAACTCTCCATTAATATAGGATATGAAAAATTGATTTTTTATATATATAGTAAAATTATTTATACAGTACTAGCAGCGTTCACCCCGCTTCGCTGCGGTCACCCCGGAACGCAATAAACTTTGTTACTTAGATAATTTTTACTTTTTCGCTTTCAAGTGATATGATAAAAACCATAGAAGATTGCAGTAAATGTTAACATTATATCGCCTGTCATTTATGTTAACCCGCCCCGCTTCGCTGCGGTCACCCCCGAACGCAATAAACTTTGTTACTTAGATAATTTTTACTTTTTCGCTTTCAAGTGATATGATAAAAACCATTATAACGCCTGTCATTTATGTTAACCCGTCGAGTGACACGGTCATGCGGGTTGCATATACATACGTTTATTTTTATACCTATGATGAACTAACAAAGGATTTGTACGTAATGGACACCTGAATGGTCAATTATCTCAAGACACTGGTAATTGAAAATTAAAGTGATATGATAAAAACCATCTAGGGTCCAAATCCTAATAACCCCCCAAAAATAAAAGAAATTGGTTCAGCCGTATTAGCGTGATGAGCGGACAAAGGATTTGTACGTTCTCTTTTATATATATAGATAAGAACACTGTATGTAATATATGTGAATATTGGTTTGTCATTTGCACTTTGTGTTTCAAATTTTGTTTCTTCGGCATTATAATTAGCTACAATACGATACAGAACATTATTTGTTCTTTTCCCCCTTTCAGGGTGGCTCAGTGGTAGAGCGTTCACCTCTGGTGCATTTGGTTCCTGGTTAGATCCCAGTTCGCGCCAAGTAAACTTCGTGGTGGACAAACACCGTGTGCGTGGGTTTTCTTGGGATTCTCCCGTTCCCTCCCACTTTATTCATTCCACTATTTCATCCATTTCTCATCATTACTGTCTCCTTTAATCTAGCCGGCATAAGCGTTGGACGTAAAACACAAAGATTTATTTTCTTCCTTTCAACTGTGATGTAGATCCAGTTTCGTAACTTGCACAAAATACTCAAAACATCCATACTGTCTCACTCCTCTTACTTAATAGCGAAAGACCATAAATGACCCTGTTGTGCACTTGGAAACAGCTGTTAATGTGTGTTGACTAGGAAGCAGCCGGACAATAAAAGAAACATCTTGTCATCTTATTTTTGTTTGTTTTTAACACTTTTGCAATTTGTCGTCAGTGTCGTATTGGTCCCCAGAACGGTAAATTCTCTTTTTATAGTACAGTTGACTCATGATTTACCGGCGTTATAGAGGGGAATATATCCACGGTTAACTCAAAATCACGGTTAGTCCAAAAGCAGGGAGGGAACGTGAAAGATAAATAACCATTATATAATAAGTAGAAAAATGCAATGGGGCAATTTATACGTACCGTATTTTCGAGAACTGTGTTTTAATAAAGTTTCAAATCAACTGTATCAACAAACAAAAAGGAAATAGTACGCAGAACTAGTGTTGTAAAAAAACGGTTTTTTTTCTGTGAAGTTTTTTTTCAATAAAAAACATCGTTCTTTTTCATGTTTTTTTTTTAAATGTCTGTTTTTTTTCTGGCAACTATTATTTATTGATTTATGTTGCAGATTATTGAAATAATCAACAGAACTTGAGTCGAAGCCCTCGTAACTTACAAATCGTTTGTTTCTTTGTACCTATACGAGTAAAATTGTGTGATTATTCCTTTCGGCCCCAGGTCATTTTTGGCGTTTTCCTACATTTCCAGTTAGTGACTTATTGCTCAAAAACTATTCATTCGATTGATATGGCTAAGGCCTTGTTTTTTAGAAAATAGATGTGGCTATTTTTTGGTGTAAGTTGCATTGCAGTGCTGCCAACGGGTGGGAAATTATTGAGGGAAATGCAGGGGTGAAAATTTACAAAAAAATTCCCTAACCGAATTTCAAAATTTTTTGTATCTAGCACCACTGCTGCTGTATGTGTTCAAGTCACCTAAACAAATCTTTGGTGTGTTGACAAGGTACAGTGAAATCCTGAAGTCGCTGGCTTTCATTCAAAGAGGGAAAGAAAATATTCTGTCATACACATGAAATTTTGACACTTTTTACGCCTCAGAAGCAAAAATCAAATATGCCGGGGCTACAGCTTCTCTAATTATCCTATTGAAACTTTTTATGGTGCGTTCTATAGGGCAAAGAGGAAGCTTTCAGGTAGTCATACGTTTGTTCCAATATAGCCAGTAAAAGGGTAATAATAGAGGGGAAAAGGGAAATTTTCCGAATTTTTCACCTAATAACGGGAATTAATTGTTTTGGCTGGTAACGCTGCCATCAGACAGACGAAAACTATCTGAAAATAAACCGTAGTACTCCAAGAATATATCCTACAAGTATCATGGCGATATATAACAAATTAAGAATGAAATTTAAAAAGAAATCTCATTCTACCTTAGAAATTCACCATTTTCTTACCATTTCCAGAACATGGTTTATTATAAACCTAACTGTACTTTCCCTAATTATTCTAGTGAAACTTTTTATGGTGCGCTGTGTAGGCTAAGGATGAGGCTGTTAGACACTGGTACGTTTGTTCGAATGTAGCCAACAAGAAGGAAATAATAGAAATAGAAAAGGATTTTTTTTTTAAATTTGCCCCTAAAATCTGGAATTAAAATTTTCTGTAGCTGGCAACACTACTATCAGACACACACAAACTATCTTAAAATAAGCTTAGGTATCCCTCTAATATATCCTACAAATATTGTGACGATATCTAATAAAGTAAGCATGTCAATAAAAAATATCTCATTCTACCTTTAAATAAATCACAGTTATCTTTCCAATTAGAGAACAAGGTCTACTGTAAACCTCAACTGTACTTCCCCTAATTATCCTATTTAACTTTCTATAGTACGTTGTGTAGAGCAAAGACGATACTTCCAGATACTGGTATGTTTGTTCCGATATAACCAACAAGGAGGAAATAACAGAGACAAAACATATAATTTTTCCAAAATTTCCCCCTAAAATCTGGAATTAAAATTTTCTGTAGCTGGCAACACTGCTACCAGACAGACGCAAAGTATCTTAAATTAAACATTGGAACACCACTAATATATCCTACAAGTATTATGGCGATATTTAAGGAACAAAGCTTCTAATTACCAAAAAAAATATTACGGTAAACAGAAAAGTAAGGAAAAACTAGAAAAATAAAGGGTTAGAACCTAAATACAAATTTTACGTGCGCCCCCTAATTTCCCCATTGTAACGATATGTACTTGCGTTTGTTAAGTAAGGACAGATGTTCGACTGGCATAAGTTGACTTGCACTCGGACGTATAGGTACGGATTCATAAACAAATTTTTTTAATTTTTTTGCCCAAATATAGGATAATTTTAATTTCCCTAATTGGCAACACTGCGCGCAGGCCCGTCCAATTGATGTCAACAGTTAGGTATCCATCCGAGGTATCTACCTGGCAAGTCTTAAGGATGTCTTTCTACAACGAAGGAAGCTACAGGGAAAAAAGAAGTAAAGGAAATTCGAAATTAGAAAATTCTCTAATTTTTGACGGGGGTGAAATTTCAAAAGGAAATTCGACACCAGAAGAAAAAGAAATTAATATGATAAACTATAATCCAACCATATTTTGCAAGAATAATATCCCGATATCTTAATTAGTGTCCACATAGGAGCGGATTAAACAAGTAACACACCCGTGTGTGCCACTTTGGCCACCTGGGCCACCGAGTACACATTTGATTACATTTTTTTGACTACAAACTCGTGTTGTTGTTCTAGTTATAGTCTCGACTAATAATAATATCGTTTTAAACAATAACTTTATAAGGAAAATTTTCTCTCCTTTTTACATCTTAGTTCCAACACTGTTGGTGAGAAATTCAGGGTGTTTCAAAATGAATATCGGGGTTTTAAGTCTTCGTAGTACTTATTACATTTTACGTACAATTATAAGCAATGCATAAAGTAAAAGAACACCTCAAACAGTCTTTGCTACAAGTGTTCAATAAGAGATTCATTCGTCACACACGGCACACATCTAGTCGATAGACGAGAAAGGACCATTACTTTACGCCATATGGCACAAAACACATTCAATTTAGGGGAGTCTCGTTTCAACTGTACCATCTCCTGATGATTTGCTGACGGCCAGATGCAAACATTATGAGTGTTCACATTAGCTCTTAGGTGAAACGTTGATTTGTCACTGAAGATGACACGATCCAGAAAATCTTCATTGTTATGCAGGAATATTTCACTTGCGAAATTGGCACGTAAACCGTAGTCTGTAGGCTTTAGACCTGTAGCAACTGCGACATAGTTGCAAGCGTCTCCTTAATATTCCTCACACAGACGGTTGCATTGTACAGATTTAATCTTCATTAAAACACAAAAAGCTTTCTGCTTTCTAGTCTTCATCTTTGCTACTTGCTCTTTCTAACGGCAGACAGAAGAAACAATGCATGTACAGATGATCAGAAAAATTGAAACACCAGAACAAAATTGCAACTTACCAGATTAATATGGTGTCGGGCCACCTTTCGCCTTCAGAACAGCCTTGATGCGACGTGGGATGGAGGCATAGAGGTCGTGAATGGTAGCAAGTGGAATTTTACACCATTCCTCGTGCAGGGCATCGGCCAGTTCTGTGAGAGAGGATGGAGGTGGAAATCGTCGCTGGAGTCATGTTTCCAAGGCGGACCACAGATGTTCAATTATGTTGAGATCTGGGGATTGGGCGACCCAGGTGAGGTGTTCAACTTCATCCCGATGTTCCTTAAACCACGCTGCAATAACGCCAGCTGTGTGAATGGGTGCATTATCATGCTCGAAGATGGCGTCATTGTCCGGGAACAACATCCGGACCATAGGATGCAAGTGATCTCCTAAAATTGCGACATAATCGTTGGCAGTGATTCGTCTGCTAAGTGTGACACAGGACCCAATGAAAACCATGATATGGCGGCCCACAACATCACCGAGCCGCCGCCATGTTTCACAGTTGGGCGGGGACACTGCAGATCATAAGCTTCTTTGGGCGTTCTCCATACATAAACACGGTCCGTGGTTGGGAATAGGGTGAAGGATGACTCATCCTACCATATCACACGTTTCCAGTCCTCAACGGTCCAAGTGGCATGGTCGCGGCACCATTTGCGGCGTGCGTAAGCGTTATGGTCCCTGATGAGCGGTTTGGCCCGTGCAACACGACCCCGTAAGTTCATATCATGTAATTCGCGGCGGACTGTGATTGTCGAAACAGGGTGGGGAAGGTACTGGTTGAGTTCCTCCGTCACTTGCTCCGCAGTGGCACGACGGTTCTGCGTGACAATGCGCTTTAATACCAGGCGTGACCTGTTACTCATGATTTTCTTCCGCCCACTGTTCCGCTTCCCCGATATGGTTTTCCCGTGTGTTGTGTAGGCCGTCATCACCTTCGACACTGTCCCACGCGACACACCTAACACAGTAGCCACTGCCGTCACACTCACTCCACATAACCGCGCACCAACAATTTGCCCTCCTTGAAAATCTGAGAGGTCTCACTCTCCCATTTTACACTACCTCGGTCTGCTGCAGCCACTGGACACTGCTGTTCCATTGCGCCTGACGTAGTATGGAGACCGACCTAACACACCACCACCAGCGGTCCGGCGCTGCGGGCGCCACGACACCACTGCAAACCCGTACATCTGACGTGTTGCCAACTACAGGTGTTTCCATTTTTCTGATCACCATCTGTGCATGCGTGCGTACAAAACTGTTTGAGTTGCTCTTTCATTTGATATAATATTTATAATTGTAAATTAATTGTAATAGATACTACAGTTTCAAAACCCTACTATTAATTTTGAAACACCCTGCATTACTTCAAATTGAGCCATCCTATATTCATGTCATGTATATACATATCAAGGCCGGTCCTTGTCAATTTGTTGCCTCGTGCAATGGAATAATTTGCCGCCTCCTCCTTTCTCCAGAAAGAACAAATCTTAAAAGTCGTGATTTTAAGTATGCTACTCCAGCATGAACAACAAAGGTGAGGGTAGGTGCAGTTGCACTCAGAAAGGCTTAAATACTTATTAAAAATGCAATCCCGTTGTGTCTGTTTTTTTTTTCTTTCTTTAAATATTAATCTATTATGTTAGTGAAAGATAAAGTAAACACACCTGCAGAGGAAAGATGGTAATTCTTTTTATAGAATTCACTATCGAGCTTCAATCTCAATGTATCAGTTTGCAATTCCAGTGCAACTAGCTATTTTATCTTTATTTCTTGATTTTTCTTCTACATCTTCTAACGTTTTTTTTTTTAAACTTGTTTCTACCATCAATGATAAGGAACTTGTTTCTGACAAAAACAAGACTAACTTTCATATCAAAACTGTGATAACTTACTAAATGGAACAGATATTCACTACTATTCGAGAATTGAATTCTTGCATTTGACAACAATCAAGCAATTTGTGCTCGGATTTATTCGACCATTTGATTTAGCATTGTCCATATGTCCTTAAACTAATGCAACCTAAACATAATTTATAAATGTAGTAGTCAAATAGAAGGTCAGCTTAGTAAATGTAAGTACCATCATCATGAAGTGTGTTTCGAACAAGAAATATTTAATTTAAACAATATACTTATGACAGATTTTGCCGGACCATCCAAGCTTGCCGCTCCACGCAAATGCACGTGTTCCATATATGGTAGAGCCGGCTTTGCATATCATATATATATCTAGTCGACAAATTATTTATATATGACATTTAGAAAAATACTATTAGGCAAATTAGTATTAGCTTTTCCCTTAAGCAAGTTATTGGAATTTTATACTATTCGTGACATAATTTTCGTACTTATTAAAGGCCTGCTTTCACGAAAAAACAAAATTTCATTTCTACTTTTATTTCTTAGTTGATATTGATGAAAACTGCTGAAACCCGAATTGTTAATACGTATGGTATTCATGTAAATTGTAAAATATTTGTAGCGTATCAGTATCTAGCGTTTAATTTATGTTGCATTTTACGGTGATTACACCTACATAAAAATATTTCATACTTAAATAGACGTATGATGCATTACAAACGACTATTTGTAAAAAAACGAAATTTAGAAAAAAAACGAGAGGCAATGTTTTTTTTCTAAAAACGTACATTTCTGAAAAAATACGAACGGTTTTTTTTCTATTTACAACACTACGCAGAACTTGAACAGACTATTCAAATTTGTGTTAAAAAAAGTCAGAAATTCGTTTCTTTGTCTCTCTCTCTCTCTCTTTTTCTAGATCGATTATCTTGCGTTGCGTCATTTTGTCACTCAGCAGACTATCTTCTTACCCTTCCAAGTAGAGAAGGTACTCGACATGATGAAGGTCCATGCGTGTCCATGTTTTCAGCTGACTGCTCCTCACCTTCACTTACTAACTCTTCACTGTTACTTAATGCAATCAGGTTGTTCGAAAGAAAAATTTTCGATAGGGGGGAAAGTAAGGGAGACCTGGAAAGTCGTTGTCAATTCGAATCTCATTGTGAAATCCTATGTTCTCTGTAGCGTGCGTGCTGATGATTCTTGCGATAATGTAACCGTTTATTTTTATTTTAGTTATATAATTTCTAGAGAACCACTAGTAGTGAAGTATTGTATTTTCATTTGAATTTGAATTTTTAGAAGTATCAAAACTGTACCTTCATATTAATATAAGTTGTGTTCTTCCTTGTACATAATTTTTTGAAACGTAAAAAAAAAAAAGAAGAAGTATCTAAGTATGTAGAAATAAGTTAAGTATGTAGAAATAATGTGCTTGTGTTTCTCAAGTGAATATTGAAGTGCAGCATCGCCGTTTGGAATGTCTGCGTATACCTACATAAACAACCTAAGCAAAAGTTTCTGACTGAATTAATTACAGCTTCTGGATCTGAGAACTTGTCTGTTTCCTCTTACATCTATAGGAGAGATATGCTCCATCTGCAGTTCAGTAGACCAGATGAAGAATCCCGACGGGTTTATGTTGAACATCGTGCCCAATTGGTGTAACTAATCGGTGATAATGGTTCGATCGCATCGGGTGGGTGAATTGTTTTAGGGGAACAAAAAAAGATTTTTATAAAAAGATAAGATGGATAAAGCCGCTTTATGAAATCCGGTTCCCCGTGCTATCCAAGTGCCAGCAGCTGAACTAAAGATGCAACTCTAAATTGCTGGAATGTCTTAGAGAGAAAAGTAATTATTGACAAGTAGGCAACTACTTTGTGAAGAGATTATTATTATTATTATTATTATTATTATTATTATTATTATTATTATTATTATTATTATTATTATTATTATTATTATTATTATTATTGTTGTTGTTGTTGTTGTTAATCGCCTCTTTAAAATGTTAATCTATATCGAACATTTGCATTTGATCGAATTCGATTTTTCAAAATTGTTATCATTTTGTTCTTAGCACACATTATAGTAGACATGTAACAGACTGGGTAGTATGCTACACGGTGAATTTTTGGTATTTTCTTAGCATGAGTAAACCAGTTTGAGAAGTGCTTAAGGTTAAAAGGTATCGACTAGAAAGCCAGATATAGTAGCATTGTGAGCCGTTATTTAAATGTTTAAGGTGCGTGTCTGGACTGTTTCACCATTGCGTCGGTTATTTAAATGTAGTTTTTATATTTAAACACAAACTTCATGGATAACATTCGTAAGTTTGATGTTTCGTCCTATACAAACATTTATTTTATTCACGTTTCTAAAATCAGTGGTCATAACAAGGTAATGTCATAATCTCACTGTTACGTTAGAACGTAAACTGCAGTTATAATAAAATATCAGGTAGTCTAAAAAGTATTGAGCCTTTTGCAGATAAGATGGCATTAGTGTCCCAAATCTCAGAGTATGAGTCACAGTGAGTCAGTCCTAACGTCATTTGACAGCTGACATTTGAAGCTAGTAGATGTGCGAAAGTGTTGGAATGCTTGTAATTAGACCTAATGTATTGTACCGTGAAGATGAGTGAAGTTTCCGCAAAACTGCGCTACATTTTACAATTTTTGTTTCGGTAAAGGATACTGCGAAGACCCGAGAAGAACTTTGAGCTGCTCATGGACAAGATACGTTATGAGTTTATTGGGGCATGTACTTGTTTGACATATACAAAAAAAAAAAAAAAAAAAAATAAGGAAACATGTTGTTCCTTTTGCAAGTGTAAAGGAGTCGCATTCAACTTGTAAAAATCCTTTTAAGATAAGATAAAAAAAAAAACTGGTGGTGATACTCATTCCAGTATATTACATTCCGTTTTTCACATAGTGTAATTTAAAACTTCTGATGCACCTCATATTTGGAAACAGATTAGTTTGTAGGGAAGGGTATTGACATTTTAATAATATTTATAAAATCAGAATGAACGCAGCTGTTTATAAATTTATTATCTTAATAATTAGTTATTGTGTTATATTTCAGATAAAAAAAATTGATACAGCGCATAGTTTACTGGATTAGAAAATTAGTTAGATCTTAGTTTTCGATACTAATAACAGATATATGCATTGCTGTGAATGCCTCTGTTGATATAAATGGTTTAATATATTTTAAGTACTATTTACATAATGTATATTTAGCTCATCTGGAACTGTTAGAATTAAAGTGAATTGCGACTTCAGATCTATTCGCTTCGCCAATAGTAATTACAACATACTAACGAAATTTCATGTTGATTAGTCAAATATTACCAGAGATATAAAGAATTCTGTGATTGAATAGATTCCATCTTGGATAATATATGTGGAGAATTTGTCGGGTGACCACCTAAATTGAAACAAGTTACAAGAACATTTGTTTAACAGGAATGGAAAATTATAACAAAATTCTGTTAATTTCAGTAAAATATTACCAGAAGTATTAAAATTTTTGTAATTGAGCAGACGCCATCTCATAGAAATGTGTCAGGTCTTCACTTTAGTCAGGAAAATACTTACTAGGACCCCTGTTAAGCAAATCTTGAGAAAAGAACGAAATTGCATGTCAATCAGTCCAATATTAGTCGAAATATGAACATTTTTGTGATTAAGCAGCCTCCATCTTGGGTGACGTCATCCCAGAGAAATATCGAATATTCACCTTAGTAAAAAGATACGTACTATGACTCCTGCTAAGCAATCCTCAAAGAAAAAAACACAAAATTACGTGTTAACCACTCCAATCTTAGCCTACATATGAACATTTTTGTGATACCGTATGTAGCCGCCATATTTGATGACATCATACCCGGAAAACGTGCCAGATGTCGGATGTCCACCCAAGTAAAAAATAATTAGTAAAACACCTACTAACGATTTCTGAAGAAAAATTCTCCATACTCAAACTTTCCTACAGAACCATAGTCGGATCCTGGAGCACTTCAGCCGTTTTCATATTACTGGTACTGGACGTTTTATCTGATACAGGCACCATGTCTTGGCGGCTATTTTGAAAACGGTAACCCATATGAACAATCTTTTACCACAACGCTGATTAATGTATGAAGATCTATCGAACAACGTATCAGTTGACCCATATTTTCGTTTAAAATTTCTAAGTTGGACCTAGGCCCCCATGAAAGGTGGCCCTGGGGGCATCGTCACACCATCATTAGATTTGCTCCATGGCTTTCCTATTCGAGATTTGGTTTGGTTCATTTATGTTCGACCGTTTACATATTAGTGGTACTGGACCTTTATCTGATACAGGTAACATATCTTGGCATCTATTTTGAATACGGTGATCGATACGAAAAATATTTTGCCACATCGGTTTTTAGTTTTTAAAGATCTATCAAACGAGGTGTTATTCGCCCCATGTTTCCCTTTAAAATTTTAAAGTTGGGCCCCGAGCCCCCTTGAAGGGTGGCCCTGGGGGCACCGCAACATCACCATTCGATTTGCCCTATGGTATTTACTATTTGAGCTTTTGTTCAGTTCATTTAGGTTCAATCGTTTTCGAGATATTTCCGTGGAAAGATTAAAATGGGCTACCCTGAATATTAAGGTTGCAATATTACTCGATTTTAGCGGGTACCACCCGATTTTCAGGTCCTATATTCGTCTCCCGCTTAAACATTTCTTAATCACGAAAAACCACCAGCTTTTTTTGGATTGGAGAAAAATCTAAGACGACTTTGTTGATAAATTGTTTTATTCAACGTAAACTGCTACATCTCTGTGCGAATCTCAATCGCGATTTAGTTAAATTTGGACTCGTGCTCATTCTCAGGCTGTGAGCTATTTGCCCAGTGCGCGTGCGCAGAGCCGTTTGCTAATAAAAGATTTGCTCTAATGCACAGTGGTTTTCTTTGTGTAGTTCATGCATTGTGAACTTAATAAAATATAAAAAGCAAAAACTAAATTTACTTTACTTTAGTTTCGTTAGAAAAGTACATTGGAAGTGTCACTTAACGAAGAAATCACTTTAAAAAAAGGTTCTAACCATCCCAGGTCAATATGTGTAATATACAAGTTCACATCAGTACTTACTGTTTAGAATTCCCCGCTTTTCAAATTTTAAAGTATGGCAACCCTAATTCATATGTATATCGTACGCAATCTACAGAACTCATTCAGTCATATACATCTTGGCATGGAAGTAGACCTTCACTTGCTTAGTACGCATGTCAAGTAATTTCGTATACAGACATATGGTTCTCAAGGTAGTGACCAGTAGAGTTAGGGACTGGACTTTAATGATCAAGTGTTAAACGTTAATTTAGGGTTAATCTCCAAGTAAGTGCAATGTGTACTTACAATAAAGATTTGTTAAATCAATGTGACGATTTTTTCGGCAATCAGGAAACATTAATAATTCATAACAATTGACAAGACCATTTATAAAGAGTCTTTCAGTTTCTCCTGTAATCCCTGGAATTTTAAAAATAATACGAAATTTAATTTGTATCTCTAATATTTCGAGTATAATAGTGAGTTATATTGTAAGTGTTAGTGGGTTCTGTTATCTTAATCTCGTATACAAACACATCCACAATCTAATCAGGGAAGTTAACTAGAACGATCATATCATTTGCTTATCTGTTATATAATACTTTCTTCATAGTACTTGTAGACGAAGAAAATAACGTCACAACGAAAATGATTTACTTGATCTCTTTACTTAATCTTGATATACACAAAAGATTAAAGATACTAATAAGGAAAAGTGCAGAAAACTTGATAACGTAATAACATCTTCGACACGTGAGGTGCCATGTTTAATGATAAAGCTGTCGAACGAGGCAATAATATTTTTCCGATAGAGTAACAACGTAGGAAGTGATGAAGAAGTTATTTGCGTTTAGTGTTATGACGCTTTAAATGCCAAAATTGTAAATTGCATTTGGTTTATTGCTTAAAAGACGTAAGATATTTCGCCAAGTATTACGCTATGTGGAATATTTTACGCAAAACCAGGATTATTACGGAGTCATTGTTGCATAGATATTATCTTTCATCTTACCGCAATACAAATATGCATTTCTGAACAATTTATTTAACAAAAAATACTGGTTAACTTGTCTCTTTATTTCTCAAAATAACGAAATCAAGTTCATTATCTTTCGCCTTGTAGTTACACCTGTATATAGAGAAAGTTTGGGTGAGATTACACATCTGCATGTGTGACCTTCTCTAGATATTATATTTGTATTTGGTAAGGAAAAATACTTTTGTTCTTCTTAAACAATCACAGTCAAAAGTTTGTTTTCGGATGTATATGTAAAATGATCCTTCGTAATCGAATTGTTAGAGCCTAAAAATTTTACTCGATTATTAAGAACCTATTAAAGCATTATTGTTTGTTTCTTTTAGGAACAATAATAAGTGCGATCTGTTACATCACGATGGTTTCTTGACATCCGTTTCTTCGAGTACGAACATTCTCACTTTACACTATTTTAACAGTAAAATCTAAATAATTTTAAAAGTCTTAAAGATAATTTGTAGAATTCCTTATTGTACTCCATAAACCCTACAAGCAGCATTATTATAACAGTTGGAGGGGTTATGTTTATATTTTTAAAATTTAATTTCCTAATGAAAACTTTACCCTTTCGTAGCCGAATAGCTAAACGGCGTGCTTTGTACGCATAGTCCCCACTGGAGTGGTTCGGGTCCCACTTTAAATAGCAGGTTCCATATCGCTGCTGAAAGGAGATGTTAAACTGTAGACAACAAACGAACAAGCTAATAAGAACGTCATCTTGTGAATTTAATTAAAGAGTTTATGTTACTTATTACTAGGCTTCGGATTTTTAGGTCCCAAAAAATTCAAATTAGGATTTTAAAAAGTGTATTTTAGGATTTTATAGGTTTTTAAAAACACGGTTTAGGATTTTTAGCGTTATATTACTGAAAACGGAATATTACTACACTTTAAACACTTTGTTAGCTATTTCATACTTAAATGGTAACCTTAATTTAGTAAGCTTTATGCTAACCAGTCTTCTGCGTAATAAAAATAATAAAACTCTTCTTACCTTGGACTCTTTTTGATAGCTGAAATATAGTTTAACATATGTATGGCCTGTCGTACTATAGTAGTAGTAGTTTTTGTCAGTTTTCTTATATTGAAATTTTATACACCACCACAAATATCACTTCACTTTTCTAACGATACACTGAGGAAATACGAATGTTCAAATATTGTTTTTCCGGCACTTTTTATGTTTTCTATAGCTCAAAAAGTGGTCACTTCACTCTCTGTAATGGCACTGAACAACAAAATATCTGGCAAGATTTTCTGTTGTGAACTTTGTCCTGTTGTCTGACAAAATTCTCTTGAATGCAGAAAAACTGCGTTCCACATCGCACGATGTAAGAGGCGCATATTTCATACTGGCTAATTCCTCGGGATTCCATAGCAAATTTTCTTGGACATTGTCCTCATGAAGAATTTGGCCCACTAGTTGTATGTGTGTGAAATCAGGACTGCATTTCAAAACCGCCTCCAACTTGTCCGCAATTTTTGTTCCAACTTTCCCAGGTACTTTTTTCTCTTTCACTTCTTGAAGAATTTGAATAGCTTCTGTAAGTGGAAGAGACTTCTACAATTCAGTGATGGCTTGAGGCAGATGAGAAAAGTTGGCTTTAATGTAACAGTTGTTGTACAGCAAACTGTGACTTCAGTGCTTTTTTTGCAGACGTGATTGAAGCGGCTTCAATCTCGTCGAGCGAATCGATGACCTGAACAATGCTTTCAAAATTATCTGCATAGTACAGTGCTGCTGAGAGCCACGTTCCCCAACGGGACACAACGGGCTGTGGTGGCAGTGGTGTGTTTGGAAGCATATCCTTGAAGGTAGCCACTCTGTTAGAAGCTTTCAAGAAAACCTTCTTTACAGATGAAATTATGTCGTTGACGATTGACTACGTGTTTGAAAGTATTTTTCAAGTTAAAAATAACTATAAAGAATCATTTAGGACGCTATAGGTTCTAAAAGCTAATTTAGGATTTTTTAGGTCCTAACCCCCAATTAGGACATTTTAGGTCCTATAAAACTAATATAGTTCTACTTATAGCAACTTGAAATGTAAAGAAAACACGAATTTTTTGCATTCACTGTACAGGAATAAAATAGGTTGGAACCTAAGAATCCGGAGCCTACTTATTACTCACGAACCTATAAAGTTCGACATGCTACTCACATAAACTTTTCAGCCTTTTTTGTTTATATATACAGAGTGCATCGTTTATAATGTCCAACCGTGATAACGTAGGAACCAAAAGAGGGAAAAAAAATTGCAGGAAGCAACTATAAGAAGGAGGGACATCATTGCACGTATTAAACATAAACACCCAACATACAGTGTTGACAAGCCAATATAAAGTTATGTTTTTTCAAATGACACTACGTCAGATTATTACATATTTCAACTCAACATATCAAACGAAAAGTTAAAATGCCATATTCAGTGTTGCAAACTAAGGATGTTATAGTATCACGAACATCCAAAATTTGGAAGCCTCTATCACACATACAGTGCAGCGGAGATTAACAGGATAACGCACATCGTAAGTACCTTAGCGTTTGATACCATGGTCATGGTATGGAAAATGTCGCATGTTAAGTATTATAATCAATGAGAAACATAAACACTACACAAAAGATACGAAAAACGACAGGAAGCTTCCGAAATGTAGATGAGAAGAAAAATTTAGATAATTAGCTGAATTGAATGTGAAACTAATAAGGATATTATGGAATTGTTAGAGGGAAAGAATATAAAATACAGTTAAAACATGTTAGAAAAACTGGTTGAGAGCATTGTCTGAGAAAAGGGCGATCTTGAAGACACAGTGGAAGATACTGGGATACTGGGATACTGGAAGATACTGCAGTTAAGCTATGGTACTAAAACAAAATTGCTACGTCAAGACGAAGAAGTTAGCTGAAGACCTCGGCACCTAGAAGCTCCTCAGTTTGCGACGAGTGATGTGCCAGTAATGGCGTAATACCTATGGTGATAATTTCGTCTCATTCTTTTGTTTGCCGAACAGTTCCTATGCAATTGGTTGAACGTAATGTTTTTTTGCTAGAAAACATTTTAGTTATACGTCGAATTTATAGAGTATGTAATGTGGAGACAACTTTGGAATGGCAAGTTTTGCGCATCCAGCGAATTTGAGTTTGCGTTAGAGGTTTCTCGATCCAGAAACCTAGTGTTCTATGTTTCAGCTATTTTCCGTTGACTCACTTGTTACCTCGTACCTAGTAAAAAACTAACATTAGATAGTTATTAGATAATAACGTTGTTTTAATCTGTTACGACTAAACTTCGTGGCCTGTAAAAGAAGAAGGAAATATATATTATATGCTGTTTAAAAGGTACGGAGTGTATATATGTTGTGTTTGTATATACAGCATTTTCAAGTGTAATTATATCTGACTACTGTAGCTTTATGTTTGTTAGCATTTTGTCTCTATTAGAATTAAGTGGATAATCTTGAAAGAAGATGAATTGGTGTGTCAAGACTAAATGTTTATTAAGCAGCTAAGAGAAAAGAATGCTATTTACTCAGTGACTGAATTGCGTTTCATAAAACTACTCATATTTCAGCCTTGACTTCTTTGACTTAGCGTCTTACCTTGTAATTTCTTTTCATTTAGTTTTCATTGTAGATTAAGATGGAATGACTGATTAAATGTTTTAGATGAATTTTGCCGCTTTTCTGATTGGGCGTAATACTTTACAAACTCATTAAAAAATACCAATCACTTTTTTTCATATTTCTCAAGATATGACTGAAATAATAATAATTTCAAAAAATATTTTTTCAATTGTGGGCGTGGCAGGACAAATTTATTATTATTATTATTATTATTATTATTATTATTATTATTATTAACTGTAAAGTTTATGTTGCTTTATAATTACCTTGTAGCTGGCTTAAATTACGTACATTGCTTTTGTTCGTTTTTTTTTTATACAAAATAATAGTTTTTCATTAACTGCAGTACTAAACATTAGTCAGTAACATTCATTTGTAAGTAATAATGAGTGACTTTTTATATTTAAATACCAATAATTAAAGATTCAGTTAGCTCCTCTCTTGCCTACTTTTCTCGACGTGGGAAAAATATTTAAATATAACTTAGTCTTGTACGTTAAATTGTAATTGTATTTTTCACACTTCCGTTCAGGGTTACACAACAGTACTATAATATTTGTACTATCAGGAGGGAAAGTTTTAACTTGAATTTCCGGTATCGACTATTTTGATTTCTCAGCCTCGGGTTTCGGATAGTATTTGACAAAGAATTCAGGACAGTTTGTGTCTATATTTCTTAAGCAAAGACCAGTGCTAGTTCATGGAGTTTAAAAGGATTAGAACACATCCGAAATATCTCTATTTTAGGATAATGTTAGAGGTCATTTAAGCAAAGCTTACTTTTTTTTTTTTTGTATATTACAGAAGATTGTTCGCTATATATTCGACTATTTGGTTCGGTGCTGTCATCTGGCGTATCATGCTAGCTTAGTATGGTTTGCTAGTGGGAGCAGTGTAGCGTCTGATCATGTAGGTGCGTTAGTGCTGGTAATAAGTTTTATCAAATGGCGCCGAAAATCAACCGATGTTGGGGGGTTACATAATGGCCCTTTTTCATTCTAAATTTTTGTACGTACGCATTGTGAAAAAGTGTCGGGATAATGGGATAACACTCGGAGTGACTACTGCGAAAGTTATTGCGGCCCGTTACAACAGGCTCTCCGTGCGAAACATTCGACCACGAAAACCACCAAGAGAAGGGCTGCAAGCAAAGGGACATCCGTTGTATTAAGGAGTATCTGTCGATTGGCTTGCCAAGAAAATCCATATCGTGAAAACGTGATATGGGCACAAATTCCGCCTCGCACCGTCAACTGTGAACAAAACAAATTCGCAAGCGCCTCAAGTTGAAGTGTGTGCAGAAGGCCCGTGCAAACCATTTGCTACCGCGTCATATTTGCCGAACGTAAGACCAACTGCAGGAAACTGTATGAAAAGTACCTGGGAGGTTCCAAATGGAAGAAAGTTCTCACAGTAGATGAATCATATGTCCATCTCACTACTGGTAGTCACATTCTGGCGATCATACACCGTGACGGCAAGGGGCGCAGCAACTTTTTTCGTCAGTGCCGAGAAAGTTTCCTTGTAGCTTTATGGTTGTTACGGTGTTCGGTTGCTGATACGCAAAGTTGACAAAAAGGTGAAGGTGAATGCAGAATACTTTCAAGAATCCATTCTGACACTTGATCTATCGGAGAACCATCCCACAGTTGTATGGAATGAACGTTAACCAGGTGATGATCCATATGGACAAGGCTTCGAGTCATAACGCCAGAACATCGCTATATTTTTAACAGGAAATGGCTGAGGAATTAGGAATTAATGTCATTGCGTTTGAATACATGTCCTATGAAAAGTTCAGATGCTAGTCCAATGGATTTTTCGCTTTTAAACTGTTGAAACACCTTTAACATTGCCACCCGCGCACCCTGAATGGTCTACGGAAAACTTGCAGGGAAGAGTGGAACAAAATTACCATACCTGTCCTCAGCCGGAGCTTGCTGCAATGGAAACTGCGATGCAGTGTGATAGTCCACAATGCGGGGTGTCCAATAGAATATAATCAATGGTGGCGGCGCAGTATTTCTTAATGTAAGAGTACCTGTCAAAAATGGTCGGGTATAAAGCGAAGAACCTTCTGTATTAATAGTCATATTTTTGGCGTAATACAATTCTCTGCTACACGCTTAATGAACGTCGGAACCAGAGTTGGCGTGGCTCAATGAAAACTTGACCCACGACCCATTGACCAACCACCCTCCGTGACCCCTGACCCACCACACAACATGAACCACTCTCATCCACTATGAACTACTCTGACTCACCAAAATCCATCGTCATCAACTCTGAACACGATCCACTGCCTCTTCTGTACTGACTAAAGAGTTTACACTTGTAATAAAACAAGACTGTGAAATTGTCACTAATCGGAGTTTGAATATCTAGTCAATCGCTCAAGCACCACTCTGTTACATTAATGGTGGATCTGACCTTTACGATATAAAATGGTAAAGTGTCAGTGAGAAAATTGAAACAGTTCGAGGTGGGGGGAAATTAGTGTGTGCCTGAAATATACTTGTACTAAGAGAGTATTCTTGCAAGTGTTAATTTCTGAACGCATACCAAAACAAACTTCTATTCGCTGGAAAATACTCTTGTACAATATGGAAAAGGTTATGGTTTCTCAGTTCACAGTATTTTTCTCACAAAAGACTTGAAAAATCAGTTTTTCATAACGTATAAAGGTGCTCGGTTACCCTATGTGAGAGCATCTCCATAAAGTATGCCCCGGCGGGAGCTCATGTGGTTCGGATTCCACGTTAATCAGTGGGTCCACATCTCATATAGCCTCGCTGCTGAACGGGACGTTAAACCCAAAATCAACTCAACTCAACTCAAAGTATGCTCATAATTATAGTTTGTGTAATCACTAAAACACTACGTTAAATTTAAGTTACAAATATGCATAATTGCAATTATTGTGAATACTTACTCAAAATAGTTTACCTAAAGCAAAGAAGAGAATTACTAAAAATTAGGTACAAAGTTGAATAAGCCATTAGTAATATAAGTATACATTTTCCATAACTCGTAATTTTCCACCTTAAAACAAATCTGAAATTGGGTTTATTTCCTTTTGGTAACTTTTTCGTGGTAAATCATCTGCAGCGGAATGATGTCCATCCTTCAGCCAAGAAATAACTAGCTCGTCTACTTTGAGCTTGTCTAGCCGTGGGCCATTAACATTGATGAACAACAAGTTAGACAGTGTTTGAGCACTTAGTCTATTTCTAATATCAGTCATCTGTAAATTCATAAGGGAAAATCCCCGTTCGCACTCTGTCGTGGAAATTGACAATATTTCTACCCGATTTCTGCAACTCCTCATCGACAATCTGCTTGTTAGACTTAAGTCTGATAACGATTTTTCTTGGTCAGTTTTGAAATACTCAGCAAGAAGTATCATCTCTCTATCACCATACATCTTCTTTTCCATATCGACCATGTCAGTTGGCAATGTCGATTCACGGAGAACAGAAACTTCATCTACCACGCCTTCGATAGGATCTTGTGAATAAATTATCAGTCAAAGCCTGATAAACTGATGATTTCTTATTTGTTTATAAATTTAATTTTTCTAATTACACATGAATGTTTGATGCCATTACCAAGTTCCCTCCCCATCTAGAAAGCGAAAGGGAACGAGGTTCCTGGAAAGTGTTCAGAGATGAACGGGAATTTCCTTCCTTCTTCCCCTTCAGTTACCACATTTCTGTTTGCCATGTGCCAAATTATGATGAATTTCAATCAAATTATCATAGAATAATTATTTCCTTGTTGAATTATCAATACTTTTCAGTGGAAGAAAGGATGAAATTTGAAAGTTTCAAATCAAAGTAAGTAGTAGTAAAGGAAAAAAAAAATGTAACATTTTCCATATAATTATGCGTACAATCCAAACTTAAAATTTCCGTGTAATTAAGCTTACAGTACAAATTTTGTGCCTATTTTTCCCACAACTTTATGGGTTGATTGCCCTGTGCTGTAAGCGCTCCATATAATAAAGATAAGCTTCAGCAATTATTATAGTAGAAAGCAATGGATATATGAAGCCAAACACTGTACTTTTTGTTTCTGACTTTTTTTCCTTAAATAACATAGATCGTTTTCGATCATTTTTACAAACCAACTCACTACCAATTTTCCATATATAGAAAGTGCCTCCCCCCCTAAAGGAGAATTTAAAAAAAATGCTAGGACACATTCTGTTTATTTTCAATAAAGAGTTATTACACTGAATTTCAGCTCCGTAAGTTTAACGGTTTGCGAGATACTCATTTTTTTTTTGGCAAAAATTCGGATCCTCACTACCTCCTTAAGATATTATGCATTATAATGAAAGCAATATAACATCCCAGTTTGGATTAAGGCCTAACTATATACCAAAAGTAATTTCATTTGACTTTGCAATTTGACCGTGATGATCAGCCACACATAGTGACATTCAATTTTTTAACATAATAATATATATATTCCCAAAACTCACAGGTCTCGAAAGCCAAGTAGTAGTATAAGTCCTATTGCTATTATTAGGCCTACAATTAAAAATATCAATATCCAAAAGTGCCTGAAGTTCTTTTTTCATTTGGTTAGATATACTCACCTCAGGTAAGTAGACAGAAGCAAATGGAAAAGGAAGGGAAATGAAGGTCTTGAAAGTAAAACGATGACAAATTTATCAGTCTTCAGAAGATACTGTCTACAAGCAGGGAGCAGAGTGGGTCGGTAGATCATACTGAGTCGGTGGGTCGCAGAGGGTCATGATGGGTGGTGGGTCGCAGTGGGTCAAAGTGGGTGGAGGTCACAATGGGTCATGATGGCTGATGGGTCGCAGTGGGTCACGGTGTGTGGTGGGTCACATGCTGTTGACCCACAACCCACTGACCCACTCAGAAAACTTCACCCACTTGACCCACCGTCCCACTCCATGGTAATATGTTGAGAACATTTTCAATATTGACTGATGATGTTAATAGCAATCGTTCAATGAGGACTATGGAAGCCGAACTACCTTCTCTATGGTCACTGGAATAAAATGAAATGAAATCTTTAAGTTTTACGTCCCACGATTATGCCGGCTAGGCTAAAAGAGAAGGTGATTATGAAATGAAGGAAATTCTGGAATGAAGAAAGTGGGAGGAAACGGGAGAATCCCGAGAAACCCATTCACTGGAATAGAAATATTGTTGCTCAATTTCAAGAGAAATGATAATTCTAAATTATGGGGCAATGATGTTATTGAAGTTCCGACTCGGGGACCTTGCTCCTTCCCGTGCTACAATTTTTCGGTGGTTTGGTGAATTCAGAAGAGGCCGGACATCGCTTAAAGATGAAGAGAGAGCTGAACATCCGGCAACAGCTGTGTCAGATGAAAACATTCCCGCTGTGGAACAAATGATTCGAGAAAATCCTCTAACAACTTTCAAGGACATTGAATCTACAGTGAACATTGGATCGCCAGCAGTAACAAAAATTCTTCATGATCATCTTCGGTTCAGGAAGGTTTCATCTCGTTGGGTGCTTCACACTGACTGAACAGCAGAAGCGCATGCGTGTGGAATGGTGTGAAGAAATGCTTGCAAGATTTGATGGAGGCAATTCTCGACGCGTGTCTGACATTGTTACTGCTGATGAGACTTGGATCAATCAATTTGACCCTGAAAATAAACGCCAGTCTACAGTTTGGATCTTTCCGCACGAAAATCCACCCACGAAAGTGAAGCGACCGCGAAGTGTGAGGAAGAAGATGGTCGTAACTTTCTTCTCCAAATCTGGCCATGTTGCAACTTTTCCACTTAAAGAACAAAATACTGTTACTGCTCAGTGGTTTACCACTGTTTGCCTAACAGAAGTGTTCCAGAAGCTTCTCGAACGGCGTCCAAGATCTGGATTACGTGGGATCCTGCTTCATCATGACAACGCGTCCGCACCACGACCAACATCACAATTCAGTTTTTAGAATCTACAGAGTCCAAGCTCATGACTCATCCGCCGTATAGCCCTGACCTGGCCCCGTGTGATTTTTTTCTGTTCCTCAGGATCAAAGATCGCATGCGTGGGAAGAGATTTTGCAATCCTGAAGAAGCTGTAGTGGGTTACGAGAATGAACTTTTAACACTTGAAAAAAAAAGAGTGGCAACACTGCTTCCAAAAGTGGTTTTCGAGGATGCAAAAGTGTGTACAGTGAAATGGTTAATACTTTGAGAAAATGTAAGTGTTAAATTGATTTTAAGTATGTAAGTTATTTCACATCTCAAAACTTTCGTAGTGACCCTCGTATTTAAGCAAATTAACTTTGCTCACAAGGGACATCACCCAATTGTCCGCCTCCGATTTCAATGATTTTTTTAGCTGATAGAGGACATATATGTATTATTTGTGATGACAGAAATTTTTGCCATGGTGCATGTTTTCTATTTTTTATAATTTTTAAGAGTTGTGATGTGGTTATTAGAGATTACTGCAGAAGTCCCTTACTAACCTTTGTAAACGTAATGTTACTGAAAGAATAACCATGTAAATACATATAAGGCCTATGGGGAGTTGTATGGTAGGTATGACCTTGACGGCAGCCATCTTGAAATCCGCCATTTTGAATTAAGGTCAAGTTTTTTTTAAATAGGAATAGGGTAATATGATACATAATTTCGGGCTAGAATTTAATCAGGAAGACAATGGTGAATCTAGTTTTGAGATACACCTATTTGGAGAAAAGTTACAGGCATTTAATTGTTCACTTACTACGTGCGAAAGTCCCTTACCTCCGCTTCTAACCTGCGTATTAATGATAAGTGGATAAAAGCTTCGGTAATACATATTATCCGTAGAGGGAAATGATACGGTAAGGGTTCCTTGATGGCAGCCATCTTGAAATCCGCCATTTTGAATTAAAGTGAAGTTTGAAAAATGAAAATCATAGCATGTGACATCTCATTTTAATAGCGAATTTTCCCAAAAAGCCAATAGTATGCTTATTTTTGTTTTATAATTAACCAGTATGAATTTAGTACTGCTTCTAATGAGCACCAAATGTCCATTATTCGGTCTTTCAAATTGGCAACACTCCTAATTTTCACCGCATGTTTTAAGATTCCAACTGGCACTTTGCAGTTGTTGCCATGGCTCGTGTTTTCTAAAGTTATTACATTTTTTTAAGAGTTGCGATTTGTCAGTTCATGAATAGTGTTGGGATAAGAATCCAGCAATCTTTCTGAATTTTGAAGACTTGCCATGTAATTATTTATTTCCTATACCAGCCCTTCAAAAACTCGTTTACTGACATGAATCATCGCACACCGAATCAACTCCAACTTTGCATTCAGGTAATACCGAAGACGTAGCTTGTGTAGTAGATGAGACCGAAAAATCAAATGAAAATTCACTTCAAAAAGGGAAACGAAATATGATTGTTGTGTAAATCAAGGGTCTTTTGTTTTGTTTTATATTGATATCTTTATTGTATATTTATTTATTTATTTTCTATTGCAATGTTTTAGCTAGTCAGACAAAAAAGTCATTAGTTTTCTAGCGATTGTTGTCTATGATTCATGATTGTAAAATTTATAATCATTATTGATCGGGCACTCAATTAAGTTACACTTCTTTATAAACAAGTTACTGTTTTCATATTATATTCATGGTACAAACAATGTTATGGGAACAGTCATATAATGCCTCTTTGATATTTTCTAGCATTGCTGCTGTTTCTTAAATGTTGTATTTATTAAAAATATTTTATTGTTTGTCATTTGCGCAACATGTAGGCTATATTTCCTGATAATTTTGTGTTCGTATAACACCAGTTTGTTATAATTTCATTTGTATTTCTTTACGTCACATAGGTCCATAGGTTCTTCATGTATTCTCGTTTAAAATAGATAATTACATTGCAAGTCTTGAAAATTCAGAAAGATTGCTGGATGTTTATCAGAACACTATTCACGAACTGACAAATCGCAACTCTTAAAAAATGTAATACATTTAGAAGACATGAACCATGGCAACAATTGCAGAGTGCCAGTTGGAATCTTAAAACATGCGGTGAAAATTAGGAGTGTTGCCAATTTGAAAGATCGAATAATGGACGTTTCGTGCTCATTAGAAGAGTCATAAATTCATACTGGTTAACTATAGAACAAAAATAAGCATACCATTGGCCTTTGGGGAAAATTTACTATTAAAATTAGGTGCCACATGCTATGGTTTTCATTTTTAAAAACTTCACTTTAATTTAAAATGGCGGGTTTCAAGATGGCTGCCGTCAATGATACCCTTATCGTATCACTTCCCTTTAGGCATAATATGTATTACCGAAACCTTTATCCACTTATTATCATTAATACGCGGGTTAGAAGCGGAGGTAAGGGACTTACGCACATAGTGAGTATAAACAATTAATATGTCTGTAACTTTTCCCCAAATGGGCGCACCTTAAAAATAACTTCACCATTGTCTTCCTGATTAAATTCTAGCCCGAAATTATGTATCATATTACCCTATTCCCATTTAAAAAACTTGACCTTAATTCAAAATGGCGGATTTCAAGATGGCTGCCGTCAAGGTCATACCTACCATACAACTCCCCATAGGCCTTATATGTATTTACATGGTTGTTCTTTCAGTAACACTACGTTTACAAAGGTTAGTAAGGGACTTCTGCAGTAATCTCTAATAACCACATCACAACTCTTAAAAATTATAAAAAATAGAAAACATGCACCATGGCAAAAATTTCTGTCATCACAAATAATACATATATGTCCTCTATCAGCTAAAAAAAATCATTGAAGTCGGAGGCGGACAATTGGGTGATGTCCCTTGTAAGATGCACCATGATGTGTTCGTCTGCATTATAATTTAACTGCTGATCAAGAGGCCCGCAAAGTAGTGTGTTCTGTAGTTACTTCTCGATTATTTACTTTCTTGAAACGGTCTTTTCCAAAACTTTCAAAAAAAAAAAATATTGCAGCACTCTACGTTTTGTTATCAACTAAAAAATAATACGGAAATGGATGTGTGCAGCCATTAATTATTTATCGTATATGCATTCGTGTTTCGTAAAAATACTTTATCCATTTCAGGTCAAAAAACACCACTAAAACTATATAGTTTCCGTTCGAAATGTTTAAACTTTTATTACTGCTTTACGTTGACGGGGAAGGCTCTTCAAACGTTAAGAATAAAACCACAGTATTGTAAGTTGAGAAAGTCACAAATTAAAGTAGCACCACTTGCCTATAGGATTGTCACATTGTTGGGTTTACAGCTTCTGAAAGCACAATATCAATAGCGTCATTTATCAGTAATCTTCGACAGCTTGTGAATTTATCGGACGGGTGTATTGGGTGTTGGTGCATGTTAATGACTATACGATGTCTCCGATATCGTTGACTCTCAGGATTTATATACTTCTAAGTTCGACCAAGCGTGCCTAGTAGAAATCATTAAATCTTCTCACCACATCGTCTAAACAACCAAATAAAATAGAATGTTTGGGAAATGGTGCTCTTGCCATTATAAGTTAAATGAGTAAATTGTAATTTAAGGATAATGAATTTTCGCTTTCATATGTAGGGTAGTCGGATTGATGAAATGTCGAAATGTCAAGCGCTTTCCTATTGAAAAGAAAGATAAAAAGAAAGAACAACACATAAATAGTTGATTAACTTGGTATTTAATATCCCTTTTCTCCACCGAGGGCATATGAGATTTGGACCTACTACTTAACCAGAGATCCAAACCACAGGAGTCCTTACTGGCAATCAAACCCGGATCTCCCGGAACAAAGCGCGTATGGTAACCTTACAGCCATACAGGAGCTGAACGAGACATCTTTGTTTCGATACTTCTTCGCATATGAATAAAATTGGCCTACTAGACTATTTGTTTCAATAATAGGTGATCAGTTATAACTAAATTCCAAACGTAAGTCATAACTAAATTCCAAACGTAAGTCGTTCTTCATGCGTTTTCATATTTTTGTCTGATTTTATCACTTATTGCTTTACTCTAACCGAAACTAGATCTTCTCGTGTATGGTGATAAAATAGTATAACGTACAGTAACCAGACAGTTATATGCGTTGAGCAATTGAAACATTAGACAGTATAATTCTACTCTATAAAAAAAAAAATAAAAAAAAATGCAAAAAAGACGAATACTCGAAAATAGCCCAATAGAGGTTTAAAAACAATCGCCACAGGTGCACTTAGAACATTTCTATAAATGGAATCCACTGATCAAATAGTATACGAATATACGTACGTATGTGAAGCCGGATGTCATTTTAATTTATTTATTTATTTATTTATTTATTTATTTATTTAGTTTGTTAGTAAGTTTGTTTTACGACTCTTCGTTGTGCCCTTTAAACTACAGTAGATGATGAGAAACGAATGATTATAGTGAAATGGGTGGTGAAAGAATACCACACACTCATGCCTTGAACGGAATTCAAACCCGCGATAAACATCTCGACCATGCAAGCCAGCTGTCGTTTCATTCACTAGGTCAAACACTTCCTTATCTTGTGCTATTATTTTATTTATTTCCCAAAATTAAATGTGTTACGTAAGAACAAATAAATAGTAACAGATATTTAAAATGAAAATAAACATCAATATGATACGATTTTTAAAATTAACTTTTCTGCATGCTAGAAGATCCTTTGCCGTCCTGCGGTAAATCACAGTAGAACATATGGACAGTACAGTATTTTACAATTTGTTTCGCAAGTATATATATATATATAATTACAGCTAGAAAGTCAATAGATAACATTTGAATAAAATCGAATAATTACTTCAGATATTGCTTCAACAGTTTTGCAAGATATATATATATATATATATATATATATACCGGCGGGAGCTCATGTGGTTCGGATTCCACGTTAATCAGTAGGTCCACGTCTCATATAGCCTCGCTGCTGAACGGGACGTTAAACTCAAAATCAACTCATATATATATATATATATATATATATATATATATATATATAGAGAGAGAGAGAGAGAGAGAGAGAGAGAGAGAGAGAGAGAGAGAGAGAAATATTGCATTGTCTGAATAATATACCTAGGTATATTCGAGAAATTATTGAAGTATTCGATTATGATTATTACTCAATTTTAACTACATAATATTATATTCGACCTAAACTTATTCTGTCGCTCCTTTGAATTTAGCGTACATTTTTAACAGAAACGTGTCCATATAGCTATGCTAAAATGTTTGTCCATTGAAGTGTTCGACTGCGCGTTACATATGATAATAACGTTTATTTTGTAGTTAGGTGAAAAGATGTTCCTCGATCTTAAGATTTAATAAGTGAAGCTTTTAACTTTGGTGTTCAACATTCACTTGTTGGTTATTTCAATTACGCATATTGATTGGTCGTTACACACATTTTCAAAACAAACTATCCGTTATGTGCCTGTTTTACTTCACCCAGAGTATTTATTTTCATCTGTTGTTCAAAATTTATTTCTGTATCTAATGTAGACGCCAATAAGTGAATACTCGCCTATACAAATCTTTTCTTCAGAAATTCCAAAATGAGTAAACCAGTTTGAATTGAAATGGTGTGCATGGTCATCTCTTAAGTTACGGAGCTCCACAAGCCATAGACAATTTAATACTGAAGACAGCGGATATTATGACTGATAATGCCCAACATGTGAAGCATTGTGCGGAATTTTCAATTATAGCCCACAACCCATTGCCAACATATGTACAAACTTGAGGAAACTATATAAGCAGGATTCCAACTAACCTAGAAAACCTGAAAAGGTGATGGAATTTAGCTTGCTTGTAAAATGGCGTGGAAAAGTCAGAGAATTTTAAGTATGGATATTTACTTCTTAGAACTCATTTGTTTTTAACCTTTATTTTTACTACAACAGACATTTCTCATATAAAAAAGATCTGAAACACGTGACAACACTTGCATCTGGAGCCAATGGTTTAATATTTCCACTAAAAAAGAAGAAAACTAATGTTTTGAACTGGGCTTTCACTGACAATATCCATAAAATTATTTACTTTCATGTTTCAGTTTTTGGAAGGCATAGTTGCTGAGCCTTTACATACATTACGACGTACGGACAGAGTTTTATAAGTTTGTAAACATTATTGTAGTCAGTGAAGCACTAGCAAGATGTTTGAGTCAAAAAGGATATCAATGTCGTCCTTGTTATAATTTGAAAATTGTACTAGCATTTAATCTTGTTTGTTACCATAGATATAGTAGGACATAGTTCTAGAACACTGCCCCGTATCCCCATTGAATTGTAATAAAGAAAAACAACCTGCCTACTAGCCCGCCTTCATTCGCTATCACTCGTTTGGTACTACTATTCGAATTGAGTATTGAGCTTTGATGAAGAATTATCAAGTATGAGCTTCACTTATGTGTGCTGGTCAGCGTTCTAGAAGCTTCCCATGTAGGAGTAAATTTGGAAAAGATATTCATCAGTTTAAATTAAGCGAGAAAACACAAGGAAAATTAACAAGTCTTGCAATATTTGCACAAGACAAATATTTCCACGCGTGCATATGCCGTGATCGATCGTAAGTACAAGGCCAAACTGGCCCAAGAGGTAGTGTGGTAAACGGACTATGTAACATGGGGGCTGCCACTTCGTCAGTATTTTCAGTCAGTTTTTAGTAATGGGCTCAACAATGTTTGATACATGAACTGTTACCTACGAGTTTGTGCATAACGTTGCAGCAATGACCCAGAACATCTGTTATGCTAAAAAGGAAGGTGCAGTGAACCACAGCACAGCAGTTCGTTGGTTCCAGAAATTTCACGTAAGTTGTAAAAATATCGAAGAGCAGCCGAGGTCTGGCCCCCGTAGGGGAACGGATTCTTAGGTCATACGATACGCCTTTGAGAGAATCCATTTACCAGCACATGAATGTCAAACCAATTGGTATGTCCTAATCAACTGTAGTGCGTCATCTTCACGATTCCGAGAAGATCATCAGGAACTGCCACATTGTGCCACATGAGATTGATTTCAGCTCAAGCCTAGAGGAGAGTGGATATATGCCGACAACTTCTGCAAAATAGTGTGATGTGCGTTTCTTCAAATAGGTTGTCACATGCGTCGGAAAGTTAGTGTTTTTCCGGAATCGAAACGTATAAGAATAGTAACTGAGCGATTTCCAACTTCTAGAACCGATCATCAAACACAGACGTTTCTAGCATAAAGTCCTGCTCTGTGTGTGGTGGAACTTTTAGGAAGTAATTCACTTCGAGTTCGTTCCGAACGATCGTACCATCAATACCGACCTTTATTCCAAATAGTTATAGCGGATGTATGCTGCACTACGCCAAAAATATCCTGCATAGTGAACCGAAGGGATGCTCTGCCGTAACACGAAAATGCGAAATCACACTCGGTTCGAGAAATGTAACAAAAATTATGAGCTTCATGTCATCGAACTGATGCCACACCCGGCATATAATCCTGACCGTGTTCCTTTGGATTACTGCCTGTTTCGATCCATGGTGTATTGCCTAAAATCACGATGCTTTACCAACCGACAGGAGGTGGAAACAGCAGTGACTGACTTCTTTGCCTCTCAGAACAAGACGTGGTATCAACGTGGAATCGAGGAACTGGCCGGAAGGTAGTTGCAGACCATGAGTAGTATGGGCTGCACTTTGCCTCACTTTTTGGCCCCTGGGTCCCTGTCTCAGGACCCATGGTCCCTGGCCCAGGGTCAATGACCTAGGGGTACCTAGGACCACCCCCTAAAATTTGGCAGGGGTACATAGGACCACCCCCAGGACCCATGGTCCCTGGCCCGTGTCAATGACCTAGGGGTACTTAGGACCTCCCCTCTAGATTTTGGCAGGAGTACATAGGACCACCCCTTAAATTTTGGAAATTGCCAAATCTAAAAATTGGGTGTGGTAGCCTAGAACCACAGTATGTACCTCTATCAGTATTGGGTGTCTATGTCGTTCCCTTTCATGAGTAAAAAATTGCCAAAAATTCAAATTTCGGGGTGTTTTTTGACCTAATTTATCCCCTTGGATGAGGTATTATTACCCTATATGGTTATATGTGCATATACAGGGATTCATATGATGACACATTGTATTAAAATCTGTAAAATCGCCCCTAGCCTTAGGCAAAATTTACAAAATAGTCGGGATTGGAGAGAAGTGTCAGGACCATCAGGACATACAATCTGCATACGTCCCTACAATTACCTAATGTTAAACGGAAAGTTTCCAGGCAAACTTCATGTAGAAAGCAGGGATACTGAACTCACAAGAGCCCTAAGAAAATTTGTTTTTAAGTAATCGTTATGCCGACTAAGCTACAGAAGACGTCGATGATGAGAATGAAATAAATTTTGGAATGAAGAAAGTGGAAGGAAGCGGAACCCCGAGAAAACCCACGAGCACGGTGTTTGTCCACCACAAAGTTCACTTGGCGGGGCTGGGATCGAACCCGGGACCCCAAGCACCAGAGGTGAACGCTCTACCACTGAGCCACCGCGCCCCCCAACCATATAAGGTAATAGGATCTCATCCAAGGAAATGAATTAGGTCAAAAAAAAAACCAAACACGTGGTACAACGTAATGCTTACGTTTATATTTTGGCAGTTTTATACCCCTAAAAGGGAAACGAGATAGACCACCGAAAAATTTATAGTGATCTATATTAGGGTTCTCCTGGGTCCCTGCCTCAGGACCCATGGTCCCTGGCCAGGGTCCATGACCTAGGGGTACATAGGACCACCCCCTCTAAATTTTGGCAGGGGTACCATGGCCCACCCCCTAAATTTTGGCAGGGGTACATAGGACCACCCCCCTTAAATTTTGGAAATTGCCAAATCTAAAAATTTGGTATGGTAGGGTAGGACCATAGTATGTACCTCTATCCGTATTGGGGGTCTATGTCGTTCCCTTTTCATGGGTAAAAAATTGTCAAAAAGTCAAATTTCGGGGGTTTTTGACCTAATTTATCCCCTTGGATGAGGTGTTATTACCCTATATGGTTATATGGGCGTATACAGGGGTCCATTACCTTTCATAAGACATGGGTATATTAATGCACCCCTTGAAAAATTTGGGAGGGGTACCTTGGCCCACCCCTTAAATTTTGGAAATTGCCAAATCTAAAAATTTGGTATGGTAGCCTAGGACCACAGTATGTACCTCTATCAGTATTGGGGGTCAATGTCGTTCCCTTTCATGGGTAAAAAATTGCCTAAAATTCACATTTCGGAGGTTTTTGACCTAATTTATCCCCTTGGATGAGGTGTTATTACCCTATATAGTTATATGGGCGTATACAGGGGTCCATTACCTTTCATAAGACATGGGTATATTAATGCACCCATTGAAAAATTTGGGAGGGGTACCTTGGCCCACCCCTTAAATTTTGGAAATTGCCCAATTTAAACATTTAGTATTATAGTATAGGACCCTAATATGTATTATGATAAATTTGGATGGTCCACCTCGTTCCCTTTTAGGGGTACCAAATTGCCAAAAATATAAACGTAAGCAATACGTAGTACCATGTGTTTGGTTTTGACCTAATTTATCCCCTTGGATGAGGTCCTATTACCTTATATGTTTATATGAGCGTATACAGGAGTCTATTACTTTTCATAAGACATGGATATATTGGTGCACCCCGGGAGGGGTACCTTGGCCCACCCCTTCAATTTTAGAAATTGCCCAATTTAAACATTTGGTATAATAGTATAGAGCCCTAGTATGTATCACTATAAATTTGGGTGGTCCACCTTGTTCCCTTTCATGGGTACACAATTGCCAAATTTTAGTACAACCACGTGTTTGGTCTTTTGACCTAATTTATCACCTTTGATGAGGTGTTATTATCCTATATCGTTATATGGGCGTATACAGGGGTTCATTACCTTTCATAAGATATGGGTATATTAATGCACCCCCAGGAGGGGTACCTTGGACCACCCTTTAATTTTGGAAATTGCCCAATTTAAACATTCGGTATAATAGTATAGGACCCTAATATATATTAATGTAATTTCGTTCCCTTTTAGGGGTACAAAATTGCCAAAATATAAATGTAAGCAATACGTTGTACCACGTGTTTCGTTTTTTTACCTAATCTATTCCATTGGACGAGGTCCTATTACCTTATACGTTATATGGTCACGTATGTGGATTCATTTCCTATCATAAGACATAGGTACATTTGTGCACCCGGGAGGGGTACTTTGACCCACCCCTTTAATTTTGGAAATTGTCCCTTTTATATGTTTGGTATTATAGTATAGGACCCTAATATAAATTACTATAAATTTTGGTGGTCCACCTCGTTCCCTTTCATGGGTACACAATTGCCAAATTTTAGTACAACCACGTGTTTGGTTTTGGCTCAATTTATCCCCTTGGATGAGGTCCTATTACCTTATATGGTTATATGGTCATGTATATATTGGTCCATTTCCTATTATAAGACATGGGTACATTGATGCACCCTTTAAATTTTTGGAAGGGGTACCATGGCCAACCCCAAAAATTTTGGAAATTTTCCAATTTGAGCATTCGGTATCATAGTACATGCCTCAACATTATCATGATAAATTTGGGTGGTCCACCTCGTTCCCTTTTAGGGGTACAAAATTCCCAAAATATAAATGTAAGCAATACGTTGTACCACGTGTTTGGTTTTTGGCCCAATTTCTCCCCTTTGATGAGGTTCTATTACCTTATATGGTTATATGGTCATGTATATGGGTTCATTTCCTATCATAAGACATGGGTACATTGACGCACCCTTTAAAAATTTGGGAGGGGTATCTTGGCTCATCCACTCGGTTTTAGAAATTTTTTAATATAAGCATTTGGTATCATAGTACAGGACTTTAATATGTACCACTATAAATTTGGATGGTCCACATCGTTCCCTTTCATGGGTAAAGAACTACCAAAAATCAAATTTCGGAGGTTATTGACACCTATTTAGCACGTTATATGGGTATGTACAGAGGTTTATTACCTTTATATGTTTATGTTCCCTTTTAAATTTGGGAATTATCAAATAACAAAATTCGGTAAACGTTTTCTAGGACCCATTGGTGTTCCTCTTATGACCAAATATTCAAAATTTAAAGGTTATTGACCGGCTTTATTATTGAATAAGTACAGGATTTATTACTTTTTTATAAGACACAGGTGTATTTGCGTACCAATCTTAAATTTTGGGAGGAGGTACATTTCTTATTGTCATATCAATAATTGGTAATTGGATAGTATCTCATTCATTGGGTAAATCAGTATGATCACGTGATCAGTTATTAACCTATGATGGGATTAGGAGTCCAGAACATTGGTACATTGAAACTTTGTAGGATAATTTGAGAATGCGTCATTGGTTTTGATTATTCCCGCCAAATATAAACGTAAGCAAGACGTTGTACCACGTGATTGTCCTTGATGAGGTAGTGTACAGGGGGATTCATTTCCTTTGTTGTGGTACTTCTTAAGTTTGAGTACACACACACTTCTAGAAAACAGTTGGTTCTACTCAGGTAAACAATTGACGGACATTATTGACCTTATTGAACATATAATGATATGATTAACTCTAAGACTTAGGTATATCAAGAGAAGTATTCTTTAAATTTGGAAATGGTGATAAACAGAATTTTAACATAAGGTGCGAAATTTGAAACAATACATTGAACTTTAGTCACAGCTCATAGTCTAAGATCATTGGTGGTGATTGATTTGAAATCTGATAGCTAACCTTATTGAATCTTATGACTCATAGACGAAAGGCAATACATGCTACAACAGTTTGAAATTTAATCATAAGGTGATGTAATCTGACACTAGCAAAGTTATTGTTAATGCAATTTGATTGGATGATCACTATCTTTCCTGCAATCTGATTGGTTGATCACTATCTTTCGTGCAATCTGATAGGTTGATGAGTTTTAAATCTTTTTCTGCATTCAGTTTTGTTTTAACATTTAAAAAGTTTTTAAATTTTTTTTTTGTTTAAAACTTTGGTTTGAAATTTTTCGTTTTAAAAATTTTTTGTTTGAAAATTTTCAAAATTTTGTTTGGGATTTTTTCGTTTGAAAATTTTGTTTGAAAATTTTTTTCGTTTGAAATTTTTTGTTTGAAAATTTTTGTTCGAAAATTTTGTTTAAATTTTTTTTTGTTTGAAATTTTTCGTTTCCAAATTTTTTGTTTGAAATTTTTTTGTTTCAAAATTTTGTTTGAAAATTTTTCGCTTCAAAATTTTGTTTGAATTTTTTTCGTTTGAAATTTTTTGTTTGAATTTTTTTTCGTTTCAAAATTTTGTTTCAAAGATTTTTGTTCTAAATTTTTGTTTCAAAGTTTGGTTTGACATTTTTAAAAGTTTGTGCACTCATTAGTAAAGAACCGGAACTGTTTAGAGCAAAAACCTCTGGCAACATTGTGGTGCAATAGTACACGTCAGAACATGATAATGCAACGTCATCAGTTTTTCATCATATATAAGTATCGTTCGAGTTAGTATTCATGATAACATCATCATGGCTACTTGTCTGCAGTTTCTAAACACGCGTAATGTGATGAAATCATTTACCAAGATTACTGAATTACAACAGAATGTACCTTATAGAATCTTAGCTAGCCAAATGATCCCTACAAAGTTTGGATTAAGAATCGTAGTGAAGCTTGAAAATGATAAGAATATAATTTTACCAGCAAGATATTTACCCATGGAAGCATCAAAACAAGAAGAACTGCTGCGTTTCTTAAATTCTGGATCTGTATCTTTATGTTACAAAGGATTCTTGGGCCGAAGTCATCAACTTGAATTTAGTACACAGCCAGATTCGTCAGCAATTGTGATGAAATCATGAATTCAAACGTCAGCACGTCAGCCGTAGTTGTATGAATTTGGTTGGTCGGCATGACGTCAGCAACTGTTATGAAATCATGAATTCAAACGTCAGCACATTCCTTACCAATGACGTCAGCAATAACTATAAACCAGCAAATACAGTGTCATCCCACGAAATCATTTGAGCAAGTGCTTTTCAGGAGGAAAGATGTGTACTTCTAACGATAAAGAGTTCATCTTTGCAAGCTATTATCCAATAAATATATTTCAAACAAAACATGTGATGATTGGTATCAGTGCTAGAACATTTGAACCTGTGATTCGATTGGGCAAAGCAGAACAATTTGGTGTACAACTGACCTGTGAAGAATGGCAAATATTATGTTCACGAATCGACCAAATGAACGATTATTTTCATGATGAGCTAAATGTGACCATAGTCAAATCATTAGGCTCAAATCATGAAGTGGTGCTGCGTACAGTCCTCGAAGAGAAGATGGTGCTGTTACGTAAAAAGAGTACATTTCATGTCCCTCGCAATATGGTGTATCTAACACAAACGGAATGGAACAAATTCATCAGCATATTTCAGTGTGTGAAACATGCAGTGGAAGTGTGCAACAAAACTAGTATATTCCTGAAAAAGTACTATTTTGAAAAATGTGTTATGCATATTGTACAACATGTATCTAGATATTGTGATGGTTGTCAACATCGTTCGTGGGTGCATACCTGTATTGATAAACAGTTTATTTGTGATCAAATGGACATTGAGTTTCCACCAATTGATATTGCAATAGACCTTAAAAGACTTCAACTGGAATTAAAATTATATGCTAAAGACAAACTAGTGCAAGAAGTTCAAAATACATTGTATCGACAATATCCAGAACCACTATCTGATATGAATGTATGTGGAGTGTAATAAAATGATCCATTTCAATGAATTGTGTTTTTTCATTTCAAGTACAACCCCAGGTTCTGACGTGTACTATTGCACCACAATGTTGTCAAAGGTTTTTGCTCTAAACAGTTCCGGTTCTTTACTAATGGGTGCACAAACTTTTAAAAATGTCAAACCAAACTTTGAAACAAAAATTTAGAACAAAAATCTTTGAAACAAAATTTTGAAACGAAAAAAAATTCAAACAAAAAATTTCAAACGAAAAAAAATCAAACAAAATTTTGAAGCGAAAAAATTTTCAAACAAAATTTTGAAACAAAAAAATTTCAAACAAAAAATTGGAAACGAAAAATTTCAAACAAAAAAAAATAAACAAAATTTTCGAACAAAAATTTTCAAACAAAAAATTTCAAACGAAAAAAATTTTCAAACAAAATTTTCAAACGAAAAAATCCCAAACAAAATTTTGAAAATTTTCAAACAAAAAATTTTTAAAACGAAAAATTTCAAACCAAAGTTTTAAACAAAAAAAATTTAAAAACTTTTTAAATGTTAAAACAAAACTGAATGCAGAAAAAGATTTAAAACTCATCAACCTATCAGATTGCACGAAAGATAGTGATCAACCAATCAGATTGCAGGAAAGATAGTGATCATCCAATCAAATTGCATTAACAATAACTTTGCTAGTGTCAGATTACATCACCTTATGATTAAATTTCAAACTGTTGTAGCATGTATTGCCTTTCGTCTATGAGTCATAAGATTCAATAAGGTTAGCTATCAGATTTCAAATCAATCACCACCAATGATCTTAGACTATGAGCTGTGACTAAAGTTCAATGTATTGTTTCAAATTTCGCACCTTATGTTAAAATTCTGTTTATCACCATTTCCAAATTTAAAGAATACTTCTCTTGATATACCTAAGTCTTAGAGTTAATCATATCATTATATGTTCAATAAGGTCAATAATGTCCGTCAATTGTTTACCTGAGTAGAACCAACTGTTTTCTAGAAGTGTGTGTGTACTCAAACTTAAGAAGTACCACAACAAAGGAAATGAATCCCCCTGTACACTACCTCATCAAGGACAATCACGTGGTACAACGTCTTGCTTACGTTTATATTTGGCGGGAATAATCAAAACCAATGACGCATTCTCAAATTATCCTACAAAGTTTCAATGTACCAATGTTCTGGACTCCTAATCCCATCATAGGTTAATAACTGATCACGTGATCATACTGATTTACCCAATGAATGAGATACTATCCAATTACCAATTATTGATATGACAATAAGAAATGTACCTCCTCCCAAAATTTAAGATTGGTACGCAAATACACCTGTGTCTTATAAAAAAGTAATAAATCCTGTACTTATTCAATAATAAAGCCGGTCAATAACCTTTAAATTTTGAATATTTGGTCATAAGAGGAACACCGATGGGTCCTAGAAAACGTTTACCGAATTTTGTTATTTGATAATTCCCAAATTTAAAAGGGAACATAAACATATAAAGGTAATAAACCTCTGTACATACCCATATAACGTGCTAAATAGGTGTCAATAACCTCCGAAATTTGATTTTTGGTAGTTCTTTACCCATGAAAGCGAACGATGTGGACCATCCAAATTTATAGTGGTACATATTAAAGTCCTGTACTATGATACCAAATGCTTATATTAAAAAATTTTCTAAAACCGAGTGGATGAGCCAAGATACCCCTCCCAAATTTTTAAAGGGTGCGTCAATGTACCCATGTCTTATGATAGGAAATGAACCCATATACATGACCATATAACCATATAAGGTAATAGAACCTCATCAAAGGGGAGAAATTGGGCCAAAAACCAAACACGTGGTACAACGTATTGCTTACGTTTATATTTTGGGAATTTTGTACCCCTAAAAGGGAACGAGGTGGACCACCCAAATTTATCATGATACATGTTGAGGCATGTACTATGATACCGAATGCTCAAATTGGAAAATTTCCAAAATTTTTGGGGTTGGCCATGGTACCCCTTCCAAAAATTTAAAGGGTGCATCAATGTACCCATGTCTTATAATAGGAAATGGACCAATATATACATGACCATATAACCATATAAGGTAATAGGACCTCATCCAAGGGGATAAATTGAGCCAAAACCAAACACGTGGTTGTACTGGTGCCTTCCATTTCAACTCAGGCAAAAAAATATAAAATTGTACCATCACCATCTCAGATATTGTTGAAACTTTTTTGATAGCAACTAGACGTGTTTTTAAGAGACCCATATTTTTTTGTTTTGTCGAAAAAAATTTTCCCGCCAAGTAATGGGCCATCAAAGACGGGGAGTACAATTTATGAATTGTAGAAGACATGGAAAATGGTCAACTTCGGAGCTTCACCATTCGGCTATGGAGACAGGTAGAGTTATAATTCTTGTTGTGGTATGTACATAGGGATATAAATAAACTATATTTTATTATAGTTTGGTTTGCACATGCGTATCATTTTGTACATAAATTAACAAATGAACGTCAATTTATCTGAAAAGTCGAAGTTTGCGAATTTTTTTCGAGCACTTCCGGTTCGAATTTTAAAATTCTGTTTTCACGGTTGGTAAGACCTAGCTACCCGCTTTCCGAAACAATTTTTGTATCGCTTCTGTATGCAACCGTTTTGTCGCAAAAAATTCGAGAAATTGTAAAATTTTCAAAAATCGCCATTTTTGGGCGCCATTTTCTCGAAAACACCATCTTTTAAAATTCTGAAATTTTGTCAGATGGTTCAATTTTACATGAATAATAAACACACCAAATATCATTCTCGACCAATGCTTCATGAATTAACTGCAGCCTTTTAAAGTTAGCGAAGTTTTATTAACTTTGATGTCACAGTTAGCAACACTGGGAACAATAAAAGTGCAATGATTTGATGATGTTTGTGGTTCACATTCATTAAATGAAGAATAGAAGGTTTTCTTGACTGTTTTTTTTTTTTTTCATTATTTTGATCAAGAAGGTTCTCTGAAATAGTAAAATGAGCCTCCCCCTACTCCTTCGTTTCCTTAAACCGAAATAATCTGAGGTGGAAATTACAATTACGAAACTCACAAATTTCAAGTTCACTTACTTAAAATGGTCTTCGGAAACAAAATTTCACTGATTTTTTTTTTAATTTTTTACATGGACCAATCATTTGCTTGGTTGGTGTCTTCTTCGCTAATAGCATGTAACCGTGCATGTGCTCCAATAAGTGTTGGCTCACTCACAACTCGTCCAGGAGTGGATCTAGGGGGAAGAAACTTTTTTATTTTATACATAAATAAAACCGATCTTAGAGTTTGGAGCTCTTAAAAGTAGCTCTAAGTAGCAGTATTACCCCCTTCCCCCTTACAGAAGTCCGTCCTGGATCCGCCCCTGCGTAGCACATTGTCGATAGTCACAAATGCTGAAGGTCCATGTGGAAGCATAAACAGCACTTCAACTTCACGTAATTCATGATTTATTCATAATATTTCTGCTACGCACCACTGATTATCATACCTTTATGTATATAACAAAAGTTCCTTTTTGCAGATTTCTTAAATCTACACTTTGAATTGCAGAAGTTCGATTTTGGGAGAAGCATGAAGTTAATTCATGGTGACCCGTTACTGCCATAAAAACTTCGCCATTTTCCGAAAGCCAAAGATGACTTCGTTGAATACCAGTTACCGGTCGCATACTTTCCCTTTTTTTCTTCCGGTAGTCGTCGAATTCAGTTCCAGGCAACAAAACGAGAGTAATACCCGGAGTTTGTACTTGCACTATACTCACGAATTCTTCTACGGTTTTAGTGGGGGCGCGGTGGCTCAGTGTTAGAGCGTTCACCTCCGGTGCTTGGGGTCCCTGGTTCGATCCCAGATCGCGCCGTGTGGGCTTTGTGGTGGACAAACACCGTGCTCGTGGGTTTTCTCGGGGTTATCCCGTTTCCTCCCACTTTCTGCATTCCACCATTTTATTCATTTCTCATAATCACCGTCTCCTTTAGCGTAACCGGCATAATCGTGGGACGTAAAACTTAAAGATTTCATTTCATTTTTTTTTCTTCTGTGGTTTTAATACTGTGTATCTGTATTTGCCTAAGTTTATGCCGCGTTGCCACATTCTTTACGCCTTCCCCCCCCCTCTCCCCCTCAATACCGTCGCAGAGACCCTTGCATGGCCGGTTTCACTGCAAACCACTGCTTTATCGGACCTGTCTGCATCTGGAACATCTGAAAGCTATTTTTAAAGTGGGATGCAGCACCATCAGAAATCACTGACACGATTTGGGAAATTGTAGACAGTTATTTTCTCGTATTCAAACCTTTTTCTATAAAATATATTTTCGCTTTTCTTCGAGTATTTTTAGAATCTTGTCTATGGCTATGAGTACATAAGCCGAATCATGTGTTTTATCGTCGTTTATTACATCAAAACTGTCAGTTGTTTCATATTCCGGTGATAACTCTGAATTTCACTTTGCAGAATAACAGTCCAGTTTTCAGCGAAGTCCATATGATGTAAAATAGAATTTGTATCTTGAAATTTTATACGGTGATTTTCGGTAGCAATTAATTCTCTTTGATTTTCTTGATGTAGTCATGAATTACAATTCTTACAGTTAAACCAGCAATGTACGATACGAAAACAGAAAGTGGCACAGTTTTTTAACGAGATTATTGTTTTCCCATATGGCATACGTAACACTTTCATTTTCATCAGGATCAATAATTAAAGACTCCACACTTATTACTTCCACTCCAGGACATTCACCACATTCTTGAAGAAGACAGTTGTCATTTTCTACGGATCATACTACTAAAGGAAATAGGTCACTCATGATAGCTTCAATACAGGCTGCACCTTTGATTTGTAGCAACGCAGTAGCAGCTAACTTAAAATTTGCACAATACACACACACACACACACATACATACTTCCCTCGCAGGTTGCGGACTGACCCACTTTAGTCGAACACTGTAAAATTCCGTAGTCAGTAAATTTCTTTGGAACGCGTAAGAAAACGTTTCGATTTTTTTAAACTTTTTGCCTTTTTCAATCACTGTAATGACATCGCACTTAATTGTGACTTTGTCTGGAGCAT